>NC_051079.1:78628723-78953723 GCF_004664715.2 Peromyscus leucopus
CACCAGGCTTCTCACTTGGTGCAGGGTCCCCAGACTCCTCCACCCACAGAGGGCCAGGCCAGGCCTGCTCCACTTTATTGCCATCCTGTCTTTGCCTGGCCCCAGTCTCCCAACCACAGGACTGAGCCATGCCACTTACCCTTCTCTCCACAGTAGTCTCAGTGGCTCTGTCAGACATAAGGGGATGGAATGCCTAGAGCTGGGGGACATAGGCACATGAGGACAAGCACAAGCCGTAAGTCGAGTCTCTCTTCCCAGGAAGTAAAGAGAACGGAATTGCACTACCAGCTGTGTGTGAGTTCTGCCTTATTTTAATCACCAGAACTTTATTACTCTATGCTATGAAACTGGTGTGGTTCTAGAGTTACAAGCTCTGACCATTTGGGGATGATGAGGCTGAGTCAAGTTGCCAACGCTGGAGATGATGCATCCTGCAGGTGCTATTCTGGTCCTGGAATCCCACAGCATGGAATCCTGAATTTAGAACGGAGGACATCATTGTTCAGATAAAGAAAATAATACTTGGACTCCAAGGTCCAGGTTGAGCAAATGTGGGGCAGCACAACCTAGCTCATCACTTTCTGGGGAGGCATACAAATATGTTTACAAACACACACATGCATGTTTGCCAAAGCAGGCACTGTGTGTATCTACACGAATATTTAGGGACAAGTGGAAGAAGGTTGTCCCATACAGTCTTCCTTTGCCATGGTGGGCTCTAGGCATACCCTAACACTGAGGGAATACAATGAGAGCCACCCTTCAGGACCTACCCTTATGAATTTATTGAGGTTGTAGAGGGGGCTGATTGTGAGGGCCTGGTCACTAGGAAACAGATGGCCCATGGCCAGGTAGTTTTCTGATCAAAAGATAGCTAGGGAACCTTGTGAGAAAATTATATACTGACACTTCTTATCTTGGATGTCTGATCTTGCTTAGTCCAGCATAGACTGTGATCAAGACTACTTCCTGCTAGCACATCGTGGATACTGAAGGCTACTGAGTCTCACAACCACTGGGGGTGGAGGGAGGTAATATATGTAGACCTCTGACCACCTAGCCAGAGTGTCATCATGCTTCTCCCACCACCACAGCCTTCTGAGGGAAAAAACTCCCAACCATGCCCCACTGGTCTGGGGAGTTCTAATCTTGGTCCCAGGTTTGCCAATCTCCTTTTGCAATCCAGGAGGTATCTAAAGGAGTGAGAGCATCTGGGAGAAAGGCTGTGCACAGAAAGAAACCTGCTCATGTCTCCACCGAGGAGCTTCCAAAGCCTGCCTCCTCTTCCCTGATCATTGAGACATTCTTACCTCAGCCTTCCAGGTCCATTCTGAGCCCCAGATCTGACTGCAAAATGCTACGTGGCCCAGCCTGGCCTCTAAGAGCATCTGCTCTCCTGCTTGCTGACCCTGCTGGTATCCCACTGTAGCAGGCACACATGGTGGCCAGATTCTACAAATCTAGTTTCCACTGGCAGATGAGCCAGGAGTCCAGGATAACTGCCACTCTCTCACACAGAGAAGCCCAAATACTCTAATAATAAACGCTCTTAGATTAAACAAGAGGCCAGGCACACACCCATACCCCCCACACTGAGGAGGCTGAAGCAGGAAGATCATGAATTTTTGAGGTTACCTTGGACTATGTAGTGAGAAACAAAAAATTAAGGAAAATGTATTTTTATGACACAGAAATGTTAAAGTTGCAAACAAACCTAAGAGCAAATGTGGTGAGTGTTCAGATAAAAATAACAGAAAATAGATCTTTCGAAAATGAAAATCTCTTCTAAGCAATATGAACAGTTCAGCAGTAGTTCAGCAGTAGAAATGTAACTACAGCCCTGCATCTCAGATGTCCATCTCCCCACAGCCAAGAACGTAAACTCCAAAGCCTACTGTTTGCTCCTCAGCATCTCAGTCTCCTCAGGTGGTCGACCCGTGTTGCTGACGAAGTGTAAACTGGCAAGAGCCTTCCGGAAGGCATTTCAGTCACACAGAGGGAAAGCGCTCCTATCTCCCTCTGGGGAAAGTCCCTGGAACAGCTAGACGTCCTGGAGAGTGAACATTACATTAAGCAGAGGGGAAGGAACAGTGACACCAAGCCCCATGTGGCTCCAGGAGACAGACAGGAATGCGATTGCGCTAGTCCAGCCCGGGAGGAAACAGCCATGAGACGGTTCTATAAAACTTCAAGCAGTCGCCTAAACTGCAGCTCACCGGGCCCAGCTGGGAGGAAGGAGATGGGAGTGGGCTGCTTCCCAGATGACTTTCCTGCATAATCATGCAGAACTGTCATGGTAACAAAACCTGGGGAAAGTGATCCTGAGAAAGCTGCATGTAACACTGGCAGCTGAGTGGGGCATTCATCACTGTGGATGCCCAGTTCTAGACAAGGCTTTGGAGTGCTCTCTCAGTGCTGGTCTTGGTGGTTCTGGGCATCTGCTCTCATTCCTTCCTGTAGAGCCAGGTTATGTGAGAGAGAGAGAGACACCAGGTCCAGGCAGAGCCAACTGTCTCTCTGTTATATCCTCCACTGCCAGGAGTGTTGTGGGATATTTGAACACACTGTGTGAAGATGTGTCTCTGTCCTTCCTTGTCTACCTAAGGCAACTTCTGACTGGTTTAACAAAGAGCTGAACGGCCAGTAGCTAGGCAGGAGAGGATAGGTGGGACTTCCAGGCAGAGATAGGAACTCTGGGAAAGAATTTGGCACAGGATTCACTAGTGAGACACGGAGGAAGTTGAACATATGGTACTGTGGTGAGGTAATGAAACACATGGCAGAATGTGGATTAATATAAATGGGTTAATTTAAGTTTTAAGAGCTAGTTGGGAACTAGCCTAAGCTAAGGCCAAGCTTTTATAATTAATAAGAAGTCTCTGGGTTATTATTTGGGAGCTGGTGGTCAAACAAAATCCGACTACATGTGAGTTCCTGGTCAGCTGTTGACCCAACCTGTTTACTATCCCAGGGCAAAAGTTCCTCGGCGGATCTCCAATGTGGCCGCTGGGGGCTTGTTCTCACCTGTTTCTGCCACCCCGCCTCCAAGATGGTTTGGTTATCCTCATGAGAAAAACATGTAGCCAAATTCCAATTACTTGGATTGGTATCATTAGGCTATGGTAATGGTCAGTGAGGCTAAGGCAGAGATCAGAGGAGCAGGCAGGAATAGAGTTGAGGTGCTGTGCGAAGCATGGGATAAGCTATACCCTTTCTGTTCTGCTGTCTTTCAACCCCCTTCTCGGTCGTGAGTTGAGTAAGGCTCTGGGCATTTTGATTGGGTGTAACTAAGCCCCAAATGGCAGTGTGGGCTGGTGGTAGCCATTGCAAACTTCCAGCTCTGAGGTTCTGGTCATGTGGAGCTGCTGCTAGATACAAGATAAAAAGAATGCACTACTGGACCCACCTCTCATTAATAGGGTACCCCTAGCAAGACAGAATTCAGCTCACACAGGAGCCCATCACCAAAGCCTAGTGTCTATTGGATACTTACAATGTTTCTTATACACCCAGCTGGCCCTGAAGGAACCTGGAGCTTATGGCCATTTGATGCTGGAAGTTCAGGTATCATTGTCTCAGAGCCTGAGCCTAAGGGGTTGGCACCTTGGCCCAGGTTTTGGGCCTTTCTGTAGGTTTTTTTTCCTCTTTAGGGGACAGCCAACCAGCTACCAAATAAATATTCAGAGACTTATTCTTACTTATGAATGCCCAGCCTTAACTTAGCTTGTTTCTAGCCAGCTTTTCTAACTTAGATTATCCCATTTCTCTTTATGTTTTGCCTCTGGGCTTTTTACCTTTCTTTATTCCATATGTCTTTCTTTCCTCCTTTCTCTGTAGCTGGCTGTGTGACTGGGTGGCTACCCCAGCATCCTCCTCTCCTCCTTTTCTCACTCCTCCCTGCTCTTTTTTTTCTAGCCTAAATTTCTCCTATTTATTCTCTCTACCTGAAAGCCCCACCTGTTTCTCTCTCCCGCCTACTGTTGGCCATTCAGCTCTTTATCAGACCGATCAGGTGTTTTAGGCAGGCAAAGTAACACAGCTTCACAGAGTTAAACAGGTGCAGCATAAAAGAAGAAGAAAAAAAAGAAAAAAAGAAGAATGCAAGACATCTTTGTATTATTACACAAATATTCCACAGCATAAACGAATGTAACACATCTTAAACTAATATTCCACAACACCTTTCAGTGGGGTGAACAGCAGCTGTGGTTACTCTTTTTTTTCCCCCCAAGACAGGGTTTCTCTGTGTGTAGCTTTGGAGCCTGTCCTGGACCTCACTCTGTAGCCCAGGCTGGCCTTGAACTCACAGAGATCCGCCTACCTCTGCCTCCCGAGCGCTGGGATTAAAGGCGTGCACCACCACCGCCCAGCTGTGATTACTCTTATACAGGAAAACATAATGAACTGTAGTCAGGTGACTAGGGTAAGTTACTTCAGACTTCTGCAAGGGGTTCCCTCACTAAAATGAAATCTTTTCTGTTTTCCTGTATAAGAGTAAGGGTTAGGGTTAGGGTTAGGGTTAGGGTTAGGGTTAGTAATCACAGGAAAACAGAAAAGATTTCATTTTAGTGAGGGAACCCCTTGCAGAAGTCTGGAGTAGCTTACCCTAGTCACCTGACTACAGTTCATTATGTTAATGTATGGCTTCTTGCAGACCTGGTGGCCTATGACTTTGTCCTTGACTTTGGGGAATACACCACCTGGGTGGCATCAGATCTCTGACCTAGCTGGGCATGAGTCCCCATTGAAGCCACTGTTGGGAGCCTGAAGGCCACCTGGAATTGAGCATATACTGATAGTGCCAGGACTATGATATCCAGCACAGAGAGCCTTCTGAGAGGGCAGTGCATTTCCCAAGCTTTCCTCTATCCTAGGACATAGAGAGGACACTGCTCTATCCCTTGGGGAACCTGCTGGAAGCAGCCAGAGCATCCCATTGACCTGAATGCATCACAGGGCATAGCCAGCTGTTGGGGCCTCAGAAGCCCAGAACTCTGAGGTTCTGTTACCACAGGGAAGGAGCTGGGGTGTGGAGGAGACTGAACAACTTCTGTCCTAGGGAAGGCTCCTAGGGTTATAGATGACTCTGAGTCTGCAAAACTGAGCTTCTTCTTGTTTCAACCTTTCCAGACTCCTCCCTCTATAATCACTTTTCACACAGTGTTCCACAAGGCCTATCTCAGATGCACTCTCCCAACCCGTGTTTCCTGTAGGAACTGCCTTCTTGTGCCCATTCTTCTCCTGCTGGCATCTGTCCTTACCTTGGGACTCTAGAGACCTTTTTATGTTCACACCTGTGACTTTCAGAGCCATTGGTACGCTCCCATCTACGTACTAAGCAGGTGTGACCCTGCTTAGCCTCTAGGATCCGATGAGATGTCTGACTTTCTAAGACAAACTCATGGGATTTGATACAAGTGGCCCAAGCCAGGTGTGATGGCACAGGCCTTTAATCCCAGCACTGGGGAGGTAGAAGCAGGTGGGTCTCTGAGTTCCAGGCCAGCCAGCCTGGTCTACATAGCAAGCTCTAAGCCAGCAAAGGCTACAGAGTGAGACCTGGTCTTAAAAACAGGGCAGGGAGGGCACAGTGTGGAATGTATTTCCATATGTATGAATATATTCTAGGTCCTAGTCCAGACACCAAGACAAGCCTATGGGCCAATTGTCTAGAGTAATCCTTCTCCACATCCAACTGACCAGGTAGAGGAAGACTGTGTCTGCTGGAAGCACCTCAGATTCCATTAGGTGCCAGTCAGAGCGGGACCACACTGTCCACTGAGGATGTGGAGTTTCACTGCCTGCAACAGGACACAGGTTTAACGGTTCCTTCCCCTGGGCCACACTCTGCCCACAGACTGTCATTCTGCCTGGCCCTGGTGCCCTGGCTGCCTCCCTGTGCCTGGGTGCCTCCTAGCATGGTGCCTCCTAGCATGGTGTCTGGACTAGGACCTAGGTACATATCTCTTTAGAGGCCACTCCCCAGTCTTTTGTCTTTGTCAACTACAGAGCCCAGGCTTGGTTCTGGCTGCTAGAGAAGGAAAGACGAGGAGTGAGCCTGAATGGGGAGCACCCTGGAAAGTCCACCTTGTCCTGGCACCTCCTCAGCTCTCTGCTCTAGTGCTGGCCAGACCTAATGACCCGGGGGTATCTCTCCATAAAACAAGCAGTTTTCTGGATGACAAAGTACTTCCCATTGCCTCATGACAGTGAATATTTATTTCACTTAGACATATCCAGATTAAGATCCCTTCCTCCTTGAGAGAGCAGAAAGCCTTTCGGAGGAGGCAAGGCATGCCAGGTGCCACCAGCTACAATGGACAAGGCTCCCAAATGAGGTGAAAGTCAGGGACAAAACAGGCCACGCTCCCAGCTCCCCAGGGGCAAACTGTACAGATCTTCACCCTAGACTGTATAGACAGAACTTCACCTCCCTACATAAACACATTGTCTGAATCCATTTCCAACACATCTGGGAGGAGCCAGCCTCGCTGCAGGCAGCAGAGTGGGGGGAGAAATAGAGGGTGAGAGGGGCCCTCAGCTGTTCAACTACAGACATCTCCTTTTGTGGGGCAGGAGACCGCAGGGGCCAGTGCCGGGGGGGCTACCAGCAGCGAGGAAGTTTCACCCTTCACTGCTTTGCCAGGGCATCAGAGAGCTGGTGGCCCAGCCCCGGAAGCCCGGAGGGCTGCAGGAGTGTACACTCCTGACCTGACCTGTGGTGTAAATGACTCCAGGCCACCAGCAGGAGGGGTGTGGATGGCTCCAGCCATGTCAGGGACTCTGTCACTGTCATTCTCCTGCTTCCTGTGTCTCCACACTCTCAGCCCCAGAGAGGAAGCACTCAGTCCCTGGAACGGGACACGTACTTTGACCTCAGTCTCCTAGGTCTGCCCGCTTTGGACTTGGAGTTCCTCAGGCAGCCCCCTGGATACACTCCCAGCCAGCCTGAAATTTCTGTCCCACAAACTGCCACCATAGATACCGTTGGGTGCCTGTGCACAACCATTCTCTGTGTGAAATGCAGTGAGGAGACTGGGGAGGAAAAGATGTTAAAAGGCCCTTCAAAGAAGAAACCACTTCGTGGGCAAGAATGTGAAGGGGTTTATGTTTGTTCCTTGACTCCATACCATCCTTACTATGAAGACACTGTGCTTCATATCCCACTTCCTGGGCTCTCTGAGTCTGGGACTCTCATTTCAGGGACACTAGAGGAGTTGGTCCAGCAATGATGAAATGGGCTGTGGACATGGAGCCCTACAGAGTCATTCTGTTCAGGCTTAGGAAATAAACATAACTTACAAGTCTCAGAAAGTTCTTGAAACAAAATTCATAAGCCCCCTTCCCCATGACTACACAGGCCTAACAATTGCTCTCCGACCACCGAGCTGCAGGCAACTCATGCAATGTGCTCCAATGCAGGCCTAACAAGTGCTCTCCGACCACCGAGCTGCAGGCAACTCATGCAATGTGCTCCAATGCAGGCCTAACAAGTGCTCTCCGACCACCGAGCTGCGGGCAACTCATGCATGGTGCTCCAATGCTACAGGTTTCGTGAGTTCTCATTCATACTGTGGTGGGCTTTCCGGTGATGTAGCTGCCTTTGAGTCATCCATAGTCCTATAAATAACCCCAAACTCACCAAGCTAGACTTGGGTGAGATCATTTCTTTTCTTTGGTCTGTTATCTATCTGGGGTCAATCGACATTTGTTGTTACACGCCTGGGAGAAGTCACACAGCACTGGTATGATGCCATTTCCCGATTTTGCTGAGGCCTACTCTGGCAGGCCAACTGAGAAACTGCCAGACCATCCCCATCCCATGGTCAGCTCTGTCTGGTACCTGGGACATGAGGCCTGGACCATATCCCGGGAATATCAACAGCAGCTTACCCATAGATCCATGTTACTTTCAGATTGGAGTTTTCTCCATCTAAGAGCTGATGGGGCCACAAAGAGCAAGCAATCCAGACACTCTATGGATGAGAGTGATATTACAGACGCGTGGCGGGGGTGCAAGTGGTCAGCAGATAACATTCTATTATCTACTGACTCTCAAATACACTTCTTAGACACCTGGCAACCTTTTGTACCACTAGATGGGGCAGACTTTCAGAAGTGAGTGCATGGGGCTCCAGGAAGGTGGCTGCTCACACATTTCACTGCCATACATCTTTCCTTAACGAAGTCTCTGCCCAAGAGTGGTGGCTTTTAAATATGTACTAGCCAACGCATGTTTGCACTTGGGCATGAGATGGTTCAACCTCCATGCTCTCTATTGCTCTCTTATACATCCATTGCCCCTGTTTTACAACTTACAAAGCTTGCTTTTAACTGTGACTAAAACCAGGAACACACCAAAATTATGCTTGAAGACATGCTCAGAAAACCACTTGGTAGATATGGTAGACTTTCCCCTCTTGGATTTGTAAATACAAATTTACGTGAAAGGTTTGCACAAACATTGATATTGAAACTATGTTACCTTCCCATCCACAAAGCAGGACCAATTCAGTCTCTTTGAGTAGCAGAGTCACACATTTCACTTATTGGGGGTGACTCTCAGTCAGGGTGATGAGTAAACCCTTTACAAACCTCTGCGTGTAGAAACCTCCAGATGTGCTGAGGTAAGGCTCATTACCTCAAATTCACTTCCCTTTAGCTTTTTAGCAGCTGACACACCAACAATGACATTATAACTCCTTTGTGCTCAGGGTAAGCGCTTATGTGGTGATAGACATGAGGACCCAGCTTGAAATAGAAGACACGTGTTTTGTAAATCTGTGTTGGCTTTTCTGTCCAGGCCTTAGAAGGAGCTGTAAAATACTAAAGTGTGTTGGTGCAAAGGGAACAGATGTCTGTGGAGAGCTGGCAGCTAATATTTCACGAACAACCTCCACTGTAGCAGAGCTCTGTGCTTCAGAGGAGAGACCTGTAGAAAGCATGGGGCCAGGCTGGGGACTGAGAGAGTTCTGGGCATAAGAAGAAGCAGTGCTCCAGCCACAATCTGATGACCACACTGTGTGAAGGGAACGCTCTCGGTCTCTGCATGTGTGTGATACCTGGTGGGAGAGGTTGAAGAGACAGATTTGCATATTCTACCTGACTGTGTCACCTACTGTTTTGTGTCTGTCCTAAAGCGGGCTCACAAGGAGGCTGGTTTGTATGTGCCCTGGTCTACAGTTCAAGCAGTCTGCCCATGTGCTGAGAGGCTTCAAACAGGGCAGGATCAGCAGTGCTCAGTTCTGGGGCCCCAGAGTCACCTTCTATCCAGGGCCCTCTGCTCTACCCCCTCCCCGCTTCCGCCTACAGCTGGTCAAAGTGCACCACCCCACAGACCTCCTTTCGCTTCTGAAGAGGGGAGAGTGATGATTAACAGCAACCATAACAGAGACAACCACAGAAACAGGACAAGCCTGCCTCTCTGCACGGTGGAGCACCATGGAAGAAGAGCCCATTCAGGTGCCACAGCTAAGAGGTGATGTGTGCTAACCCAGTGAAGAACACATACATTGAGCTCCTTTCTGAAGAATTCATGAAGGCAATTGCCCCCTTCCCCTGCCTGAGCCAGACTCAACTGGAGATCACCACCACAGGCAGAAGTGGGAAAGGGGAGGGTGCTTCGTGGAGGGCCCTCCCTAGCCATGCCTCACTGGGGCCCAGCCTTGAAGAGCAGAGTGCACACTGCCACTGGAGATCTGGGGTCTTCTGTTGGAGGTGGCATGGGCATGCCATGGGACGCCAGCATGGGCAGGCGTACGTAGTTGGAGCTTGGATGTAGGGATGGACGCCAGGCAGCGTCTCTTCATCTTAGAGATAAGGGCACTGCCCTACCTACCTCTGACAGATAATGACAAAGTGCTTTGAAAAGCTTCAAGCCCACAACTTAATGAGACAGGTGTGGCTACAGCACAACCTTGCTCTTTGAAAGTTCTGAGAGTTGATTTTTATCAACTGATTAATTCTTCCCAGAGCCTCAGGCCTGAGTAAGGCAGGATACTAGGTGTGGGATGCAGGACCCAAGATGATAGACCAAGGACACAGGATCTTGGATACTGGGCAGAGATGAGTCCTCATATAGCCAGCCCAATTGTGTTCAATATTTCCACATTGGACATCCAGGTGAACAAATGCATTTGACCAGAGAAACTGCTGCTTCAGAGGGACCCAAGCTCGGGTTGTTCCAAAAGATGACAGTGAGAAATGGGAGGTGGGAACAGGCTAAGAAGAAGCTTGCGTCCAGGGGCAGAGGCCGAACCAGAGACAGGTCCAGAGAGGACATGTCAGGCTGGCTGCATGTAAGGAGGGTGTCAGCTCCACAGGCTTTGAGACCAGGCCCCAGTATAGTCTAATTGGGTTCTGCTTTGTCCCTTGGATGAGGACAGGCTTTCGTACATGTGGATTTATAGTATAGCATTGCCCTCCAGATTGGAAATAGCATTGCTGTCTTGAAGTAGAGAAGCTGTGACCACCTGCTCTGGAGCCTTACATTATATTAATTTTCCATCATGGAGGGAGGGGGAAGGTCATGAGGTTCAGGAAAGCTTCATGGAGACCTCCCTAAGCTCCTCCCCTCTCTGATATTATGTAAGAAGCAAACAGTTGCCAGGGGTAGGGCTTCTTGGTTCATCTGCATGTGCCTCCCCTATGCTCCTGTGAAAAACCCTGATAAACTAATTGGTTCACCAAGCTGCACTTGGATGGAACTGTCTTTAGTCTGTCTGAGACAAAAAGATATTTCTCTATGTCTCCCTGGGAAGCCACAAACTGTCTTTGTGTTCTTCCTTGATGTCAATGCCCTTGGTTCAAAGCTGAGAGCCCACAGCAGCATGGGGGTTGGGGGATGACTTCAAGGGACAGAGATAGACCTGGACACAGGATCGTGAGTGGAAATACACTCCCACCCCATACTGCCTCCTGGGCCTCAAGTCCTAGCCTCTCCACGAAGCCTAATCAGAGACTGCTGTTGCCCAATTTTACGCTGGGTCCTGTCTCCCCAGGCCAATCATGTGCCCACATTGCTGAGCAGTGGCTCTAGGAGTGGGGAGGGCAGAACAATAGCCATTTCCTAGAAATTTCCATCCAACTCTGTCTCCATCACCTGGGAAGCTACACTCCCTACACCTGAACAGGATGAAGCAGATGCTATGACCAAGTCCACCTCACCTGGTTTGCCCAAAGGTGAGCCTGGATGTGGAGAGACAGTGGAGCACAGTGAAGCCTGTTCTTGTTGGGACCTTCCTTTTGTTTCTTCAGTGATGGTGGTGGCTGTGTTTGCCAACCCTCCCCCAACCACAGCTGTGGACACTGGTCAATGAGCCCTTTCCCGGAACTTCCTTTCTCCTTCCTCAGTTGCTGTTGTAGGTAGAATCTCAGATAAAGGAGGGATGAGGTTAGGTAAGTGACCTGGTGGGTAAGGGGTCCATTCCATCTCTGTCATGTCTGTGGTTGTGACATGGCCCTGTTTAGGGTAAGCAAAATTTGCACTGTTTTTTTTTGTAGTCAAGAATCCTCAGTATCAACAACTCCAAAGGACTTCAGAAGTTCAAGGTTATCCTTAGCTATACAGTGAGTTCAAGGCTAGCCTGGACTACAGACCCTGTAGAGGAGGTGAAGGCCGGGGGATGGGGGGAGGCAGGACATAAAAGACTACACATCAAATGAGTCAATATGTAGGAAATTCCAGAATAGGGGAATATATAGAGAAAGGGGGGGAAGAGGGTTCATGGTTTCCTGGGATGGGAGAAGCAGGTGCTAAAGGTAAGGAGTCTTTCTAGGAGTTGGAAGTCCTAGAGCTGACTGTGCTGACATACCTATGAACAGTAGTGAATCTGAGTGGGAGAGTTGTAGCGTATGTGAACCACATCTTAAGGGAGCTGGGAAAGAATGGAGACTGTGTACCAGGCACGGCTCACAGAGAAAATGATGCATTTGTTCTTGCAGCCATTTCCAGAGACGTGTGTTAAGAAGACCGGGCTCTGTGGGCCAAGTAGGGAGCCAAGCAGAGAAGTATCACCAGAACCAGCCCGGGCTCAAGGAGGAAGGGAGAAAGAGATCTCCCTGAAGATGAGAAGGTCAGAGAACAGAGTGACTGATGCCCTCCAAGGCAGAAACTGCAAGAGGGGATACAGAGATGGGTTTCAGAGGCTGGCCAGGAGGGAGGGGCTGGTTAGAGCCAGATGGACCGACGACGACCAGCAAGGACCAAAGTCAAAGAGAAGGGTGCAGAGCCTGTCCAAGCTGATGGGCAGTGCTGGTCCTTCATCAGTGTGGGACTCAAAGAGGCCAGAGCTAGGCAGACGTTCTGGAAGGAAGGGAGAAGGGTCTATCCCAGCAGGCCAGGACAGTTTGGTCCTACCTGCTCTCCCTCTCTTCCAGGTACCTTCTGTCTCCGCCCCCTGACCCCCACGAGCTTGTGCCTATCCCCTCTCCCAGCCAAAGTAATCAAGAAGAGTCTCTAAGACCTAGGTGACCCCAGGGTTCTCCCTTCCAAAGGAGGACTCTAACACTCACCGACCTCTTTAATTTGGGATCCCAAGACCAATGTTTGGGAGGGGTGGAAGTTGTCTCCCACAAGACACCTCACAGGGCCAGAAACCCGGAGTCCACTGTAGGCCCTGTGTATACTCATAGGTGCCCTGTGTCAGTCTCCGTGGCTGTGTGGAGCACGGCAGGACGGCAGGACGCAGTCGCTTTGGTTCCCGACCACCTAGTAAATAAAGTCCCAGTGCAAAGGGGTCCAGTGCGCTATGGGCCGCGGCCGCGGGGGGCGCTGCGAGAACTGCTGTTAAAGCCCTGTCGCGGGCGCGCGCTCTCAGAGGGATCCCGGCTGCTGCCCGCGCCGCTGTCTCCCGCTGCCGGGCCAAGCCTCGTCCGACGGCCCCGTCCGGGATCCAGGCTTCACCAGCCGCTCTCGGCGCGCTATCCACCCGCCCCGGGCTCTGAACCTCGGACGTGCACCTGAGAGCGCGGCGGGAGGTCCAGGCCCGGCGGCGACATGGGAAAATTTCAGTCCAAGCACGGTGAGGTGCGGGCCGGGGGTGGGAGGAGGGAAGCGGGGGAGGGGGACGGGAGTTGGGGGGGGGAGGAGGTGAGCTCCGCCACTCACTGTCCCTTTCCTCTTCCCCGTGTCCTCCCGCCGCGCCAAAGCCGCAGCAGCTTGCAAGCGGAGAGAGAGCCCCGAAGGTGAGTCCCAGCGCGGCCAGGGCGCGAGGCGGCCCCCGAGCCGGATGCGCAGAGCTCCGGAGCGTGGGGCGCGCCTTGCCTCGCGCCCTCGGGTGGGACACTCCATGGGTCTTCCGGAGCGCGTGGCCCCGGGGCTCTGGGGACCGGGTGGGCGCCTCGAGGCGGACTTGGCAGAAGCGTACCCCGCGGGGCTCACGGTCTTCTTCCTTCTCCGTGGGTACCGTGTTTCCCACGCGTCTGTGGGCGGGCCGCAGGGGACAGCTTCGTGGTGTCTGCGTATGCGAGCGGCCGCAAAGGCGCGGAAGAGACCGACCGGCGGGCAGGCGGTGGCGTGGAACATCGCGCACGGGACAAGCAGGTAAGCGACTGGATAGTGGGCGGGGTCGCACAACCGCGAGCCTCGCAGAACTGGGGAATATGCCCCGAGTTGTGCCTCTTTATCACTGGGAGATGCAGAAGGCATGGCTCAGATGACTGGCCAGGATAGCCCATCCCTTCCCAGCATCTGGCATAGTATTCCAGAGGGGGCTTGTGTGGAGGAACTGGAATCCCCAAGCCCTAAATTAGGGGTGGACTGATGGCTCACCTCTCAGGCAGGAAGAGCTGTGAAGGGACTATGCGGCAGAGATGGGGATCAACCGGGGCCATGATATCAGTATCCCAGGCCTGAGGAGTATTCCAGGCTTAAGGAGTTGGGGGACCTCCCTATGGATGCTATAGGGCCGGTTGCTTGCACAGTGAAGTTGTCAAGATGTTACCCTTGCCTCACATCTTTTAGAGAGAAGGACCACAGGCCTGCAGAGAGGGTCACAGGTCAGATGGGCAGTGGGAAAACTGGGCTCCCCAAACCACAAGTGTTCTGACAGTAGATTATCAAAGTGCCATGTGTAGGGGCAGAGAACTGCCCAGGGCCAGGGCCCCTGGGGTGAGGTGTAGTGGGGCTAGCAAGAGGAAGTGAACCTTAGGTTATTGATGTTAGGGAGAGCGGGTTATGAGAGGACAACTACATTACGCTTGCTGACCTACAACTTGCTCTCCATTGCTGGCTCCGCTCTACAGGCTCCTCACTGGCCCTGAGCTCTGTGAAGTCAGTGTTCTTCCTGGAAGGACCTTCTGGCTGGTGCATACAAACTTCTGGGTGCTTGTGAATACTTTGTGTGGCCTT
Organism: Peromyscus leucopus; assembly: GCF_004664715.2. Taxonomy (NCBI): domain Eukaryota; kingdom Metazoa; phylum Chordata; class Mammalia; order Rodentia; family Cricetidae; genus Peromyscus; species Peromyscus leucopus. The sequence goes on from NC_051079.1 coordinate 78,643,071, forward strand.
GACCTGAGCCTTGGGCCTGCATAGGCTCAAATTAATATGTACCAGAGTTTGTATTTGTGCTTCCTGGGAGGATCTGTCGTCGCTGTAAACGTGGGTGTGCTGAGGCATTGTGGGTACATTGTGGAGATTCAAATGGGCATGTGCTGTCCATTTCTGAGAGAGGAGACCAGGCCAGGCAGCCAAGGTGCTGCCCAAATCCATCTTGCTGCCACTTATATTTGCTGAGGAATTCTTGGTGGCCAGCTGATGCCTCTGAACTGCTTGGTTCTCAGATGTATGGTTAGCCAGAGATGTAAAACTGGAGCTGGTTCTGGGACCCTGGGACTCTTGTTCATGTCATGGGAAAGCATTTAGGCTGGCCATACTCCTTAGCTGTCAAGCCTGGGGGCTTTCTCCCTAGCAGCAAGTCTGGGCTCGACCCTTGGAATCCCCACTTGAGAGCAATAGTGTTCAGAATGGGGCACAATTTAGCCGACAAAGAAGTGTGTGTCAGGAGAGTTGGAGGGCCAGAGCATCTCTTCTGGAGAGTGCAGGTGCTTCCTGTGTAGTTCTGGAATTACTAAAGTGAAGCTGTGATCTTAGGACCATGAATACCACACTTCGGATCTTGCTGTTGTTGTTGGGTGGGTTCTGCCTTGCATTGTTTCCTCTTAGCTTTGTCCTTCTTTCATGATAAGGCCTTTCTAAGGTGGAAAGAGCAGTCTGTGGGACTGACTGAGCTTAAGTAGCTGTGCTCAGCAACACTGTATGTTCTGGGTTGTCCTTTTCTAGCTGTGGCTCCTGGCCAGGTAGCACCTTGAATTGAGATCCTAGCCTAGGCATCACTAGGCTCAGGAATTCTTGAAGCCACTTTGCTGTCCTTGTGCCTGGCAGCTCTTGCCCAGGTCTGGGAGGGACTCTATCCTCATACTGTATCTTCTGTCTGGAAAGCTCAGTAGGGACAGTCAGAGCTGGGTGTGTCCTTTCTCAAATCCTTTTCACAGTGTCCAGAGTTCTGCCCAACTTAATGTCCCAGGAGCTGTGCCCTGAAGAGGCCAGCCCTGATCATACTGCACAACATTCCGTACCCTCAATTCCCAGTGGCTTGTGACATCTTCTGGGTTCTCATCTGCTCTTTTGCTTTTGACCATGTTACTAAGCTGTATAGGTCTGTGCATCTGTGTGCATCTAAGTGTCCTGGATGCCACTTCCTGCCTCGAGTGGCCATCCTTGCTATTTCCAGAAGCTCTGTTGTGTGGCAGCACCTGTGTGGCCCCTTGCCTGTGGGGTGGGGTCTAAAGAGAGGGGCATGGGTTAGTTAACGACAGCCAAGTCATGGTTAAGAAAGAAGTATGTGACATCGGAACTACTGTGGTCACAGGCTTTGAGAGAGTACTACCGGCCGGGGCTGTAGTTCAGGTGGCAGCTGGTGGTGGCTTTTCTCAAAGCGGCTGAGTGGTCATCCATGGGGCTCCACACCAGATAATTTCCTTATGTGTGTACTTGTTCCACCAGACTATCTTTAATTTCTCCGGCTCCCCCTGAAACTGGCAGGAAATTGCTCAGAAGATGAGAGTCACTGTTTTCTGTTGTGAATTAAACACAGATTTCCATTTAGCCTGAGGAAGGAGCATTCTGGCTCACTCTAGTGGTGGAGTTTGGACTCTGAGGGATCTGAGTCCGTAAGTTGAGGAGGGCCACCTAGAACCATGTCCACAGCTGTCTGTGGACATTCCACAGCTGTCTACATTTGCCAGAGGGGAGGGCATGGGTGCATGGCCTGTTGAGGGCTGTGTGCGACTGTCTTGGACAAACTTGAACTTCACAGTGCCACTCACTAGCGCCACCCATATCTACTTGGCTGCTCTCTGTGTGCTGACATGTCATACCTTTCAGAAGGAGACAACCTTAGAAGATATGGGAGTGACCAGTGTGGGATCCTATGGTTTCTTCGGGGGCTGAATTCACTGTGCAGACCTTGGCTTCCAGCAAAACAAAAACAAACCAACGCCCTCCCGCATTATCACCTTGTCTGCAGGTTCCTCAGAACTGGAAAGCTTGCCCAGCCATGCTTTGGTTCCTTCCGAGTGGCTAGAATTCTCCGGAGCTGGCTGAAGAGCCTCAGCCTCTTAGCTCTGCTGCGGCAGAGGTAGTCAGGCAGTCCCCTGACCTGGGCCAGGAGCCACCTCACCTGAAAAATTACATGCTTCTGTTAGGGAAGGGGAGATGTTAGCCTTTGAGAAACTCCTCATGTTTTTGTCACAGCCTAAAAACCTCCCTATCCCTGGTCGACCCAGAAACATGGCACATGGGCCATAAGATGTCTGCAGGGGAGATATGGAGCTCCAGGGAGGTGATGGGGACATCATGCTTCTCCTCACTGCTGAGCCTTGGAGCCCCCAAGAAGAACAGTATTTCCCCGGGACTGCCCTCAGAACAGCTGGAAGGGAGGCCCTGAAGGCATGGGGTAGAAGAGGGGTAGCCTGGGTGTCAAATCCATCACGGTACGTCATCGTTGTTCCTCGTTCTCTCTGTGAGCTCCGTGTCTGGCTTTTGGGACCCAAGTCTGACTCTTGGGAAGTTGGCACAGAAGTACATAGTGGCCCCGTGGCTCACTGTGATGCAGGGACATCAAGGACAAGCCTGGGGGACCAGCAACCTCAAGGAGCACTGAGGATCCCCAAGATCAAGTAGTCAGGTAGCATTGAATCACTGTCCCTTCTCTGCTTCTGAAACTGCAGGTGTCTCACTGACCCCCACATAATCTGTGATAAACTGAGTGGTTCTTACCCAAGGGGATTAAGTGAGCTAGCAGAGGCCTCAGGAACCACCTGGCTGATTTGCAGGAGATTCCTCTAGGAGAGAGGAGACAAAACTGGCCTGAGGACCCAACCTGAAAGAGCTGGTAATGTTTTCAGGCACATGGCTGAAGTTTACTTCCCACGATATGGATGGTGCTAATTAGAGAAGGGAATGGAGGCACAGGCCACTGGGCTATCCCTATATTGGTGTCATCTCAGGGGTTAAGGCCTCTGGAACTAGCCAGATGCCATGCAGTCAATGTCTGACCCAGTCTGGTACTTGTGGGAGGCCCCGGGGCTGCTGCGATGTCCTCTGCCACTGAGAGACCGTGTGTACTTGGGCTCTGCTTTTGCTCATTGGCTAGCACTCTGCTGTCTTATGACAGGAGCCTTGGGACACCGACCATATGAGGCCACAGTTAGGGTTGTGGCCACAGAGGCTGGAGGGGCAGATTCCTGATGTCTACAACAGGGAATACGGTTGGCTGGCACAGCCTCTCTGTGTGCACTGGTCATTGGAGGCATGGTTCCCTGGGATTCAAGTTCTTTGAGAGGATCCCAGGAAGAGCAGGAAGTGCCCCCTGCTGGGCACAGAGGGAGTAGATATGTGCAGATGTGGATGTGCCCACCTCTGCATCTGAAGAGCACCATGTTAAGTGCCTCGGCCAAGGCTCCAAGATGTGGGACGTTTTGCCCAGGCTGCCACCTGGACTTGGGGTGTTTCATAGATAGCTGGGACTGAGGCTTATACCTGGGTAGCTTCTCATGTCTAGGCTTCTAGAGCAGCTTCAGATCACAGCTGCTAGTTTTGCTGCTGAAGGAGCTAAAATGTTGGCTTCCTAGAAGTATTAATAAAAGTGGAGAAGTGGCTTTACCCTGCCCTTGCCGGCAGACTGGCCATTTGGCAAATGCTGCCACCTCTCCAGAACTCATGTTACTTCCTAGTTTTACTTGTGGCTAAAGAATTTATCCATGAAAGTTTTGTGATTTACGTGTGTGTGGTGTGTGTGTGTGTGTGTGTGTGTGTGTGTGTGGAGGCCAGAGGTCAACCTTGGTAATGATTCCTCAGGAGCCATCCACCGTGTCTTTTGAGACAGTCAATGAGAGTCAACCTGTGATTACCACTGTTGACCAGAAGTCCTGTTCAACCTGGAGCCCTGGTGAGGAGTGAGGGGTCCGAGGTGAGCTTGGGGCAAGACAGCAGGAGTGGCATGGCTAGGAACCATAGCTCCAGTCATACACAGGGGAATGGCCAGGCCTCATGAGCAGTCTGTCCTGGGATTGTAGTCCAGCTTCATGTGGAGGAACAGGCTGGACAACTTCCCAAGGGCTATAGCTTGTCAAGAGCTGGATAATACAGGCAACATATCCAGACCCAGGCCCTCCCCAGCATTGGGGACAGCCCTACTTGCTCTGTATCCCTTTTCGCTTGCTCTGTAGTCTGGAGGCAGGGGTTTGTGGTCTCTGTTTCTTGGTAAGTAAGAAGTGGAGGACAGGGCCATGTTTCAGTCCCGAGCCTCAGTAGTGAGGTCAAGGGGTGCCCACAGGTCATCTGCACAGAGGTTGTTGAAATCCTGGTCAGAGCTAACATCAGGAGCCCCATGCCATGGCCAACTGAAACATGACTCTTCTCCTCCCTGTGGTTGGTCAAGAGGTAGGAAACTAGCCTTATCCACAATGCTGTGGCTTAGCCATGTGGCCCTATCTTGTGGCCTAGTCCAATGTCTCTGGAGCTTGTTTGCTGTGGCCTTGAGTCCACATACTTCTCATAGTCGTATCAGGAGAGATGAGGGACAGATGTGAGGGTCTATTATGGGATGTAGGAGTTTGGCAGAGGCTATTCCCTGTGCTTCATCCTGGCTAGGCCCAGGGAGTCTAACCCACAGTAGGGCCTCCCATATGTGACTAGAAAGCCTTGTGCTTAGGAAAGCTGAAACCTGTGGACATAGACCTGTCCTTCCTACAGGTGAGAGGAGGTCCCCGAATGTTGCCTATGTCAGAGAGTCTCTGGGCTATGAGGACAGGCTTGTGCCACCCCAGGGGATTATGGGGAAGCTGACCCACAGCAGCTCATGAAGACTGCTGTTCCTGACTGGTGGGTAGAGAGGTCCTATTGATCTGTGTGGCTCTGTGGGTCACGGGAAAGAGGTGTTCATGGGGAAAGCTTGTGTATATAACCCCTGGATATACACTATACTACTGGGAGTGAGTTTGGCATTAGATGGAGATCTTATCTGTTCACTGAGCTGTTATGGGTCCTCTTATGGGCTGCTCTTAATGTGGACAACACTGAATGGTACATGCCCTCATGCCATTCAGCTCATCTACACAGGAGCTCTGCTCTGAAACAGTGACCAGGTAAGACCCGAGACCCTGACAAACAGGGCAGCAGGTCAGTGCACTTGTGCCTGCAAGGGTCCGGTGAGTGTGTCCCTGCTGTGTCCCTCTCCTTTACAGCCTCCTGGTGGGCTTTTCTTCTTACCAGAGGGAGGGTCTGAACCCAAGCTCCCACTATCACCCCACCCAAGCACTTCTGAGAAAACCAGTTGTGTCTTGTGAGTCTCGTGGTTAACTCTACCCACTGGCAGAAGGATCCCTAGAAGGGAGCAGAGAGCAAGCATGTGGGACAGGTCCCCAAAATCTGACCTGGGTCATGTGAGAAACTGAAATGCCCCTGGTATGAGAGGATAGGATATGCCTTCATGCTGCACAGAATTGTCTGTGCCCACTGGGACGCTGTTCATGTGCTTGATCTGTCAAGTAGTGGGTAGACATGCTGACAGGCAGAGCCTGGTGGGGCCCAGGTGGCCATAGCTTCGGGAGAAACACAGGGCTCTGGGGTGGCTGCAGGGTCATTGGAGCCTGTGCCTTAAGGTAGGCTTCTCACACTTGAGGTGGCATATGGGAAGGTTATCCACACAGCCCCGCCCCCTTCCCAGTTCTTTGCTTGGTTATCCTTGGGCTGTCAAAACACAAATGCCCTCTGCCCACTGTGAACATCCAGCATGGGTCAGAGGGAGGATCTTACAGATAAGCCTGTTAGCGATCAAAAGCCCTCACTGGCCCCCAGCCTGCCTCACAGCAGGATGCACCTCCTGCTGGGCTGGTGTGCGCTGTAATCAGCTTTCACATTGATGGGAGATTTGGCAGCATCCGGCTGGCAGCCCTTCATGCCAACATTGAACAAATTGGGTCTGTTCGATCCTGTTTGCCACGCACAGCTGGAATGTACTGACGGCAAGGAAGCCCTGCAGCCAGAAGGAAGGATTTGTTTTACTTTTGTTCTGCAGAATCTTCTCAGTTAGCCGTAGCTAGCTCTGAGCCCTGAAATCAGAGAAGCTAAAGAGCATGTAATATTTTAATACAGAAATTCAAACAGAGGTTATTTTAACATACCATCGGGCATCCTGATGGATCGGTGTCTAGAGCTCTGTGAAGGATGTTCTGTGTGCTGGGAAGCACAGCCCTTCCTGCTGTTTGTCCCCAGAATTGTAGGTGCTGCTAGCTCTTGTTGGGGGAGGGAGCCGGCAGGGCCCTCCTAGCATCTTTTATACCTGTGATGTGGAGGTCCAGAGTTGGTGCGTACACTGAAGGGAAATGAGTTATTTGTATCTCCTTGAAGTGAAAGCCTGACCTCATTCTGGCTCTGAGGAAGAACCTGCTCGGAAACCGCAAGAAACAGCCAACCTGGCAAAATAGGTACCCGTCCCTTCCTGCCCCAGGGACCTGGCACAAAGCCCTCCAGTGTTCTCCTGGAGAGACAGAGTACAGGTGGCCCAGTCAGACCCCCCCCACTCCCTTCTACTCACCCCGTTCAGTGGGCCCTCACAGGTTTTGTTAGCCTTCCTGGCCTGTTAATGCTCTTGATAGGGAAGTCCTGGCTGCTCACCCAAAACTGTTGGTCTCATATCCTGCTCACTTACTCCTCCTTTCCCGCAGCTGAGGGCTCCTTAACTACACTGGAACTGGGTCTCTGTGCTCCATGCAACCCTGGCTCTGGCCCTATATAACTCACCCAGTTCAGGATGTCAAGCCCATGGGTCTCCTAGATGAGTAGGGTATCCCTGGACTTGGCCTGTCCTTATTCCCTGTGTAGGTGTCCCCGGGGCTCCAGCTGGCTGCTCCCTCTGGTTGGCATCAGCCCCTTGCCTGGCAAGGGTAGCCATCAGACTCCTACAGGGGAAAGCCTAGGCTAGGCTGGTGCTGCCTTCTGCTTCTGTCAACTCTAGGCCAGCCTCAGCTTTGCTGGGAGTCCTGGAGCCTATGTTCCTGGGGCTGCGGAGAGCCACTTCTAATCTGTATTTTGAGAAAGACTGGTGGGGGAGAGGGAACCACACTGTCCTTGGAAAGTGTGTGTGTGTGTGTGTGTGTGTGTGTGTGTGTGTGTGTGTGTGTGTTGCTCTGCATGCTTCAGAGTTGTCCCAGAAGGCCACAAGGATCACTGGTACAGTAAGCGGTGGAAAGGTTTGGTGAACCCGAGGGGAGCTCTCTAGTGGACTGCAGGGTCTAAAACAGTGGGGCCAGGCCATAGGGGAAGACATGGCTCACCACGAGGCCTGGAAGGAAGGTACTAGAACACCTCATCAACAGAATACTAGCCGCAGTGGCCGCCATCTAGCAGCCCAATCTGTGTGGAGGTAAGGAATATGGTAAGAAAGTATTTGAGGTAAAAGCATAAGGTATTCCAAGCAGGATGAGAAAAGCCCTATCAGGGTGCATCTGAAGAGAAGATGAAAGGCCAAAGGAAGGAGGTCTTAGGAATAAGGAGGGAGGAGGGGACTCGGCTGGATACAGACCCCACATGCTTGAGCTTATCCTGTGGAATTACTTATGGCCACCCAATTCCTGCCCCAAGACCTCTTTTGAAAGGAGGCAGCTAAGGTGCAGCAGAGTCTGGCAGTTCACTGAGTCATGTTGTATTGAGTTCTGGAGCCTGGACCCTAACCTGTGTGAGACTCCTGACTCCTGACTCCCACCCAGAGCTGCTGTTCTGTTCCAAGGTTGCCTCCATGCTCAATAACTCAGCTATTCCTAGGCTGACGGAGGAGCCGAACAAGGACTCCTGGATGGTTCGGAGGGTGCAGGAGAAGGTTAGGGGACTGCCCTGGTGTGGACATCAGAGGAGAGATGATGGCCTTGACAAAGGGTGGCTGTCCAGACATCACAGGGGCCCTGCCAGTGCAAAGGCCCCCAAGGTGGGAGTAAACAGTGCAAATTCCAGGAGGAAGTATATACAGAGAACTAACTACACCTACCTCCTAGGAGCTACAGTAAATAAAGACGTGTGTACCAACCTTTCTGAGGCTCTAGGAGGCTACTTACTGTCTGTGGCAGGCATTACAGCTTGCAGGGTACAGGAAGCCCTAGGGGAGCAATGACCCCCATCCCCGCTGGACCCATGGGGCTTCTGAGACCCACTCCATGGCTGTGGAGCAGGGACGTGGCATGGCCCTATCTTACTTCAGACTTGTTTCAAATGATTTGGGTTTTCTTGAAAACACAGCTGGTGTTGACTCTGAGAAAACAGCCAATTGGCACTTTATCCTCGGTCCCCTGGCTGTGTTTTGAGCAGTAGCTGGTGGAGTTAGTGGCTGGGCATGATTGGGATGAGGAACCAATGGTATCTAATGACCTTAGGGGATAAACGTGTCATACATAACCTCTGTGGGAAGACCACTGAAATGGTGACCCAGGGACCCCATCTCTTCCAGGCATGCATGGCAAGGCAGCTGGAGCTGGCCACTGGCTTGGCTCTGCGTATCCATATCCTGACTGAGAGGGTATCAGCTCCTCTGTGGGGAGAATAAGCTGCCCAGAAGGATCTTCGGACTTGGTCTCAGGGCTCCTTTTGTCTGTGATGCACAGAGTACAGGACAGAGGTTGGCACAGAACAGGAAGAACGTGTTGGTGTGTTGGGGCTCCTCGGGAAGCAGTTAGGAGAACAGTGGGTACCATTTCTCTGCCCATGGTGCAGGGGACCAGAGCCTTGCTGGCTGGAGTCACCAAGCCAGAGCTCTCATCTCTCACTGGCCACCTCCAGACTTGGAAGCCAGAATATCCTTGGCCAGTCCCTTGGACCTCATTCATATGCCAGGAGACCCTGCCGTGTGCAGGCTTTCCACTCTTCCGTGTCTGGATGAACCTGGGCTTCCTTTCAGCTCTCGCTGCAGCTACGCAGCCTTCAGCTGCCTGGAGCTGGTGCCAACTTCTGAAACAGATTATTTATTAAGAGGCTACAGCACAAGTTTGTCATAGGACCCACTAAATTTCCTTAGGGTGGGTTTGGAGGATCTAGGTTTGGCCTTTGTCCCTTTAAGACCTTCAAGCAGCTGCTGCCAGATAGGGTAGCTGTGAGGCCCCCCTTTGATCTCCACAGCCCCGCCAGGCAGCAGAGCCAGTGAGGGTCTGTTTCCACACAGCTCTGTGGAGAGCACTTAACAAAAATGAACACCATTTATTGCTTTTTCTGAGTTGTGAGCTCCCCAGGGGCCTGGCGCCGGTTTTTAGCCTGCTTATCTCTGGTAAGAACACCACATCACACAGTCCCTTCTAGAGTAAAAGAAAAACAGTAACTTAGGGTGCAGTCAAGCTCTCTTCCAGCTTTGGAATTAATCTGCCTTTGAAATGGGAAATGTAAAGCTTTAATAGGAGTGAAAGGAAACCAAGATGTCCGGTGGGTTTCCTGAGTAGGAGTCTAGATAGAGGGAATTGTGTGGGGTCTGCATTAAAAATGAGTAGAGTCCACTTCATCTAAGCAGAGGCGGAGGGATCTGGGAGACCTGAGTTTGGGTTCCATTCTGTTATTTTGCAACCTCTGTGGCCTATGAGTGGTCACCATCAGAGAAGGTTGGCCATGCTTGATCAGTATTTTCTTTGAAAGACAACTGTGGTATCTGGCATAACTGATGAAAAACACCAGTGTGTAGACCAGGAGCACTGAACTGGAGCACCAAGGGTTAAACCCAAAGCAGTTTCAATGTGCTAAGAGCGAAAACAAGTAGTCAGCATGGTTTATGTTACTTAATTCTCTGGGCAAATGTGTGTGTGTGTGTGTGTGTGTGTGTGTGTGTGTGTGTGTGTGTGTGTGTGTGTGTTGTGTTTGCATGCACAGTGGATACAGACATAAATATATACAGGTTTCATATACACATGCCTATGTAGATTTCATGTGTGTCCTGAACTTTGTTTCAAGGTGGGCCCTGTTTCTGTGGGTGCCTTGGTTTGAGATGGAATCCTGTGGGGGGATGTGGAGTCTCCTTTCTTTGCTGAGGTATGGGGCTAGTCGTACTGTGCTCCCCACTTGGGTGGGTTAATGTGGATGACACAAGTCACCGAAATCCTTCTCTCTGAGTGAGGGGTAGAGAGTCTTGGCAGCCAGACGTTGAAAGGAGGCTACTGACCTCCCTGGCAGCATCTCATGTAGCAAGAGTTTCTCCACAAGTGGCCTGGGTGTATCTCTGCAATGCACTCATCCAGCGACTCATTCGCCGTCTCCCACCTGTCTAGAATTCTCTGTGAACTGGCCATGGCCTGCACCTCCTTGGTGAGTGTGGACAGTAGATTGTCAGCTCCCCACATGGCTGATCAAATCCTGCAGCAAATATGGGCCCTTTAGGGGAGCATTTCAGGGATCAGTGTATTTCGGGGTGAGTGGGTGTTGGGAAAGTGGTCCATGCAATATCTTCTATTATTTATCAAATGACAGAAACAATGGGAAGCTATGTAGGAACAAGAGGAAGAGGATGATGGAAATGTTTTTATTTTCTGGACTGGACAGAAAGTGGAGGAAGGCGAAATACTGGTGTGAAGGATGAGTGTGTGTGTTTTAGGAAACCCTGTTACTCCCTCAGTTACCCATCTTTTATAAATTTCAGGTTTGGGTTATCATAAAATCCCTGATGAAAAAGGTCCAAACTCCCCCCTCCACCCAATTAAAAAAAAATGTGCAGAGTAAAAATGCCCTGCAGGTCTTAGAAGAAACAAGGAGCCGACATGCACTTGCTGTATTTCCATCCTGTGGTGGCTTGGATTCACTGTCCTTAAACATCTTGTTTTGGATTCAGGCACTCAGGACCTCATGGCCCTCGGCCCCTGCAGGGGACCCGCCAGGCACCACAGGAACTGCTGGGCCCCTTCTGCACATGTGTCGGAATTATTAAGCCCATAAAACTAGATTGTCACATCTGAAACTGTTTAGCTGCTGAAACTGAGACGTGACTTCAAAGCTGGCCAAGCGTTTCCAGACAGACGAGCGGGCTGGCACCTGGAAGTGGAATTCCAGCCCCTGGCGGCAGGCAGAGTGGCCTCCTCACCTTTTCCTAAGAAAACACTGTTCCTCAGAGCCTAGGACTAGATGCCACACCTGGAAACCTATTTGAGGAACAAGGTTCCTGCATCTGAGGGCTTTCAAAGCCATCATCACCCCGGAGTCCATTGCTTCCCTGCTCTAAGGGTATCTGTGTTGCTGGAGGGCTTCTCTCCAGGTTCCCCAAGCCCCGCAGTCCCACAATCCACTTATAAAATAATCACTCAGACGCTTATATCACTTATAAACTGTATGGCCGTGGCAGGCTTCCTGCTAACTGTTCTTTTATCTTAAATTAACCCATTTTTATAAATCTATACCTTGCCACGTGGCTGGTGGCTTACCAGAGTCTCTACATGCTGCTTGTCCTGGCGGTGGGTGCAGTGTCTCTCTCTCAGCCTTCCGCTTCCCAGAATTCTCCTCTCTCCTTGTCCCACCTACTTCCTGCCTGGCAACCTACTTCCTGCCTGGTCACTGGCCATCAGTGTTTTATTTATATAGAATGATATCCACAGCATTTCCCCTTTTTTCTTTTTTTAAAAAGTAAGGTTTTAACTTTAACATGGTAAAATTACATATAACAAAACAATTATCAAGCAAGAATTACAGTTACAATATTAAAGAAGATGTCCTATCTTATATTTGTGATTTTAAGGTTTTATATCTAACTTATCTTTTATCATAACTGAGGAAATTACATCTAGTTTTTAACCACATCAAAGACCTGAGAAGGAACATAATGGTACCTGAGAAATGGTAGATGGATGCAAGCAACTTTCGGGAATCTTGCAAGAGTAGACCAAGACAGCTGGCAGCCTGGACAGTCACCTAATGTTTCTCAGCATTGTTGGTGCATTTAAATTGGCTACAGGCCTAGAGTATCTGACAGACCATTTTCAGAAGCAGGAATTCTGAGAGACCATCTTACCCTGTCTTGGCAGAGTACAGTGGTCGCTTTCCTTGTGTCCCGCTTGTCCAGAAAGGAAAGCATTGCATTTGTACTGTCAGCCATCAAGGCAAGGGCAGTTCTTTGCCCAGTAGACCATTTTGTGCCAAAAGACAAACTTCCAAATGGAAATGTCTTAGAAGCCCAACATTCTCTCGGGATCAATTGGTGCAGCCAGGAGCAATTGTGTCTCACGTCAACAGAATTTTAAGTTATTTAAATGCCATATTCTCTAGGTCTATGAAGTGTTTGAAGATTACCTATCTATCTGAAATATATCTATGTATACCTAGAAGACTTAACTAACATGGCTACAAATATGATTATCATAGATACTAATTATTAATCTATTTTTAATTATCCATTACAATTTTAAATGAGTTACATAAACATAATACCTCAAACAAGAATAGAAATATATATATATACAGTATAACAAAATTAACTTCAAGTTTGTATCAATAAACTAAAATTTATACCAATGTAAAACATTTTAAACATAAACTAAAATCTATACTAATGTAAAACATTTTAAACAAGTTGTTCTTTAAAAGTAGGTTCATTAATCTACCCTTTTATCTTATCATCTCCATATCTTCCTATATATCTATATCATATCCCCTTTTCTTTTTTAGAAAGAGATCATATTTATAATCAACCTATTTTAAATAAAAATATTGGTTTTTCTCTGTCCCATACCAGAGGGCTCTTCTGATTTGGGACACAAGAATCTGTTAACCATTTTTTTTTTAAAGCAATATGTCTGGGTTTAGAGGGGGAGTGAGCCAATTCCACCTCTAAAGCCAGCTTGGTATATTTGGGAATTTGGGCGTAGCATCTCTTACTACTTCCTGCTGGAGGGGGGCGTTGTATCTTATGGGGACGCAAAGAAAATTTTAGGCCTATGGGGTAGTCCGTGAGGCTGTATTGTGTGAATCAGTTGCCTTGAAACCGCTCTGGATGTTGGATCATCTGGGCCATGGTGTCATTGGAGACCTATCAGGGGGTCTTGGCTGGTGAAACCTGATGTATCTTAATCTGGAACAAATCCACAGCCTCTGGCTTTCTGTGGAAACAAAAGCAGAACCTCTTTTCCAAAGTAACATATCCTTATATCCAAATTTTGAAGTCAAGGTACCTTTAAAATATACATTTTGGCATAACTCAACAGCTTTTGTAATCAAATGTTTTTCTTTAGTTACGAATATCAAAGAGAACATAATCCAGATTCTCTGTGTGGTAGCCATCTTTACGTGGCTTATGTTTTATATTACCTTAGCCTATTGCTTTAAACTGTACCATTCTAAAACTGAAACGGCGCTGTGGCTGCTGGCTCTGCCCACTTTAGCTTCCCAACATGGCAGTGGTACGTTTTCCGCCAGCTCTGGGAGTCATCAAGTCTCAGAAATAGTGGGTCTAAGCTTTTATCAAAGCAGCGTGTAGCCCAGAAACCTTTTCTTTTAATACTAGTAAAGACTAAATCTACTACACAGCTTAATGTACCGCTGGCAGACGCCTCATTTCCGCCATACTGCGGGTCAAACACACACGCCAGGAACCCGCCAGTGTTGAAACCTGTGTTTTGCGGCGTCTAGCTGCCCGTATGAGACAAGAAGCAGCAACCTGGTTTTGGCTCTGTTTAGAATTGGTTATTAAATATTCTCAGGTTTAAGGTGGAAACTCGAGCCGTTGGGCGCCATTTGTAGCTAGAGTTTTCCTGCCTTGCCCACAGTCAGGACAAATCTTTGTCACCCGCCAGTCCCACAGCCGCTCAGACCCAACCAAGTAAACACAGAGACTTATATTGCATACAAACTGTATGGCCGTGGCAGGCTTCCTGCTAACTGTTCTTTTATCTTAAATTAACCCATTTTTATAAATCTATACCTTGCCACGTGGCTGGTGGCTTACCAGAGTCTCTACATGCTGCTTGTCCTGGCGGTGGGTGCAGTGTCTCTCTCTCAGCCTTCCGCTTCCCAGAATTCTCCTCTCTCCTTGTCCCACCTACTTCCTGCCTGGCAACCTACTTCCTGCCTGGTCACTGGCCATCAGTGTTTTATTTATATAGAATGATATCCACAGCATATCTGCAACCCGCTTTCCCCACAGTCTCCTCCTAGCCTCTTGTTTCCTGCTTCTTACTAGTCCTTACCCCTCTGGTACCTTCCCCGGCAGGAGAGGCTATGGCCCTGCTCGCTCCACCCTGCAGCCTCTTCCTTCATTCCCTCTTGACCTGCTGGCTCCAGCACTGGCTGCCCTGGCTTCAGTCGCCCCCTTCAGGGCATCCCAGCTCTTTGTGGCTCTCCAGGTGTAGTCTGACCCACGGGCGACACCCTGAACTTGAGATGCCCGAGAGGATGCCCACATTCATCCCACACGCAGCACATCGGCAGCCTCCAGGCAGGGGCCCGGGTGTTCTCTTGGCTCCCTCGGCTCTCCTGCATGCCTTTGGGTGCTTGCAGCCCACACCTGAAGGCACCACTGGCCGCTCTCATGTTCTCCTTCACCTCCTGTCTGGCCCCACAAACATGGCGTGAATCTCACCTAGGTCCTACACCTAGGTCTTCCCACCAGCAGGCGATTCTTAGCCTAGGCTCAAGCCCCAGCACCGGTCTTACAGAGTGGCTAGGACTGACACTGCAAAGCTTTCCCAGAGATCATCCTGGTGGCCTCTGTCCTATGTTTCTGGAGAGTTCCGTGTCTGGGGTAGAATGGCTACAGGGGTCTGTCAGGAACTAAAGTTCAATGTGGGTAATTTTTCTGATGGTCAGGAGCTAATGAGTGAACAGACATATGAAGACCCACCCTAGTACTTGGCCACCACCCTAACCCTAACCCTAACCCACCCTTCCCAGGGGCCCTGTGGTGCCAGCTGTCCTGTTGGGCACAGCTCTGGACAGTAGCCTCAGTACACGTGCTATGGCCTCACCTTCTGTTTCTCCTCCCCTGGAGTACCACTAAAGACCTAATCCCTACTTGTTTCCGCATCCTTGCCTGTTTCTGTCTGTATTTTTTTTATCTGACTATATCTGTCTCTCTGTGTGTCCCTCCCCACAACCCCACCCCATCTCTGAGACTGACAAGATCTGGCTATTCCTCCTAGTCTGTGTTCAAGGGTGCACACACAACCTTGACCTTAAAACTGATGGGTAGCGCCAGTGCTTCCACAACCCGAAAGGCTGTGAGCCAAGGGGAGATGTGGGCTCGTTGAAGGTCACAGAGAATAGGATTCTTTGGGAGCGCTCACTGCCTGCCTTCCTCCAGAGGCCTGACTTGCTGCTCTACCTGAGCCTGGATTCTCCTTGCAGCGGAAGTCCTTGGGCCTGGATTCAGGAAGGGAGATGTGGTCTTACCTCTTGATCTAGACACCCAGATTGTTTCTGGACAGGAGTAAACATTTGCCCCCTAGAGAAAGAGAATTCTCAGAAGCCAGGCGTGGTGACACCCGCACTTGGAAGTGGAGACAGGAAGGCCAGGGTTAGACACCGCCCAGCCCACAGAGGCCCTGTCTCAACAACCCATTAAAAAGGAATCCATTCCCATCCCTTCCATCAAGGACCTGCATGTGCCCACCAGCGTTCCTGGCTTTCACAGTTGGCCTGGGAGCCCAGACTTCTAGCAGGTGCCCTTTCTCCATACTGTCTTCTTTTCAGAAGAGAGAAGCCCCGTTTTTAGAACCTTTGAGACAGGTTTAAAGGAACTTTGCCTCTTGGTGCCAGTCTGTCCCTGGCCTGGTTGTGGGCCCCACTTCTCCTCTAGGACCCCCAGCAGCCCAGTAGTTACCCTGAGGAGTCAGGTGATTGGTGACGGACATCTACACTTGCCTGACCCTTGCTTGAGGCGCAGGTGGAGACGGTGTTCTCATGTTCCTGAGTCTGGGGCTGCTTCAGGCAGTGAGCCGCCAGCACATGGTTATCCTGAGGCCCGTCTGCCCTGTGCTTCCTCTGTCTCTCTCTCTCAGAGCTGCCTGTGGTGAATGCGCATTTGGAAGATGCCGAGGCCCTGCAGGTTCTAACAGGTGGTGTGATTCAGGAGGGGGACCCTCCTTCAAAGATGCCACCGTTTCTGATTCTACTCTGTGCTGACAGCAGGACAGCTTGAGCTGCCCCCGACTTAGGAAACTAGGACTCTGGGTTTGTTGGGAAACTTCCCTACTTGCTGCTGCCACCCAGTGGCAATTATGGGGAATGTTTGTGGGTTGTGACCTGAACCTGCCTGGGACCTCTCAACCTCAATACCCTAAGGGTTAATGGAACAGGGCAGGGCTGTGAACTGTGGGCCCCTCATTTTATGTGTGAATAAATGGGTGTTTGTAGGATGTAGACTATCCATGAACGTAGCAGCAGGGCAAGGAACCCCTCAGGTCAACCCAAGTTAATCCCAGACTTAATACCATTGATGCTGGTCACCTTTTTTATGGGTCATGTTCCCACTGTGACATGGACCCCACAATCATGACACTGGTCCCCAATGGCTAGGAGAGCATCCATCAGAGGCTGGGGAATGAGCTGGTGATGTTTTAAGGGCAGCAAGCAGGGCCTGGGGTAGGGTGAGTCCTGGAGGGAGGTGCCCCTGGGTCAGGCACTGAGGAGATATGCAGAATGCTAAGCTGGAGCCTCATCAGGCAGCTGGGATCCATATTAACCTAGACATGACATCCAGTGTGACTTGGAAAGGGCCAGACATCGGTGTCTAGTAACTGCCAGTGTAAAGAGGAGGTAAAGCCTGACCAGAGAGGGTGGCTTCAGAGGCCAAAGCAAGGAGGGTCTGGCAGAGGGTATGGCTCAGGTTCCTGAAGAGGAACTGGGGTGAGTGGGGATGTGAGACTCTCAGGAGAATCTGCTAGGGCCCAAGGTCACCAGACTCTGTCACAACAGGGGTAGGTAATGTCCGCCTTTGACAGCCTGGCGTGTGGGCCGAAGTCATAGGGACTTAGCTGCACCGGGAGGGGCCCCATGTCTGGCCAGTGTCCCTGCACAGGTTTTATATGATGTAATTAAAGCTCTTGGCTCTTCTATTTAACTAAAGCATTCAGATTAAAGGGCACTTCTATGTAAGCAGGACAGATTTGACTAAAACACCAGGCAGAGGCCAGAATTACCCCACAAACATTCATTTTCTTCTTTGATCCAGGGCCTCTCCGGCCACCCCTTGGCTAGTGCTTCGAATCCTACATGTTCTAGGGTTTGGTGTATGCTGACAGTCTGCTGCAGTGGCCCTGCCCACACGGTGTGGCCTTGGCCAATTATAGCAGCCATGGCCTATTATTGTATCTTTGGGAATGTCCCAGGAGACCAGCCTGGAGTTTGTGTGGGATCTTTTTTCTTTATCTTATTTTCCTTCTTTTCTTGCAGTGCTGGGCTTTGTACCTAGAGCAGTGCATCCCAAGCATGCTCTCCCCACTAGCCCAACCTCGCACAGCTAGAACCCAGTTCCTTTTCTGAATTAAATATCCTTGCTTCTCCACCTACTAGTGCTTTTAAAGTCTATAACCCATTCAGAGCTCCAAAATCTGCTACTCAAGATTATTTTTAAAATAAATGGAAGGTATCCATGAATGCTGGCTGTTCCCGCCTCACAGACAGGATAAAGCATGGTATGCATTTACAGCAGGTCAGAAACTGGTAGCTCTAGGCTCTAGGCTTCCAGCTGTCTCTCCATCCTGGGGTTCTGTACCCACCAATTTCTCAGTGAGATGAGACTTACCAGTTGATGAAGGATTCAAGATCTCTGGCCAAGAGCTAATGAGGAGCAACCGAGTCCTGGAGTCCCCTGGGGGAAGGGACTATGAGAATCTTGGGGATCCTCTCTGCTCTCACCTGTACCACTTTTCAGGCCCTTCCTGGAGGTGGGTGCAGGTGACTCGGGAGATGACCACCTTGACCTCGGCTCCTCTTGCCCTGGCTCCTGTCATCTGACAGTGACTGGAGTCTTCGACCTGCTCCCTGGCCTCAGCCAGCGTTCGTTTCCCTGCATAACTGTGTTTTGCCAGCAGCAATTTACAACCCCTGGACTTGTAATCAGACGTAGGACCTGTCAGCCACAGCACCCTGGATCTGTCCAGTACGAAGCTGAGCCTGTGAGCTCCATGTCTGTAATTCTAGCTTCTATACCTCACAGAAGTTGGAACTGATGCTTTAAAAGTTACTCTGATTTCAAAGGGAAAAAAAAAAGTCCCAAATCGGGCTTTTAGAAATGAGTAGATTTCATCTTAGGTTCATCTGGGACAACTCTAGGCTCAGGCCTCCATCTCAGAAGGACATGGCACTGTGCACTGTAGACATAAAAGAGTTTCACAGGACCAGGGCAAACTCCTAGCACTTCAGTAAAACCACATCTTTTGTGCCTTGAATCTGTGGGTTATTTGATCAGTGAATTAATGAGTACTCCGACTTCTTCCTCCTTCTCCTTTTTGAGAAAGGGTCTCACTATGTAGTCCTGGCTGTCCTGAAACTTGCTGAATAGGACAGGTTGGCCTCAAACTCACAGAGATCCCCTGCCTCTCTGTCTCCCAAATGCTGGGAGTAAGGGTGCATGCTACCACCTGCAGCTAGAAAGAGGACTTTTAATAATTATGGTGTTTTCTCAACAATATGATCTCCAGTGTAATCCCTTAAATGACAACCTAAGAACAAGCCATGTAGGCAGCCTATCCCTAATGGTTCCCATGAGTTGGGAGGTCCAGAAAGAGGAAGACTTTGGGGGTATTTATGAGGTGTAGATATGAGCAGGGGTCTCCTCTGTTTCCTGGCCCTAGTCATTCAGCCTTGACCATTTTGGTCTCCTGCCATGAGGGCTCCTCAAATGCTGTGTTTCCCACAACTGGTGCACAGCCCAAGAAAACCTAGACAGGAGCTCCTCCCTCTTCCCTCTGCTGCACTCTGGGGTAGTCCTAAGGACCCATCCTGGCTTCTCCTTTCAGGAGACCAACACTGGGTTTGTCCTCACCAACCTCGCACAGCTAGGACCCAGAATACTCTTGTACTCCTGTCTCTGTCCCTTGAACCTGTGTGTTTCTGGTATTCCTCTTCCACGCATTCTGCAGAACAGTCAGCCTGTCCATTCAGGCTTGAGTCTTTTCATGGTTATCGTCTTGGTTGCTGCTACAAGCAGAATGCTTTCCCCACTCTATTGCAAAGGCATCAGGTTTTTACATATGCTGCCGTTTCATGCTCTGGATTTGATCAAGACCTGTATCCTTGTATCCTGCAGATGGACATGACCCCACAAGGTGGTGCTGGGAAGCCTGCCAGGCATCCCATATTCTCCACAGTGAGGAATGGGGTGGGGGGTATTTCTTGGTTCCTGTGGTCACTGACAGGGTAAGAATGTGCCAAACTGTACCTGGGATACTCAGTTTTCTGAATGAGATATAAAATTGAGGAACTTTGTCTTTCTCTTGCCTCCAGTTACAAACCAAAGGCATCCTTTGACCCATGTTATCCCTAGGGACATTGCCAGCTGGCCAGATGTATGGCTCTTAGCTCAGCTTCCCATCTACTTGAGGCCTCTCAAAGCTTTGAAGCCACCTGGAATCAAACAGAAATGCCAGGAAACTGGCGGGAAATGCTCCTGGGGGCCCTGAGTGCTGGGCTGGGGCCTGCGAGTTCCCCCCGCCATGAAGGGCCCTTTGATTGCAGATGGCTTCCATGGCACATTTTATATTTCCTGTCTTGTAGCCTTTGCTTCTGTGGATTATTTACAAGAACCATGCGAGCTTTTGTTGTGCAGAGTTTCTTGGCTTAAACATCGCCTGGATGTGTTTGAAGAACTTCCCATTTTCCCATAACTGGTCTTGAGATCAGCTGTGGGCCGAGGGTGTTTCCCGGCAGCCACCCCTGCTCCTCAGCCCAGCCGTGGGGGAGACAGCGGCCCCTCTGCAGCTCCAGTGAATGCCAACCTGAGTTCATCCCATGGGTACCATGGGGGCAGCTTTAGTGGAAAGTACTACAAGCTAGGCCAGGAATAGTGCCAGGCAGGGTTCTTGGTCTCAAGGCTTCTTATACCTGTGGGTTGGCAGTGTTAGGGCTGAGCTGCAGGAGATCCCATGTCTCACTTTGGACGGTGGGCTTTGCTTGTAGGCAGTGAGGCCCAGTTCTGGAAATGACTCCAGCATATGGTCCTTGTACATTCTGCTGTATAAAGCTGGAAGGGGTGGTGTATGTGGGCCCACAGATTGAGGGGCCTCTCAAGGTCTGATGCTGGTGTCTATTCAAGATCTCAGCCTCATAGAGCTCCTATCTGTTGTCTTCCTATGCTCTGCAGAGCCTCATGGTTCTATGTGGCTGTTCTTTTGCAGGAGCTGCCCAATGGGGACCCTAAGGAGGGGCCTTTCTGGGAAGACAAGGGCTCCCTAGAAGGTGAGTCCAGCTCTAGCAAACATTCCCAGATTTCACCCTGACTTGAGGGCTCACACCACAGAACCCTCAACACTGGCATATAAGAGTCAGGGTCAGTTGGGTCCTAGTCTGAAGAGCAGTTCGTTTTTGAGTAAGCAGCAGCCTCAATCATCTGTGATTCTGTACCAAGCAGGCAGCTTGGATCAGTCAGTGGAAGAAGCAAAATGTTGAGCCACAGTGTCCCCATACACTTGTTCATTTTGTGTTTGTAGTTCTGGGACTGAGCAGAGAGGCCAGGCTTCATGGACTGGTGCTCTTGAATTCTGAGCTAACATCATGGCTACTTATTGCAACAGTGTGGAGTGGTGGGGCGTCCTAAACATGCCACCTGTGACTTGAACCTCACCTGAGTCTCACATGCATGCATCTTTGGTGGAGTCAGCCCCACCCAGAGATGTCATAAGCTCTTACAGGATACTAGTAGGTGCAAAGGACTGGCCTTCAGACATCTGCTGACGCCCAGAGGGGCTCCCAGTGCTGCCTGCTGGTAGTCAAGCACTGGGTATCCTCTTAGCCCATACCCGGACAGATGCCTGACCACTGGCCCTGGGCCCCTTTCCTGAGGACACAGCTTGAGACCCAGAGGATAGGTGAATCCAGAACAGGGCTCCTTATCCATCCATACAGGGAGCCAGGGGAGACAAGACTTTGGCCATCAGATAGCCCATGTGTCTTTGTCAGTGGGTTCTGGATTGAAGGTGTTAGAAAATGACCATGAGAATGTGGAGAAAAACCTGGTGATGTAGGAACTCACTCCCCTGGAGGACTCTGGAGTGGAGACCACTCTGTTAGGATCTTGAAGGCCCTTCTCCCAACCCCTCTGTACAGTGTCAGCCTAGAGGAGACATTGCTCATTGGGAGCCATCAGGTTGAGGCTAACCCAGGTGAGGCCTCTCTCTATTCTACGGGAGCAGCTCTTAGCTCAGTCCCATGCAGCACAGAGGAGAGCAGAGACAGTCAACCCATTTCCCCTGTCCTCATGCTGCTCACATGGGACGGGCCTTGCCTCACCTCCTCTTGTCCCCACAGTTGTGCTGCCCCCTGAGAAGTCTGAGGGCCATGAGGGTCAGGGGCAGCTCTTCAGCGTGGACGATGGGGAGAAGGCAGCAGGCCACGAGGGCCCACTCAGAGCCAGCAAGAAGCACTTGAACATTGATGTAAGTCGTTTTCCCTGCACACCTCCATGAGTGGGTCCCTAGGACCCGGGATGAATAGTGGTGGCCCTAAATGGGGACCATGACCATGGCAGCCCTGTGGGTTCCTCAACCTCCCTGAGATCTTAAAGCAGGACTACAGTGTGCTGCTCTGGTGGGTTGCATGGTATGGCTGTGAACTTGGCCATGCTGGGCGGATGGGTCTCCATATGGAATGGGTATCCAGCACTACTGGACAGGGAAGAACAGCAGGGTCTCCTACCCCACAGGCAGGGGAGCAGCAAGAACACTTGGTTCTAATTCCTCTTACTCAAAGTGATCCTGAGTATTTGCATGCACAGGGACAGATGCCACAGGGGGAAACTGAGTCATGAGGCATGGTGTCAGTACATCATTAGGAGGGAGTAAGGGGAGGTGGGCAAGGACAGGGACTGAGGGTTGCAGCCAACTGCCCTTGAGCTTCCTCGTCCCAGCTGCAGATGAGGAAGAACTACAGCCGGGGCCTTCCCAGTCCCACTTGACTCTCCCTTGTCCCCTGCACACCGCCTACAGGCCCTGCAGTGTGACGTCTCAGTTGCAGATGACAACCGCCAGGAGTGGACTTTCACACTGTATGACTTTGACAACTGTGGGAGAGTCACCAGAGAGGTAATATGCCCTCATGTGTCAGACCACCCATAGGACGGGGGCTCGCTCAGGTCAGGGGTGTGGCCTCTTGAGATCTGGAACCAGTCTGATTCAGTAGACAGATGGACAGATGTCTGGGTCCTCAAACGGAGAGACAGAACGAGCCTTTACTGGAAAGAAGGAAGAGACTAGAACTTTCCTGAGATAGAAGGGGAGGCAGAGTGGGGACCCACTTTCACATCCTCAGCTAGCTAGTATCAGTCTACACGTCTCCCCATCAAGTCCAGTGTGGCCTTTCCCTATAGCTGTGATGTCCCCTAGGCCAAGCTTGGGACAAGAGTCCCTCACAGAGCAGCCTGGGTCCTTGGAGTGCCCCTACTCCCTTGTGTTGTGTGTCCAGGAGGGCAGAGAGGGCATCTGCATGGGCCATGTGACATGATGCTGAAAAGTTTACCTGCTCATTGATCTAATGTTTGAATGTAAAGATGTGGCTTAAGGACAGACAGCAGGGCTACCTTCAAGCCATGCATGACATCCTGGGGCAATTCTGGGCATAAGATAAGGCAGTCTCTGATGGGGAGTAAGTGGACCCAAAGTGCCTGCTATGGCTAGGGGATGAATACATGCTTGGAAAAGAAGGGAGAAATGTCTGTCATGTTGGTCCCAGGACATGTCCAGTCTGATGCACACCATCTATGAGGTTGTTGACGCCTCTGTCAATCACTCCTCGGGCAGCAGCAAGACCCTCCGAGTGAAGCTAACTGTCAGCCCTGAGCCCTCCAGCAAGAGGAAGGAATGTCCTCCCCCTGGCCAAGGTAAGGGGTCTATGCCAGGAGCCTTCCTGTTTAAATGGTGCCATCTCCATGAGCACAACCCCTAAGACAGGCCACTTCCACAGCCACCTAATTTATGTTTCATCCTTGCTCTTCTCTGTAGCACTTACCTACATTGACCATTATTATTATCCATTGACCCCTGGATATCAGCATTGTTCATGTCCCCTAACCACTTTCAAAGATTCTGTTTCTACAATGTCCCAAACAGGACCCGGTACCTGGCAGGGGACAAAACTTTGCGTAGTGAGTGGATGGATGAGCAAGAAAAGTAATTCATTAACAAAGGGCATTGTGGTGTAGGCCTCCAATCCAAGCACTAGGGGTGCAACAGGGTTAGAAGTTCAAGGCCAG
Source organism: Peromyscus leucopus (assembly GCF_004664715.2). Classification (NCBI taxonomy): domain Eukaryota; kingdom Metazoa; phylum Chordata; class Mammalia; order Rodentia; family Cricetidae; genus Peromyscus; species Peromyscus leucopus. Next base: position 78,666,469 of record NC_051079.1, read on the forward strand.
CATCGGTTATAGCATGACTCTGTCTCAGAAAAATAACAACCCAATGACAACAACATAGAATGAGTGGGTGGATGGATTCATGAGATGTGAAGAATGCGTGGGTGAAGGACAGGCAGAATGCGTGAGTGGAAGCATGGACAAGCAGGTGAGCAGGGGATGAGTGACTTGCACAGTGAGGCATGCGAGAGTGTCACACCTTCCTTTCAGAACGGGAGTCCACTCGTGGCAGAACAGAGAGTGAGCTCACAGAGGACCCCCGAGCGGCTGACCGAAAGCTGTCTGCCTACAGCAGGTGAGGTATGAGGCCAGGGGGTTGCATCCTGCAGGCCTCCCTAATTCCTTGTCAGGACGAGTGCTGAAATAGGTAGGCCCTGTGTGCTGTGAAGGGTGGTGGTACCTGAGTGGGGCTGAGCACCATGCCCATGCAAAAGAGGGGAGCAGGGGCCACTGTGGCCCCAGTTAGGTGACCAGAGAACACCCCGATGTTTAGGGCCACTCCAGCCTCGTGAGACCTGTGGTGGGATCCTGGGTCCTGGTAGGCTGCCGTAATGAGCTGTGGACCTTATTTCTCTGGACAACATACAACATCGCCCAACTGCCTCCCTTCTGCCTTCTCTAGACAGTGGGTACTAGTCCGGGTCCCCACTTAGGCCTCCTAGACAACCATCCACCTCTGCAGGCACCCCTGTCATATGATGTTTGAAGCTCTGGCCATGAGTACGTGGTCAGGCCTATCCTCTCTGCTACACACAGGAAGCCCAATGCTGATTCCCAGACCTGCTCTGTGCGAGTACCCTACTGTGTGGATGAGAACACAGAGCGCAGAAACCACTACCTAGACCTTGCTGGCATCGAGAACTACACATCTAAGTTTGGTCCTGGTAGGTACCGGGGGACCCCCACCTTGTATCTACCCTCTGGGTGTAGATTCCTCCCTAAAGGTGCAGGTAGGCAGGAGGCTCTGGAATTCCAATGGTGTTGGGCCCCAGGTGTCCACACCTCATTTAGACATCCCATCATCCTTTGCCTAGATGTGGATGCACATCTTACCCTCCTGCCACTGGCAGGGGCCTGGAAAGCAAGGAGGTTAAACATCCAGGTATGTGTTTGAGACATGCTCTGGCTTAGGGAAAAATATAAAACATTTAGGTTCAGGAGCCTTCCAGCTGGGGGAGCTGGCCTGTTAGCTAGAAGAGGTGGACAGCCAGCATTGTAGACACCTGTCCTGCTCTACTGAATGTTCTTTTAGAGATTCATGAACTGCAGCCTGGCTGGTACTCTGAAAGCTGGAGGCCAAGTCCCCCCTAGCACCCCATTTCCACCAAGCATCCCTTGGGGGGTTCACTCAGGCCATTTGAACCTTGTGACAGTGTCTCTGATAAGTCCCTCCAGTCTGTTCCAGACAACCTGAGCTAGAGATCCCGGGCTGAAGTTGACCTTCACCCAGGAAGGGCTGGCCCTGTGTGCTAGATACTAGAGCTTCGATCCTCTGATGATGGGGGCATCTGAAGAGATGGATGGGGATCCAAAGAGTTTAGTGGGAAGTTTGACCACAACTGGCCTCACGTACTGAGGCCACTGCTACCAGGTTATTTTGAAAGTCTGATTCCCTCTCTCCCTCCCTCCCTCCCTCCCTCCCTCTCTCTCTCCTTCCCTTTCTCTGTGTGTGGTGGAGAGATGGACAGGGGATATATTAATGAATTAATTCTGGTCCTTCACTGGAGTGTCCCTTAATATGACATAACTTTCTGATGCCCCCTCGTGTCCTGGACAGGCCTCTGACTATGCTGGTAGAGAATCTCTACTAATTGGACCTCCACCACAGGGGTGAAGGGCCAGCTGAGCCAAGCACTGAGTTGCCAGGGTGGCCAAGCCCCTTTAAGGAGCGACACAGTGGCACCCAGGGTCCTTAATGAAGGGCTGACTCCCTTCCGGGATATAAGATCTATCTGGAACTGAGCCGTGACCTCTTCTCCCTGCCCAGCTTGGGGCATTTGGCCATCTGAGCTGTGACCCAGCCTGCAGGTCACCTCTGTTCGAGCCCATAGTGCAGAGATGGCATGTGTCCCAAGCCTTACTGTGGGCCACCACTCTGTCTTGTCCCCAGGGTCACCACCTGAGCAGGCCAGGCAAGAACATCACGGCAGGGCCACACACATTCCAAGCAGGTCCCGATCACAGGAGTCGGACACCCATGCCATACACCACCGCAGGTCCCAGGTCCTGGCCGACCATGTCGTACCAACGAATGAGCCTGCTGTCCGGGCCCTGGCTGCGCAGCCCCGGCTCAAGGGGCAGGAGAAGCAGTTCCTCAGGTCTCCCAAGGGTCCAGGAAAACCTCTCGGGGCACCAGGCAGCAGCAAAACAGGGAAGACGTTCAACTATTGCCTGCAGGCTGTCCCACTGCCCCAGGGTGCTCAGGACGGCCAGCACCTTCCGCAGTCCCCACCACAGCCCCCACCACAGCCCTATGGTCACAAGCGGTACCGGCAGAAGGGCAGAGAAGGCCACTCACCACTCAAGGGACATGGCCAGCCTACCATGGTGGAGCATGAAGTGGTACGGGACCTGCCTCCCATGCTAGGGCCCGAGGGCTACATGGTGCCTGTGATCCAGAGGCATGAACACCACCACCACCATGAGCACCACCACCACCACCATCACCACCACTTCCACCCATCCTAGCACCCAAATAAGTACTCTGCCCACATGCCCTCGGGGACACAGAGCAGGTGCTGGCATGTACCCAGTAGAGAGTACAGCATTCCCAGGCCCAACACCCAGCTGCAGATGTCAAGTGGACACCAGGGAGATGGCACCAGGCTGGATATTCATGGACAAAGCCTTCCTTCTCCATGCCATTTGGATACCAGGATATTTGATGCAGCTGATGATCCTTAGTAACAAGTGCTCCTGTGTGACCCAGAAAGCCCATGCACGAGGGCAGAAAAACATCTGCTCTTACTGTTTCTGCAGTGTGGTCCTAGGATGTTCAAGGGACTGTGCCTAGACATTCTTCATATCGTTGTGGTCACTGACCTTTGGGTGCCCCAATTGTTCGTGGCACAAGACCAGGAGTGAATGGAAATGGTAAAGCTTTCTGTGAGATTTATTCATTGTAGTCAGCCGGCTGGGCTTGGGAAGTGGTTCTTTTTCAGCATACCATGTCCTTTGTTTCCCACGTGATGTCACACAAAGCAAAACAAAGGTCAGAGTATCAGCAAATGTGGAGGGGGTGAATGAGCAGAAGGGCAGGGTGATGTTCAGCGGGCAGCTCAAGGCTTGGTCTCCAGAGCTTCCAGCATCTTAGGTGGATGTGGATAAGACCCAGACAGGTTGGGAGGGGATGGATCAGGTACCATGCTGGAGGCCCTCACCTAGGCTGCACTCATTCTTGTATCATAGCCAAGTGACACGTGTCCCTTCTACAAGGGCTGCAAGGGTGTGGAACCTCAATAAGCCATGGTCTTTTGGCTCCACCAGAACAGGATACTGCAAGGGGAATTTACCTCTTGTGAGTTTGTGCAGGTAGCATCATGGCTTCTTAGCTTAAGAAATTGTACATTCTGTAGCATGCCTTACCTTGTATTAAAACAGACTTTTCTGAGAGCTGTGGTCAGTCTACCTATACCTTGTAGCTGCCAGTGGAGATGACAGGTACATGTTGTGAAGGGTGAGTGCTGTAGAATCATCTTGGCTACTGTTGGTCGATATACACAACTCTACAGTAATTCTTACTAAGGTCTAAGAAAAACCAGAACTCTAAACCCAGGATTTACCTCATGCTGGCAGGAACACTGGGCACCATATCAGCCACATGGCCATGGCTTATGCAAACATTCATATTCAACAGAGAAGCAACACCTTATCATCTCTCTTTAAACACTAAATTCTACGTAATTCCTGAAATCTGAGTGTAATGTCTCCTGTGAGCTGGTCCCACATGCATAGGGAGACCTGGAGATTATTAGCCCACAGAAGGCTGTTGCTGGTCACTTCACAGCTAGAAATCACATACATGCTCCTGAATATAAAAATGACTTTCCTTACAATATGACTGAAGTCCCTATGTCATGGATGTAGAGACGGTACACATTTGCGGCTCCACCGCCCACACCACAGCAGCAGGATTGGGTAGGAATCATCCTGGCCTCCTAGCTTGTTTCTCAGTATGCAGCATTAAGAGATCCTTTCAGGCTGAGAGAAATCACATAGGATATCCCTAAAGACACCTTGGTCCATGGTTCAGCTGAGTACCTAGGAAGAGGGGAGATTCTGCCAGGTCTGGGCTTTGGCTTCATCCTTTAGGAATTCAGGGCAGGTGGAAGTCCTGACAAGCACATGGAGGGCGCCGAGCACCTGCTACTATGTGAACGTAGAGGAGTCAGCACCGCTCCAGCCAGCTGAGGGACCACGCCTTAGCAGCAGGATCCATGGTGCCAGTGCTGCATGTATGAGGCTCAAAGAGATGGGAAAGCATTTGTGAACAAAATGAAAAACAAAAAAACCAGATCTAGTTAGATGTGGCGGTGCGCGCTTGTGGGAGGCTCCATCGAGAGCGATAGTTCAAGACCAACCTGCACTATACAGTGAGACTGCCTCCCCCTCCCCCGCCCAGTCGCTTGTGTTCTCCAACAGTTGGCCACTGTGGACATGGTCACTAGTGTCTGCACACGCACATGAGGACAGTGGGTCTGCTGAGGTGCAGAAACTCAGCCTGGGTTGACTCAGGGCCTCCACGACCGCCTATAAGTCAAACCGCAATGTTGCTAGTGGAGACAGAGGCAAGACAGCCGGAAGCTGCGATGCTTAGCCTCCTCTGCGCTGGGTGCCAGTGGGAGTTGGTAGTACCTAGCAACAGAAAAGGGTGGCTATTGTGAGGGAAACAAAAGGCCTCGGTGGTGTGAGTGGAGGCTGTGGCTGCTGTGTGTTCTTAGAACTGAACAACCTGGTACATTGCCAAATAAAAACCATCAGGGGAACAAAGGTTCCCAAGATGCCCATCTCAGCAAGCACCCTGTCACCTTCAGGATGGACTTTTGATTCTGGGTTCTACTCAGATGCCCTTTCAAGTGTGAGCTGGACTTCACTGCCCTGAGCTGGCCATGTGCTCTGTTCACACACGAAGGTCTCTTCCTCCCTTTCCTTGCAAATTCAGGCAAATGTAGGGCCCTTGTTCCTCTAAACCTTTCGGGTAGCTCTGTCTCTTCAGGGCTCAGACCTGGGCTCACAGCCCCTCTGCTCCTGCCTGCTACCAAGGCAAGTTCTGAGAGCAGAAGGTGGTCCCTGCCATCTTCAGCTGGCTTTAGTACTATCTAAAGAGGCCACATCTTTGGCATCCATTGCCTTCACCGTCTGAACCAGCACAGCCCAGGCTGAGCTGAGTGTCAGCTGCTCTGAGCAGGTCTCCCAGGTTTGGGCAGGCTGCCACATGTGTCTGTGATCAAACTGTTCCACTGCGTGGACATCTGGGTATGGGTAATGCCATGATGAATGCCAGGGAGCAGGTTAATGGGGTATGTCCTGGGTCACAGACATAACGTACTTAACAATTTTGGGAGCCCCAATGCCATTCCCATGGCTGCACAGTTCTGTATCCCAATGACTCATCACTCTTACCCATTCCCCATTTTCTGATGATAGCCCCACTTGTGTATTGTGATGATTCTGGGACCTTCATCCTTAGATAAATTCTGTCTTGAGTTCCTACAATGATAGCATTGAATTTGCAGTTATCAAACCTAACAAGCTGGCAGGAGAGTTCCCCTTAGTATTTTTGTAGTACTTATCCGATGCAGGAGGGTCAACCCTAACCCTGAGTCAGCCCTGCAGTGGACCTCTCCAAGAAGCTCTGGGAAGGAATGAGTAAATGCATCTTCTCCGTCACTGGTTTTTATGGTAAGTGAGACACACGAGGTTCTTCAAACAATTATATTTCATAGAATTTTACTCTTCTACTAACAAATTCATACAAAGACAAAAGCCTATAAAAGGAAAACACGAGACTGATTTGAATGGCCACAGTTACCAGGAACACAGAGTTTGCAAGAGAAAGGAGGCCAACACTCTTGACAGGGGCTCTTGTGAGCAGTGACCCAGAACCTGGAAAAGCCTACCACCTAGGGCATTCCTAATGGCTGGCAGAGGTGCCCCACCTGCTCTGCTCAGGAGTTTGAACCAGAGTCAGAGCAGGAGTGGAAACCACTATGCTGATGGGGATACACGCTGGGCAGCAGTTACCCTGGCAAGCTGACCTCTGGCTGCCTAACAGCGTCTGAGGAACCCGTACAGGTGCAAACTTGGCCTCTACCCCAACGGGAACTTCCTGAATACGGACAGGATTGATTCTCTTGAGGAAGCCAGAGATGGCCCAGGGCCTGGCAGCATGGGGCATCCACACAGAAGCTATCTCTATCAAGCTTCCCCAGGGAGGATTAAATAAATAAATACATCATACAGAACATGAGGAACGGATCGCTGCTGTTGCCCACAGCCTTCGAACAGACCATGACCTGCAGAGCAGAGTGCACAAGGGTAAAGTGCAAATCATCTGTCAGGTTCTTAAAAAGTACAGAGGTGTCTGTGGCCCCATGGCAGGGGACAAGAGACTCAGCCAGAAACACCCAGGGCCATGGCTGCTGATGCTGAGGGTGCTGGGCTGGGGCTTGTTCTTCTCCCAGGAGGGTGGGGGACGGGACGGCATGTCATATGTGCAAAGCGGTATGCTGAGCCACACGTGGTTCACACTCTGGAAGGCTCCTGTTGTCGTGGATTGTGCGCAGAACTCCCAGTGTGCCTGCTGTTTGGTTTTCACTCTGTGGCTCTCTGTGGTCACCTGCTTGAGGTCCCCAGCTCAGTGCTTATGAAGTAAAGTGTCTGGGTTCCCATGAGAAGAAAAAGCAGACTGGCTGCAGGTAGCCCTGACTCTGCAGAACCAAAGTTCTCTCTCTGCAGGCGCTCCTAGGGCATTAACTCAGATGGGAACACAGCTGGCAGGCACCACCCACCCAAAGGGTGACCTACTCCTACCCTGTAAACACCATCTCACTTCCCAGTGGTGCCCTGAGCCGTGCCTGAGGAGCATGGACAGTGCCCAGCTTGCTTACTGTACAGAAAGCACAGCAAGGCTCCTCAAATGAGCAAGGAAGGCAGGCGCCAGTGGGGAACAGCCCACTGGCATCCTAGCCCAAGGAACTGTGTGCTTGTTCATGTGTTCTGGACAGGGTAGACATGAAATGTAACTGCCATAAAATACGGGACAGTCGTCCACAGGAAAGATCCTAGGATCTGGAGGTGAGGCCCTGCCTGGCTGGAAAGAGCTGACCCCAGAGTCCATGGGTATACCTACCACTGCCCACAGTGACGCCAGGAGCCATTCCTGTCAGGTCAGCTCTAGCGCTCCCCTGGAGCATCTTCTGCTTGGAGGAAGCCTAGGGTGTTATGTCTGTGAGAAGCCATGTGTGACCAAAATCACTGCAGCATCTGGGAGGGCAGTGCCAGGGCAGCGGCCATCAGTCATTGGCATGCCGGTGGGCCCAAGCTTGGTGCCGGCTGCTACACAGTCCTGACCCCGTCCAGGTGTGTCCGGGCTACAGGTGTTAGGAGTAGATGGTGATGACTTCCCGGCCACCACCCCTGACCAGGAGGACCCTATTCAGCCCCTCAGTTAAGACCTCAAGAAACTCCATGTCTGTGGTGACAGTTAAGGCCATACCAATCTCAAGTGACCGACCGCACAAAGGACTCCAGTTCATACTGTAGTCAGCCCGGGGAAGCCAAGGCCAGTGGCAGGTGGGCAGACCCCAAGGGGCTAGGGACACCAGGACAGAGGAACTGAGGGGTGGTGCTAGGAAACAACAGGAAGGAAACTGCAACCTCCAGAGGGCAGAGATTCCTGGGGCTTCCAGCTACTAACCTATCCACTTGAAACCAATAGGCACTGGGTCACAGGAAGCCTGGTGGTTAGGTGGTCTCTGACCAGGAAACCTGAGGAAACGTCTCCCTCGTTTGCCAATGTGGTCCCCAGTGGCTGTCCAACAAGACCCCAGAGATACCCTGACACCAGCAAAGCACAAACTGTCAAGGTTGTGGCCAGCAGACTGAGCTGTGAAACTTAGAATCAGGACATCTGTCCTCCTTATGTGCCGCTGGGGAGACTAAGCTCAGGTGGCCTCAGGGAGCATCCTGGGAGGAGGACACCCATCCAGGCTGTAACGACAGCTCGGCTGGTGGGAGGGAGGCTTGGGTCGGAGTGCACTCGCTGGGCGTTCAGGGGCCCGGTTCCTGTCCTACTTTATGCTCAAATGCGATGTCATTTCTCCAAATGCTAGGAAGGACCCGCCAGCCAGTGTATCCAGACTCCATGGCACTTGCCTACCTCTGTCCTATCTTCTAGGTCCCCAGGGCAATTCAGGACACACAACAGGTAGAAAAGCATGCTCTGGCACTGATGGGCCCAGGTGGACCCCTCATTGTACCTCAAATCACTGCCTGTCTTAGGGGCACCCCACATGCCCTCCCCAGCTCATAGGAATTGATGTTCCGAGAACAAGACGAACCAGGTCTGACAGTGCCGTAGCTGCAATACTGTTCACCCCCACCAGCAGGAAACATTGCAAAGGATACAGTTCTCATCCCCCTGCCGATTTTTCGGAGGGCCTGGCATATTCAGCAGAACCAGTTGTGCATCCTGGGACTTGTTGAGGACAACACCATTGAGCTTCACAGCAGTATGCATCCTCCTGACGTTGGACTGGTCCCTGGGAGGAGGGTGGTACAGGGGGCAGCACAGTGAGCTGGAGGCCTGCAGCCTGCCCAGCTCTCCTGTTTGGTTCCTGTGTGCTAGGAAGGGCTCAGCGAATCATGAGGTCAGGTGTGAGGTGACTTACTTAGCAGCAGAAAGCATTTGGCTCTAGATATTTTAGAACAGGGCATCACTAAACTGCTAAGCTTCTAGTGACCATAAAGTAATGCAGATAAACTACAATGCATTCAGTAAGCTGCACTTGCGAAGCAGCCATCAGTCCAGGCAGAAACGGGGTGTGGGGCGCAGCAGCTGTCTGGGCAGACATGGGAACAACTGCTGAATCCCTGGCATCCTCCTGACCATCTGGTGCTGCCAGGTAGCAGATCTGTTGAACTGGGTACACAGTACTCAGGTCTGGGGAGGTCATGACACCATCACCCAGGTACTATCAAGTTCTGTGCTGCCACTGGGAGTCAGCAGAGAACTGGGTTTGGGCTCAGGTACCCCTCTTTCCTACCCTTAGCCAATCCAGATGACACTTCCAAGCTGTGACTAAGAAATAAGAGCTTCTAGCACTGTGTGGCTCAGATACTTGTTTGCAGCCTCTGGAGTGAGCAGAACATCACTGAGCTCTACACCATGTGTTCTGTTGCTATCTGGGGCTCTGTACTCCTCACTAGCACAGATAAGTACTCAGGTACCTGCAAGACAGAGGCCAGCCTTCTCATCTACCATGCATCCCCTCTCTAAAGAACTAGATAAACTGCATGTAGAACCAATGTTCAGGGAACTTCCTTGGGAAACTTTGCCACAGAGCACTACCTGTCCCATGAATCTGTACTGGGACATCTGACACATCCCTGAGCTCAGGACATAGGGCAGAATCTGTGGCCAGCCTGCTCATCGGCCCATACAGTCTTGATTGAGGCATCTGTGCCTCAGATACAGGGACAGGCAGATGAAGCTGCCACTTGAGGGTCAGAGAGAGGTCCTGAGATGCCCCAGGATCACACCCACTGATCAACTCAACTCTAAGCCAAATATATCAGCTTGTAACTGCCGTTCTCCAGGGGGAAAAAAAGTCATGGGCCCTTTATCTTCTCTCTTCAGTTTAATTTGATAAAATTATAGGTCAGACTCTGTGGCACCATCCAAGCCTTTCATTACCAGAACCCTGAATTCACTGCATGGAAAGGGCACAATTACTGTGTGTTCGGTCCAACAGCAGTTCCCAAACTGCATGCAATGCAAGAGCCTAGTGTGAGAGCATACAGCAGCCACATGGAACCTGAGTGTCAGTTCTGGGTCTGGCCTGTTAGCCATTCCATGTGGCATGTCCTGCTGGAACTAGAGAGACACCAGAGGGTCCAGGAAAGGTCCTTAAGTTCTGAAAGCTAACCAAATCCTACCTCTGCTCCCAGTAACATGGCAGAATTAATCAGTAAAATGTCTTGTACAAATGAACTTTCTAGACAATGTCCAGACCTGGGACTATAAGTCTACACAGCAGTCTTGACAGCAGGAGGTAAAGTCACATGTCCTTGGCTGGCTATCAGCAGAGCTGCCCAAGACCATCCAAAATAGAAAATACATGCACTCAAATGTCTACAAATGCTAATAGGTGCACACCAACACACATGCAGGTGGGTACATTGGCAAGTAAACAAACACCAATGTACTCAATCCAGCACACATGCTCATCTAACTGACAACACATGCATGAGCTTTAATTGGTGCACACATGTTCTAGTTGTGTACACATTTTCTAACTGGTACACACATGCACTCTACCAACATTTTCTAACCAACACACATCCGCAGCCACATATGCTCTGGGGAAATTGTGAAAGGAAGCACATCTCTTGCTGGACTAACCAGGAAATGGGCCTGATCACTAGAGCTTCTTCCTGACCTTGGTTAAGTAAGGCAAGCCAGGGTCTTGAAAGATAAGTAAGTACCCTACACCAAGATTCCCTATGTGTGTCCAGGGATCTATATATACATATAGGTACACGTGTACAAGAGGTGTGGGGTCCAACCCTGTTATGTGTTTTAATAAACTATGGGGATAGGAGGCCTTTAGATTTGCAGGGAGCAGGAAGCCTGGGTGGCTCAGCTTCCCTAGTTGGCCAAGCTTCTCAAGGCTTCCTCAAGTATCTGAGTAATTCAGGTACAGTCATATAACCAAGAGCTCCTTACCAGTACCTTGTGCACTACCTGCTTGTCAGGGACAACAGCACAGAATGACCGGAGGGAGGCAGGACAAGGACAACACAGAAGAAAGGACCAGAGCAACATCTCCAGGCAACCTCAGCCTGTCTTCCTAGAATGTTCCCAGCCATGGGTTTGGCACATGGACCCTCAGACTTTGGATCCCTGCCTGACTTCTGGCCCTGATGTCCAGTCCAAGAGCTCACACATAGGTAGTCTGATCACACAGAATTGATCCACATCCCCTTCTCAGTGGAGAGCAAAGAATGGAAGCCTCCTGGATGGATGGTGAGCTGAAAGCAAGTTTACGTTGACGGAGTCGATCCGGAGGGATGTGGGTGAATTTGCACATTGCTGCAGGAAGCACACACCTGCCCCCTTTCAGAGCAGCTCAGAACCAGCCCTCTGACACTATCTTTGGTGTCACTTAGGGAATGGCGTCTGGGTGTGTGTCCTGAGCCACTCTGAGGGGAGGCAGTGGGTCAACAGGATGCTCTACATACACACAGGGCTGTACACACGCAGGCATGCAAGCAACTCGGTCTAAGAGGCTAAAAACAAAGGTGCACTTACAGGTTTCCCCACTCTCTACATGGAAGAGAACACAAAGAGCAGGTTACTCCAGCAGAGGGCTCCACAGTCGAGCCAAGTCAAGTACTGGGGGCCATGCTAAGCTGGTAAAATGGCTGGCCTTGGTCCTCCAATGGATTCTCATTCCGCGGGACCCAAAGCCCTCCCTCCCTAGGAACCTGGAGCTTTAGTATCATCCCACCAAGAAGACCCAGTTAAAGGGGGCTTTGGCCCTCCTTCAGGCTTGGGGGGTATGTCAGTAGGACTTAACCAAACCTGTCATGACGGCATCCCCGTAACTCTGTGATAGCCACAAGGACCTCAGTCTTGAGGTTCTCAAGTCAGGCAAAATGATGGGGGCCCCAGAGGTCCATGGCAGCAGCCTAGACTATTGGGGCTCTGAAGCTCCACCTTTCCAAGGGGAATAAGCTGCTCTCTCCCAGCTGTGGAAAGTCTTTAGCAGCAGGAGAGTAAGGCTCACACCCCAACCCCTCGTGACCTGGCTCACTGGCACTGAGAGCACAGCCTTGGGCTGGTCCCAGTTCTCTGCAGGCCTGTGGGCTAGCGATGTGCCTTCCAAAATTCTTTAGAGGGCAGGAATAGGAGTCTGTCCTCACTGTGCACTGGCCCAGCCCACAGAGACACTCACGGCTTTAGGCTGAAGAGGTCTTTGAACCCTGATGCACTGGTGTCCTTGTTCCTGTGTTTCTCGGCAATGAGTTTCTCTTTTGTCCACGTCATCTGCACTTTGTCAGGTGTGGGAGGGGCTTGGGTTCTAGCAGCTGCTGTGGTGTGGGATGCTGTGTTCCTGTCGTGAATCAGCTGGGCCTGGTGAGGGGACAGCAGAAGTTCAGAACAGACAGTGGCTCTTGAAAGCCACCCTGGAGAGAACCTGACCAGGGAGGCAGCAGGTTTAGAATGGACCAAGAGGATTCATGTGTTCATGTGCACCAGGCTAGGACCCTCAACCACTGGACAGCAGCTCCAGAGGGCCCTGGCACTATCCTCACCCCACAGGGGTCTCCCTATCTCTTGTACCACCAGATGGACTTTTGGTTCCCTCCACCACCTCCTCCTACCTAACTTTCCTGCCTTAAAAGCAGAAAAAAGGATCCAGGACTCTGATGAGCTACACTGGTGCCATAGACGCCTTACTTGGTGTAGCCCTTGACCTCTCAATCATCAGCCCTTACCAGCATACACACCATCGTATACCTCTATGGCAGTTTCTATCTTAGAGAGGGTCTTGCCTCAACCCCTCTGGCTGCCAGGGAAGCAGGGCCTGCCAGACTCACAGAGGCTTTGGAGGGTCATAAATGAATGGTGCCTGGTAGTCCTGGGAGGATGAACGAGGGGAGTGCCTACCTATACAGCCCCATCCAGTGCCTTAGGCACCAAGGGAGTCGGGTGAATATTTAAAGATTTCTTTAAGACCAACCTGCAACCCTAGGCCAAGGGGCAAAGGTCTGAACAGTTCTTCCTTTTGCCTGGGCTATGAGAGTCATCACCAATTCTCTCAATCCGGGCTGTCAACAGCCAGGGACAAAAGAGGACACGGTATCTGTCTCACAGAGTCACAGCAAAAGCTCAGAGAGGGAACTTCTAGGACTCCAGTGGGGACAAAAGACTCAAGGAGGCCTTGGTCCAGTAAGCACATCCACCCACATGGAGGCTAAGTGGGGCAACATGCAACTGGAGATATAGAGATCCCCACACGGGAGCCCTCATAACCAGGACTCATAAATGTCCACAGGACAAATCAGTATCTCAAGGGCAGCAAGAGGTGGCCACTTAACATTTTCATATTGACAATGTGAGTGAGCCACTGGCTGATGAGGGTACATCAGGGCGGGCATACTCTCTGTGGGGTCCAGACAAGTGAGTCTGCTGAGTGAGGAACTGCCACCTGACTCTCATAGCCTTAGCCAGTGTGGGTAAGAACCCACTGCCTGCTCACCTGCAGAACCCCAGCCAGGGTGGGTCAAGATCCACCAGGGAATGCTACTCATGCTGAGCCATTCAGTCCTTGCTGTACAGCAGGGGTCATCAGGGGCCTCCAGGACGGAGACCCACAAAGTAAGGCTCAGCCTTGACTGAGATGGCAGCATGGATCAGCTCAGATGTCTGGCCTTCATGGTCCTTCAGTGCCCTCACCCGCAACATGGCCTTAACTTCTTCACAGCTTCCACGGTTACCCACCATATTATCAGTGCAACTGAAGGTTCCCACTGCTGAGCTGCTCCAAACAAACTAGTGGCCTCTGTCCCACATGGAGGCACATCCCTGCTGAAGTCAGACTCTTGAATGCCATCCCTCCTACCCCAAACCCTCCTTTATCTGAGTTAAGTAATTCTCTAGGGTAAGGATACCACTTAATCCAGTATTCTTTGTCCTGGCTGAAGCCAGAACAGACGAGTTGCCATTGGGATACCCTACAGCCCACAGGGATGGTGACAGAAACAAAGCCACTGAATCTTCCCAGACAGTGTTGGAGCCAGCCAGCAGGTATCCACGCTATAATCTCTGTCCACAGACGTGGAAGTCATTCTGTATGGGCCCGAGTTCTGTCTCCTGCTCCACCAACTCTACTAAGAACCTGGGGTGGTCACTGCTCTGATTCTAGCTTAGTCACATGACCCATCTGCTAACCATGGCCAATTCTCATGGACAGTGAGGTCACAAAGTGGTGGGCGGCAGAGGGTTCTTGTGCCCCTGTGACCACACGTTATCACTGCACCCACAGAGAATCATTCCCTCCACCCAATCTGCCACTGCAAAACCACATCTAAGAATCTGTAGTTTGTACAGCCAAACCCCTGAGGGCACAACCTCAAACGAGGTGATGTCCTGTTATCCACCACCTGAACCTTTCCTAGGAATGACGTGACCACAGAGATGCTAGCCCTCGAGTCACACTGTACCGACGGGTACAGGCAGCCATGCTTGCTCTTCTTGAACAGTCAACGCCAAACGCCACAGGAATGCTGTCAATCCAGAGCCGTGCGTTGCTGGGTTGCCCTCTGCCCCATCAGCACCGGTCCCACATCTGGGGCCGGACGGCGCTGACCCTACCTACCTTCTTCTCTCCAGTGCACTTACCTCTCTCTCCCGCTCATTCTTTGACAACTGCATCTGTTTCAGCATCTGTGACCTCTGCTCCATCATTAGCGTCTTCTCGTAGGTGAATGCAGAAATGTCATTTTCAACCTAAAAAGTATCAAGCCACAAAAGTAAACAATGTATACAAAACATGGTGTCACTGCCAACCACCTACCTGACCCCCTTTGTCAAGCGGACCTAAGCAAGCAGTGCCCATGCACCCTAGGCCGAGAATTCTGTCCCTGGCGCGTCTCTATGCCAGAGCAGCCTGGGAAGAATGTGTGATACGGATGGAAACGTGTGGGTGCAGTGGAGAAGTTACAGCCTACCTACATTCCTGTTGGGGACTCTGCAACATCACCACACAGGCAGTGATGCTGCTGCATCTCACACTGACCAGGCACACAGCTGTTGAGGTGCTGGACAAAGTATTCTTGGCTTGTCTGCAGGAGCTGTGGTCTCAAGGGACACATGCTCCCAAATAACTGATGTCATTTCCTGTCTCTGACAAGCTCACCCCTCACAGGATTACTAAATCCATAGGGAAGACATACCAAACCAAGGGACAGCAACTAGTGACTTGAGGATCTTGACCACGGGCACTCAGAATAGCTCTGCCTGTTAAACACCCAAGCCCTTGTCAGCTGACCGTGTTCCCAAGGGTAGGGACAGAGACCTCTGTATGTGAGTGGAAACTCAGGAATGCAGGAACCAACCTCCTGGGGCAGGGCTGAAACTGAGGGGTTGGACAGCCTCATACATGTACATCATACATACAGGTCCAGGCCAGTGCCTGGCTGCTGGTCTCCATGCCCAGCTCTGGGCGGCTGCCTGTTACTAAGTCAAAGATGGTTTCTGACTGCCAATAATGCTATTTCTATGACTTCTAGGTGCGGCCAGACCTAGAGTGCCATCTACAGAGGAGGCTGCAAGCAGAAGCCACAGAGAGCAAGTCTGCAACTCCGAATGGCTGCGAAATGTCCAAATGTGGATAGGCATTTCTGAACAGCACACTCAGAGCACAAAACCCAGTGATACCCAACCTGCTCTCTGACTTACACAAAGCTCTTATAGAGGGAAGAAAATACAGCCCTGTACCACAAGGCTCCCTGGGAGCTGACAAGAAAATGCAATCGGTCGTCAATAATGCAGGAAGATGCCGGCCTCATCCATGATTAAAGAGACCCAGCCAGAGACAAGCAGTTTGAAGCTCTGCAGCCCCAGAGCTGGACTTCTCTGTGACCATGGGAGGGGAGAGGGTCTAATGTGGCACTCTCCGTGGACATGGAAAGGGAATGGGCCCTTCTGGAACATCCTTCACCAAACGTAACCCCTCTGTGTGGCTGTAGAAGAGAAAGGCCTCTCTGGGACTATTTCTACCGAATGTGACACCCTCCCAATTCTACTTTAAGAACCGAGCTGCATAGCCATGCACAGACTGCAGGGCCAACATGGGTGTCATCAATGATCAAATGATCAAGGAGTAAGCCATACAGACCACACAAGCGAGAACATGGCATTCAGAGGAAGCAGAAGGCAAGAAGGAGTGAAGGACACACAGTTCATCCACATGGGGCTGCCTAGTCATGGGGACAATCTTGGGTCCTCAGGCACAGCTGGAGTAGGCATCTCTCAGAATCAACTTCACTCCTTAGTCTGCTGTTTCTGCTGTAACTCAGTCTCTTTATTCTACCTGCTAGCCCCATACTCGTGACCTATTTACCCACAGATGGAAGTCATTTCTAGCTGTGGAACTATGAAACAGACAAAAACAGAGCCAAGGACTCCAGACCTGTGGGCAGGCCTCACCCCTAGGGACTACATCCCACAGGCCTTCTTCATCAGAGCTGCTGTCAACTGAGACATGCTCAGACACAGGGGATGGACACGGTGAGGCTACACAGTAACCCAGAGGAGCATGCAGGAGCATACGCACCATCTCCACCACCTCCACCTCAGCACTGATCCTGAGGTGGTACAGGAACATCTGCAGGTCCTTCTTCATCTGGATGCTGTTATCATCCACCTGGGCTACAGTGAAGATACGCATCCGGCACTTTCGCCACACCTGGGGAAGGGAGGGGACATTTCTGCAGGAACTCAAGCGAGGCCACACCCTTCACATAGTGGTGTGCCTGTAGCCTAGCCGATGCCCGTGTCCCTGCGGCAGACACCTTGTGCTGGCGCAGCAGGAAGGGCAGCAGCATGAGCATGCCCCCGTCATGCACGATCCACCACACATCAATGTTCCCGTCACTGAAGCGCTCCTGGTTCTGCGGGAACAAGTCGATGTTTTTGGCCACCAACAATGCCTGATGAGCTGCTGTAGTGTCACGGACAGTGTCTGTGGAGAGAAACACACATGGGTGAGATCTCGGGGTGGTGGAGCCAGCTTCCCTCCAGATAGTGGGGAGACTGTCACAGGCTAAGGAGGCAGGGTCCCATGAAGTCATCTACCCAGGAGGGCACCAAGGAACGACTTTCATGTCACCAGCAGCTACTCCATCATCTCCAGAAGGTTGTGTGTCACACTCTAGGAAAACCCCCAGATGGAGACTGAGCTTGGGCATTAGGGGAGAAAGTATTAAAGACTGTAAAGTAGCCATTTGCTTTCCCAGTGACTAACAACTTAGCAAGCACATTCAAAGGCCCCAAGTATATACTCTCTGGCCAGACTTGGGTATGACAGTAACATGCCTGGGGCTATCATGGAACCTGGGGGGGGGGGGGGGGGATGGGGATGGTTGCCACACCCACCCACAAAGTTCTTCCAGGAGAAAGGGTTATCTGCTTGCTTCCAAGCCTCTGGCCAGGCCATGAGGACAGTGTTGTGTTTCATGCCGCCAAGGCCAGCTGACTGGATCAGGTGGGATGCACCATCTCGCAGGTTGGAGGACACCACCAGTTGGCAGAAGCCTTTGGTCTTCTCCGCACTCATCAGAGACCGGATGTTCTGTGGAAGTTTGGGGGGGGGGGTGTCAGAATGTGATATCAAGACACACATCGGGGCATCATGTCAGTCCCTGCTGCAGTGATGCCACAGCCTGGCATCTAGGGATAGAGACGTGGTGGAGTTGCTGGACACGTGTGTTTGCACATATATGTGAGAGTAAACCTGGCACATGAGGCACAGCTGTGTGTAGGTGTCAATGAGGGTCACCACCAGGGTACACCAGATAGTGCCTTAAAGTGATCTCTGAGTGGGGGTCATATCAGACAATGATCATCAAATGTTTAAATGCTTCATGGTAATGGGTCGACTTTAACAGACTGAGCAAACCGAGAGCTCCAGCAAGAATGATCAGACAAGCTACAATGTCATTCTCCACTTTTGTCTACTCTGTCATCCCATCACTATGTCAGGCATCCACCAGTACAGCTCCTCCCTCCCCAGAGCAGCTGGGGGTCAATGGAAAGGTTGGACACTGTGACTCAGGGCACACCGTTCACTAATCACTAGGGATGCTGTTGTTCTTCTACCGTGGCCAAGCTACTAGGTGTCCTTGGGTGCAGCGTGTCAGATAGTACCTAGAGGAACAGCCCTACTAGACTTCACACTTATGTGGACGGTGAGCCTCATGCCTACGCACTGTCCATTAGACTAGGAAGGCCACATCACTGGTAGGCACATGCTTTTCACACTTTATGTAAGCATAGAGAGGAGTCCCTCTTCATGTGGTCCCTGATGAAATTCAGACTTAATATTGATGCTGTGAGAGTCAAGACATTGGAGACCCTGTAATTAGATGAATGTGGTTTGCATGGAAGGTAGATGTGCTTGGGGAACTGGGACTGTGAGGGTTGAGTGGTGCTCCCAAAGAGGGTGCTCCCAAAGAGGCTCATCATGACCATGCTATAGCCAAGATGGGAATGTGACCTTACTTGGAAAGTGTCCTTGCAGAGTAACCCTGACTATTCCATGGGATCCTAAATCCAATAACAAGTATCCCTAAAAAGATAGGCAGAGAGACCTGAGACAGAAGAAGGCAGTGTGGAGATGGAGGCTGAGGCTGAAAGGTGCCTGGAGTCCCAGGGCTAGAAGAGGCAGGAAATACATTGGAGCCCACCCTGCCCACACCTCAGTTTTAGACTTCACCCAGTCCGGGTTTGCTCCACTGGCCACAGGACATACTTTTCTCCTTCCTTTGCCTGATTTCAGCTGCCTATGTCAGCCCCACCAGTGACCTTGCCCTACAGCTCCACAACTAAGGCTGTTGATAATACACATGGGTCCCCAGCATGCTCTTTTCCCTCCTCCCTTACTTCCTGTTCACCCCCACCACCCATCAACCACCCAGGGTAGACCAGGCTCACACAGACATGTTCTACTTATAGAATTCTGTGTAATTCAGGAACAATCTAAACATGCTGTCCTAAAAGGGGAACATGCCAGTGAGTGGGAGCCTGTAGCCCAGACAGGAGGCGTGGCCACAGGGACACAGCTGCTCCCAGGCAGGAAGGAAAAGACAGTGCCCACGATGGGCTTTCACAGGAGAGCACTAGAGAGGCTGACTCAACATGATGGTATGTGGCAGGGCTCTCTGTTGTCCTTCAGGCTGGAGCTGGCTAAAGGTCACAGCAGAGAAGGCTGTAGAGTACTGAACAGAAGGACATACCTACTGCACAGGGCACCAAAACACCACTGCCCTGGCTTTGTGATCCCTGACACTGGCTGCACACTGCTTTCCCTATGCTACAGACTCAAGGAGCTGGAGCTGGGTCTTCTTGCCTTACTGCTGGAGAAACTTGCCCTGACCAGGCAGGCACCGGGCCCTGGTCGGCACTGTAAACAGACAAGTCAGCACATCTGCCAAGGTGACTGTGGGCAGAGAAACCTCACAGGGGAGGAAGATGGGACCTCAGTTAGGGAAGGATGGGGTGACTCAAACCCTCAACCCTTCTCATGCAATTGGTGCAGTGGAAGGGAAAGTAATATTAATCCCATAAGTTAAGGAAACATGAGGTAACAATTCTTATACAAGCTTTGATCATTTAAAAAGGCTTTCCCAAACTGTCCTTATTTTTATACTAGCATCAACAGTCTGGAGGACAGAGCTCCATCAGAAAAGTGAGACAAGTCCCAGACACTGGCATGAAGGACAGACGGACCCTTGGGCAGCTCCTTCTTGCTTTTGCTGATCAATAGAAATGACTAATCCCAAAGCTAAAGCCTCTCCTCATAACCTGCCTAAAAGTACTTAGAGACTAAAATCATCCAACCAGGGTTTAGGTGTGGCTCAGTGGCTGAGCACTTGTCTAGCACGTATGAGGCCTGGGTTCCCCACCCTCACCCCAGCACTACAGAAATAAAAGAATCAGACTGTTAGACATCAGTGAGAAAGCTAATGGTGCTTCTCATGTCTTATTAGAATGGAGACTGAAAGTGGGGTCAGAGGATCCTCAGCAGCCACTGCCAGTGAGCCCAGGTAACAGGAGTCCATGCACACACACCCTTATAAGCTGCCCAAGGGGTGGTCTTAGCTCCAGGGATCTCCTCCAAAGTGTGGGAGGAGCCACCTGGAAAGGACATGTGCATGGCAGTGCTTAAAGCAGACATGGAGTCTTTGTGCCCAAGAATTATCACAGGATAACAGCAAGAGCACCTCCAAGACAGCTACTTCCTTCCCCAGTAAGAGAATGCCTCTCAGACCAGCTGCAGGTCAGATACCAGCAGACAAGACAAAACACCGTCCATCCTTAAGGACAATAGCTAGGATGCTTCAATTCATGGGTTTACAGTCAACAGCAGCCAACGTTTAGAACCAAGGAGCCACATGCTGATGGACAATTGCTGGTCTCTGTGGAGGGGCAAAAGAAGGATCCATGGTTTTCCTGTCCTCCTTGAACTTGCTCAATCTCAGAGTGGCCTGAGCTGCCCCAGCAAGCGGTGCCATCATTGCAAAGGCCACAGGATTGTCACTCCAGACCAGGTTCACCAACAGCCATTCCCACCCAGGCCCACAGTCATTCCTCTAAGCAGTCTTACCACTTGGCATGGTCTGGACTCAGAAGTTAGGCTGCAGCTTCCAGACACACAGACAGCAGGAAACACAGATGCACAAGAGAGACCAGACATGGATGGCCATAGGAGAAAAAGCTGGCTGATCACCCCCTCCAGAGAAGAGGGCGACATCTAGACTTGGCAGCCATAATAGAGCCCTGGGTAAGGTCCACTAATGGAGAGGGGAGCAAAAATTGTTTCTGACAATTTGGGAAACTGGACACACTGGAGGTGGACAATCAGAAAGGGTTCTAGACAGATGACAGAAGATGGTGTCACAGCAAAGGGAAGGTGGAGTTGACAAGACCCTGGCCTTGTGGGGACAGCAGAGGCTGGAGGTAGACATGAGGGGACTGAAGATTAGGCATAAGATTTCTTGTCGCGAGTCTGAAAGTAGAGAGCTAAAAAAGTGTGTGTAGGAACCCAGGAGTTACGTGGCCGACAAACTGTGGGCAGCAGGCATCAGAGATGGCACCAGTGTGCTGTAGGAGCGGGTTCTGGTTACTCACCCCCCACTCACAGCATCAGGACATCCGGCAGCACACTGCCTCATTACCCACCATCTCTACACACTAGAAGGAGCTGGGTGCATGGGGAGCTGTGCCGGGCACCAGGAACAGAGTGCCAAGCCTAGGCAAGGGGCCTGAGTCCTACAGCATGCTGAGTGCCGCTGTCACTCTCCTCTCTGTCTCAGGAGAACACACCTCACTTCAAGTCTAACTTCTGACCATTCCAGACTCACAGCCACCTTGATGGAAACATGTACAAATTGTGCTCCTCAAGATGCAGGACACAGGTCAGCCCTTCCTAGGGGGGTGGAACCCTGACCTCATTCACTCGCCACTCCACTGCCCACCTCTTCAGCCCTCTGGGCTTCCACATGCTTGTCTAAGTAGGTGCCCTCCAGCACAGAGCCCACGATGGTCAGGCCCTTGCCAGCCTTCAGCTGCGAGGTGAAGGACAGCAGACGGGGGTGCTTCACACACTGCTCAGCATCCAGGTTCAGCATCACCAACACCTGGGGCCTGTGGTAGGATGGGCAGGGGCAGGCGTTATGATGGCGACATACAGCCAGATGGGACAGAGATGGGAAAGGGAAGCAGACAGATAGCACAGGAAGAACAGGTGGGGTGGGAAAGACAGGTGAGAAGACAGGGTGAGCAGGAGGGACGGGGCAGGCCCTGCATCTGAAGCTTCAGGTGTCCCAGCTCTGTTGGGCCCTAGGGCAGAGGAAATTCTTTACAGCAGTATACCTCCGATCCATTGCATGTTCAGGTCCCATCTCTGGCTATTCTCCCATTCTTAGGCAGTGATTCCCTGTCAGATCCCTCCCCAGGGGGCCAAAAGCAAAAGCTCCTGAGACAGCACTAACCGGTGAGCAGGACAGGGTCTTTGCTCTATCCTGCCGTCTTGGCGCTGTGGCTGTAGGACGTACTCACCTCCAGTTCTTGGTATGTGGGGGCCCATGTTCCACGCGCAGTAGGGCATAGCGGGCAGCATTCAGTGACAGGCCCCTGATGCCGTCACCCCACTCCTTCTCAGCCCTGTGTGGGTACAGAGGAAGGCCACCTTGTCCCAGCAGCACTCTAAGAATGTTCCCTGGCTGAGGCATTCACAGAGTTTATGTAAACCTGAGACAAGCAGGAACTACTGTGTAAAATGGAAAGGTACAAGCAACAGGACATCCTGCTTTGTGGGACTGACCACCAGGGAGAGGGAAGAATGAGGGTAAGACCATGACTTGGAAACCCTGAACTAGACTGGTCTCCAGGCCCAGGGCGGGGACAGGACAGTCAGGGAAGGACAAAGGTAACTTTGTGGGGATGGAACTCTGAAATGTAATGTAGCTCCTGAAACATGCCACCCTTGTCTGGGGTGTGTGCATGCGTGTACATGTTATTTTACAATGGGCTTCCCATATCAGTGCTGTTGCTGACAGAGTACAAAATTCCTTAAACAGGCTGAACATGCAGCCATAGATGTATCCATTGATAAATTAGAACACACCTGAAATTAAAAACAGAAAACAAAGCAAAACAAAAAACCTGCCCAGCTATTTACACAATAGCTCCTGGGCAGGAAATCAGCATATACCTGAGCAAGTCAGCCTGGCTGGGGCTGGGGGATGACACAGTACACCCCAGACCTCATAGGGTGTCTAACCACCATGAGACCTCATCAAACAGCACCCAGATTCATACCCTAGGCAGGGCCCAGGTCAAGTAACTGCCCTGGTTCTGTGTAAGCATGAGGAGTGTGGTGAAGTCACAGCCATCTGAGGGGTGCCACTCACCCGCGGTATTCAATGTACTTGTAGATGCAGCCGGCGATGAGCATGGCGAAGAGGGCGTAGTACCAGGAGCAGATGAACATCAGGGCAAGGCAGAGACTCATCCCAAGGAAGGAGAGGGTCCTAGTAGACATGGAGCTCAGACCAGGCCCACACAGCCCCAACTGGCGCCTGGAAGGCTGCCTCACAAACAGCACTTGCCCCATGATGAAAATCTTCCTTTAACAGCGCATCAGCCCCTGACCCTGTCACTCAGTCATCCCTGAAATATGAAATGCCTTCCAGGGACTCGGCTGTGGCGCAGCAAAGTGGCAACTTGAGGAGAGCAGGTGCCTGTTTACCTCCTGAGATACACAAGACACCGCAGCCAATGCAGAACACAG
Organism: Peromyscus leucopus; assembly: GCF_004664715.2. Taxonomy (NCBI): domain Eukaryota; kingdom Metazoa; phylum Chordata; class Mammalia; order Rodentia; family Cricetidae; genus Peromyscus; species Peromyscus leucopus. The sequence continues at coordinate 78,689,769 of NC_051079.1, forward strand.
AATGGGCTCCATCCAGCCCCCAGCACTGTGCTGGAATGGGACCTTAAAGAAGACTTGCAGCCCTAGGATATTTACATTTCCACTTGACCAGGATGACACGAGATTTACATGTGGACCCAGGAGTGCAAGTACAAGTCAGACCTTCCTTAAAGCTCAGAGGCCAGGACAGGACCAGGACCTCATGGAATTCACTGGGGCTCCTGCCACAAAAACAGTTTTAAGCCCAGCAACAGGGAGCCTCCAGAACAAATTGCATGTGCCCAGGCCACATTACATGTGTTCAGGCTTGTGGGTCCCTCAGGGCAACCACATAGAAGGCCTTACCAGTGGTAGAACTTGAAACGCGGACGCCAGTTGGGTGTGCGCAGCAGGGTCTGCACAGCACAGGCCAGATTCACGAACATGTAGCACATGAGGAAGAACCTGGAGCAGAAGGTCCAGTAAGGCTGCTGCCCACCCAGAGTAGCACTATAATATTCTGCCACTGCCCCACTACACACTGCTCACCACCTTCTAGGAAGACGCTCCCTGTCCACACCATGGTGCCTCCTCTATGGGCCTCCACACAGCAGCCGAGGAACAAGTCACATCCCCATTGTCCCTGGCCATATACCACAAAAGTAGCCATTGCCCATACCATAGCAGCTATCTGTAAAACCACACTGGCCTCGGTTGGCCCAAGAGCTGTGTGCCCACAGCACAACTACCTGGCCTTCTGTGCCTGCCCTGTATGTTTATCCCTTACCCTGTGTTCAAATAGGAAGAAACAGTAGCCAAATCCTCACACCCCCCACCCTGATGTCCTTGAAGGCTACTCACATGGACAGGATGGGGGCCACGGCGTCCAGCGAGGCAATGAGGATACCCGTCTCACAGATGAGGGCCGTGAGCAGCAGAGCCCATGTGGGCTCCCCGTTGGCCTTTCCATGGCCAAATACCTGCAGTACGGAGAGAGATCAGTGGGCTGGGGCAAGGCACACCTAACCACGGGTGAGTGGAACGCCCATGAGGTAGTGTCCTCTGAAGTCTTCAAGACTTACAAGCAACCTAGCTTTAGTCACATGTCACCATGCTGTATGAAGCCAGGCCCCAAGAAAACTAGATACAGACAGGCTCAGGGGACAGCTTTACTACACCTGGACTTCCATGTTTGTTTGTTTATATTCTTTCTATCTTCAGATCACTTTTGTGTGGTCAGTAGCCTCACTGGCCCTCCCGTCTCCAGAATGTTTAGAAAACAACTTCTTTTGGTTTAAGCCACTGGGCTGTGACTCTTCGATGCCGTAATTCCAGGGCTCTCGTGACATCCTACACCTCTAGGTTCACTCCAGGAACTTTAGTCCCAGTGACAGAAGCCAGGTCCAGGGATACCAAGTCCCTGGTCAAGATCAGTGGGACCATCCTTGGCACAGCCTGGTCACATGGACAATATGGCCCACTGGAAAAAGGCTTTATAGCAGTAGGCAGCCTATGCCCTGGGACTGTGCCCTCAGCCCAGCAGCTAGTACAAGAGAGAACCAGTATAGAGTCCAAAGGCAGGACAAATGTCCTCTATCTTCGTTCTACAGGTCCACCCCTGTAGGACTGACTCTTGTGGACCCTACACACCCAAACTTGACCTTCCAAGGCCTCTTCTCAGGGCAGTCCGCAGCCTCTGCTGCAGCTTGAGTGGACAGCTTACCTGCAGGAAGGGAATGATGCCGTCACGGGCGATGGCCTGCAGCAGGCGGGGTGCCCCAGTCAGGCTCTGCAGGCCAGCACCACAGGTGGAGAAGAAGGAGCCAATGACGATGACCCAGGGGGATGGCCAGGCCAGCATGCCAATGACCAGGTTCCCTTGCAGGGCCTCCCCAAACCTATAGATGAGCAGGGAAGGTGGTCAGTAGAGCTTCCAAAAAGTGATCTGAAGACAGAAAAAAAAAATCTCTGTCCTCTATCTGAGTGTGAACCTCTGGGCTCAGGAAGAAGGAAGGTAAAGAACCCATAACAGAGACCCAACCCTCTAGGAGGACCCAACCAGCCTGGCAGTTTCCCTCGGAAGGGGCTTTGGTGGTGTGAAATTATTCTCTTGGAATCCTCTCAGGAACAGGAAGCCCTGGCTTATACCAAGGTGGTGCTAGTCACTGCCATTTCTGTAGAGGTCATATATAGATCTGGTGGTACTATATTTATCCACCATACAGTTTTGAGACCTCCCCCACCGAAACCCTGAGATTCTGACACACTTGTACCCTAAGAAGGAAGGGTCCACAAGGTCATTCCCCTGACTCAGCAGCAGTGCTGGGGTCTCTAGGTCCCATCTCTCCCCTTTTCACACCTGTGTCTACTCCCCATCTCCAGCTTCGTCAGGCCTCAGCTTTTCTCTGAACAGTCTTTAGGCGCCAGGCTCAAGGAGTAACACATCCGTGCTTTAGTCAGGCAAAAGGTAGTGTGACTGGATAAGAGCTTTTAGCTCATATACAACTGTGAAGCCCAGGGATAATTTAATCTCAAAGCTGAAGTCTCTCTCAGGAAAGACAATATCAATTACAGTCAGTTCATGCAGTTAAAAAAAGCCAACATACTTATCTCGCAAGACCACACCTTCGATGCAGGCCCCAAACAGCACTATGCAGGAAAGATCTGAGCTGAAGTCAAGGAGTGGACAGTCCTAGGGCAAGCTCCAGGTAGATGCGTGCTGGCCAGTGGGTCCCATCCCACGGGCCTGAACCAACCCTGTACCCAGGATCGCCTAGTGGTAAGATATCCCCATACCCTGTCCCACAGTCCTCTGGGTACTGTCCTCACATATGTCTAGCTAAGAGAATGTAGCCACAGGGTACTCAAAAACTGCTTGGCTGGTGACCCAACCACCCTGCTGGGAGGACACAGGGATCCTGGAATGTCAGCTTCACAAAAGCAACTGTGGTCAGTGTTTATGCCACATACCACACTACACCCAACCAAGGCTGTGTAGCACTAAAGTAACAGACCAATCCAATGGCGTATTTCTTTTTCCTTTGCTATAACTGGACATTTGAAGCCAGGGCCTTGTGCATGCTAGACAAGCACTCTACCACTGAACTATAACCCTCTTGTCTCACTTGGGTTTTTAAAGGGACATGTGTCAAGTACAATCACAAGGGAACAGGGTCCAGGTGCCATGTTTAATATAACACATCACACAGGCTTCACAGCTACAAGCAGGGCAGGCTGTGGTCAGGACCTAAATCTGGAAAGGGCACCACAGATGGGTACAATGGGATGTGAGTGAAGGGCCCCTTTAAGGATACAAATGAATGACGTGGTCACGATGGCCAGAATGGTCCCCGTTGGGATGGACTTTTGGGCGTCTTTGAGGTCCCCAGAGCGGTTGGATCCTGCCATGATCCCTGCAGAACAGACAGGAGTATCAGTGACAGGAAACTCAGAGGATGCTGCCCACAGAAAGAGTCATCTGTAGGTCAGAAAGGACAGGCCAATACCACCCACCACTGCCTGCTGGGAAGACGTTCTGTGAGGACACACAGACAGAGACAGAGAGACATATACACAGAGACCAGAAAACAGACTGACACAGAGACAGTAACAGAGAGACATAAAGACAGAGTCAAAGAAAGACAGTCGTGGGGGATACACAGGGAAGCAGACAGAGGCAGAGAGGAGGGGAGGCGGGGAGGCAGAGAGCCTCACCTGTCACGGAGGGGAAGTAGATGCCAACTAGCATGGTGAAGTAGGTCATGATGTCTGTGAGGACGTACGGCAACCCGCCAGGCCGGCTCTCCTCAGACACAGGCACTGAGGACACACCCTTCTTTTCCACAAATGCCCCCTTGTCCGAATATGTGCTCCACAGGTTATCTGCAGTAAGAACGGGCTGGACTAGCAGACCTGTTGGGACTGCCCAGCACCACCACTCCCAACTGCAGGTGTTCCTGTTCCTCATGGCTCTAATTTCAATCGAGGACACTCGGGTTGTGGGGACCAGGTGCAGCCGCTCTCCCCAGACCTCGGCCTTCACTCTCCACTCCTTCCAGCCTGGCCCAGTGCAGCCTTGCACTGACTGTGGCCTTCCTTCCACACGCTCCTGCTGCCTCCTGAGAGCTTACCTCAGAGACTCCAGCAGAACACAGCCCTCAGCTGCCTGCTGACATCACACCACACCACTGGGGAGCACACAGAACCCCAATCTCACATAGGGTGGACTACTAGACCGAGTGTCCAGGTTCCCTTCGACCGGTTCCTTCTCACTAAGGTGAAGTCGCCCGCATTTGTTATCCCAGTATGTGAAGGTGATGACAAGGACGGGGCCAATCTATCCCTGTCGTCGGGGTGCTAGGCCAATCAGGGCCACAGAGCAATTTCCAGGCCAGGCTGGGCTGTACGGTGAGTGTTTGTCTCAAACAAACGAAGACTGAATGCCTGGCTTTACCCAGCTGATTTGCAGCAGCTAAGAAGGTCATTCCAGTCTAGGGTTTGGCTGGGCAGGACCCCAATGACCTGGCTAAGCAAGAGGAACCAGGGCCCCAAGAGTAGCCTCAAACAACCCAGGGCAGTAGCCATAGCCTTCCTCACCAGCACTTACCCAGGAAGACACCACTGGCCACACCAGGGATGCCCTGGATCTCAGTGACGTTGTTCTGTACAAAGTACTCATCACAGGTGGCACTCAAGCTGGAGCCATTGCAGAAGAGGCGCCAGAGTGCAGTGGTCACTGTGCCATTGCTGACAACCTGCATTTTGGCACAGGCCTCAAAGCTGCGCTTTGCCAATGTGCGGTTCCCAAGAAGACAGACCCTGGAGCAGGGAGAGGACAGAGTTTGGCTTCAACACTTCTCAGCCAACTCAGTGGGAGGCTCAATGTCTCCCAAGTAGCTCTAATGTCCCAGATCCCTGTTACTGCAGGGCCATATGTCAGGAGCCAGCATCAAGTCAGATTCCAACAGCTTGGAGACTGATCTCACATACAAGCCCTCAACTGGTGAGGGCTGGCCTCCTCCTACCTGGGACAATCCATTCTGCAAGAAGGTGGCCATATCCTCCACAAAGATGGCAAAGCCATAGCTCTGAGGGTTTCATCCCTTTGGGCTCCCATATTGCCATGGTCAAGGACCATGGTCAGTCCCAGCATGCCCAGACCACCCCTTGGTCCATGCTCACTCACTTGCTATGACCCTGACCACTTGGTTAACTTCCTCAATTCCACAGGAGAATAAAAGCCAGCCCATTTGAGGGGTTCCCATAAAGATGAGGAAGCCAGGTCTCATGGAATAAGGATGCGCCACATTGGAAAAGCTGGGCTATCTGACTGTGGTGATTTGAATGAGAACGTCTCTCACAGGCTCAGACACTTAACACTTGGTCCCCAGTTGGTGGCACTGTTTGGGAAGGTTCGGGACACGTGGCCTTGCTATAGGAAGTTGTTATTGGGGACACACTAAGAGTTCACAGTTTGATTCTCTGCTTCATGTTTGAGGTTGAAGATGTGATCTCTCAGCTTCCTATCTTGCTGCCATGTCTCCCTGCCAGGATGACCCTTGTCCCTCTAGAGCCGTAGACCAAAATAAACTCTTTCTTCCATGGGTTGTTACTTTATCACAGCAACCAAAAAATAACTAACGCATTGTCCATAGAGCCATTGGTCACCCTAAAGTATGGACAACCTTCACCGGCCTCCTGTCCTCAGAGATGTACACAGAACCAGCTGCATGGGCACTGTGACCACCCCATACTCCAAAGTTCCTCAAGACCACACTGAAGCCCAGAATGAGTGACCATCAAGGGCACCTCCATGTTCTTCCCTAGAGAAGAACCAAGGGTCTGAAAGGAGAGAGATCCAGAAGGCCCAGGCCCAGCCCCCGGAAGAGCTCCACAAGATGATCTCAGCACTAGATCAAGGCCCCCTCCATGGCCTGGGACTCACGGGATGTCAGGTGGGGCGAAAGCTGTCTTGATGACACCAGCGTAGATGGCCAGGATGGAAAGGACGACACAGGCTAAGAAGACCAGTGCCAGCTTGTTGACATATTTGACACCAACAAAGACCACCACTGCCATGAGCGCCAGCGCGCCGCTGCCATACACACGCATGTTGTTCAGTAGTGCTGCCGCCTCCCCATCTGTTGTCTCTGCCTGGAAGATGGCTGCACTTGGGGAGATGTAGGTCTGTGGGAATAAGGCAGGTCAGCGAAGAAGGTCCTGCCCAGGAACTTGCCCAGTCTAGACCTCACACTGGCTTCTTCCCTGACACTGGCGAAGAAAGCCTGTCGGGACGGAGGCCACTGGCAGCACTTGTGTTCAAGGTGGACCCAGGGCTGCCAGGCCTGCAGCCCTTCCCTGTCCAGTTCCCTCAGACTCCCAGAGCAAGACTGTAACCAGCAGAACAGGAGACTGGCACCTTCAGAGAGGAAAGCTGCCAGCTAACTTTTGTGTGCTATCTTAGTGGCCAGCCTGCCTTGGTCAGGGTACTCACAGGCATCGGAGAACCTTTGTGGTAAGGGACCAGGGATCCTGCCAGCAGCCTCAGCAGAACCCAGGGCAGCTCCTCTGTTTTTACTAATGCCAGCTGACTGCTGAGCACACTCCAGAGAACCACCAAGCAGCTAGTGTGTCCTTCAAGCCTCTCTACCTTAGAGACCAACCAGACCCTAGGAATGGGCATGAAAATCCAGAGCCTCCCACTTAGTCTGCAGCACAAGACGCATAGGGGACATGGAATCCTAGGTCTCAGCCCAGACTCCCCAAACTAGAATATACATTTGCCCTCAGGAAGCCTTTCTTAGCATGGGAAGTCTTTCCTGCAGGCTCTGGGATACCCAAGTACCAAAGAAAAAAGAGCCAACTCCATGGAGATGGTTATAGTAAAGGTTAATATTTATTATCAATTGATAGGATCTAGGATCACTTAGGAGAAAAACCTCTGGGGACACCTGCAGTCCATATTAGATTAGCTTCTGTCCATACCAGTGAGATATTATCTTAAATTCATTAAAGGTGGAAAGACCCATCCTAAAAGTGGGTAGCACCATTCCCTGGGTTGGGATTTTTGAACTGCATGAAAAGGAAAGGGCTATCTGAACACCAGGATTCATCTCTTGTCTTCTTCCTGACTGCTGAAACAGTGTGACCAGCTGCTTTGAGATCTATCTGCCCCTGGTCATTTCCTGGTCATGATGAACAGTACCCTCAAACTGAAAGCCAAGATAAACCCTTCCTTAAGTTGCTTTTGTAATAGTTATTTCATCATAGCAACTGGAAAAGAATTAGTACAGAGAGTAAATTCCCCAGGGTTCTGTGAGATAGGTCAAGGTTCAGCCACTGCCTTATTCCAACCTGGGACCTTCATCTTCAAGGCTCACAGAGGATATACAGTCTCCAAGGCTGACCATACTGTAGGGGGGGGGGGTGTACTGGGAGTGTGGGGAGATGACCACAGACAGACACTTACTCTACAAAGCCCACCGACACTAAGCACAAGCCCAACTTTAATGCAGGGAAGGAAGTCCTTCTGCAAAGGGAGTCGAGTGCCAGGCTGTAAGGACCAGTGCTGAACAGGCCTGCTTTGCTTTCAAGAGCTAGAATCTTGCTCAAGGAGTTATACAAGCCCATGCCTCCTAAGACAGCAGACTATGAGGTAACAGCTTTGAGAGCCCAGATGTCCAGAGCAGCAGGGCAGAGGACAGTCAGAGGGGAGAGTACAAATGGGCTCACAGGCAAAGTGTCTGCGTAAGGAAGACTTCCATAGATAAACTCACCAGGAAGATCTCGATGGTGCCCAGGATGTACATGGCACCTGCAAACGTCGTGCCCAGGTAGAAGCAGAGGCCAACAGCCCCTCCAAACTCAGGTCCCAGTGAACGAGAGATCATGTAGTATGAGCCTCCCGCTGTAAAGATAGCCCAAGGAAAACATGGGTTAGGAAGTGCCATTCACTATGAACACTGAGCATTCATGCAAAAAGAGGTGTTCCCATGAAGGGACAAGCAGCTTTAGTCTGCCTTCAAAACAGAACCACTAGGAAGCCTTGGGCAATGAGTTCATGTCTACGCTGCCCATGGGCACAGTGCAGCTGTGATGTGATGAGAACTGTCTGATACAGGCAGCTACAGCACCTCATCTGTCTTCAGAAAAACCTGCTGTGCCTTCAGACGGTTACAGGAGAGACACTGACACAGATCTGCCAACTCTTTCATGCTGAGGACAAAGCAGGAGTGCTTGGGAGTGTCACCGCAGCTATAAGAGTGCATAGTTTCAGAAGAACCTGCACTTCATAGAGCTTTGTGTCCATCTCTAGGATGTGGTTTCTGTCCTCACAACAGAGGACAGGCAGAGGGTGTGTCTACAGCAGGACCTCTAGGGAGAGGGCCACTCTCTTCTCTCTATGGGCAGCACAATACCCCAGTGCCATCCTGAAGCAAACAATTAATGTCACTGTCACCATGAGCCTGGGGCAGGAACGGCAACCATACACATGTAGCTCTGTACTGTGAAAACATCAATAAACCAACTCAAGAGCCACAGGCACCGGCACCCTCACCTGGGACCACACCGTTGGTAGCGATGGCACTCATGGAGATGGCAGTCAGCATTGTCTGCAAGGAAAGATAGTTCTTTCAGGAAACATGTACCCTAAGATTCTCCAACATGCTGAGCCTGAGGTTGTAGGCTTTTGACCTCAAAGGAGGTGTTAAATGACCAGTAAAGACAGGTGTCTTAGTTTTAGTCCTTTCCTACCCAACCCACAAATCCACTTCCAAAAGTCAAAGAAAACACATGCTTCAGACCCTGCCCAACACAGCCCTGAAAGCTGAACCTCACCTAGGTGCCTGACTCCTAAGGAGTCCCAATTATGTCTCTACTAACCCATGAGGCACAAGGTGGATACTTTATCTAGATGTGCATCTAACATGGTATAGAGGACCTCATCTTGTACCCACCTTATCTCCAGGAAACACTCTCTGCTCAAGAAAGTTTATACAAAGAGTGGCATTTGGGTGATGAATGAACTGAGTAGCTGGAAGTGCCCACACAGAGCGACCAGAGGACAGACCTGGAGTGGCCACATGGAATGACCAGTCAGGAAGTATAGGCAAGTGCCCTTGGGTGGCCATGACAGGGCAGACACATGAAGTGAGTAGGGAAGCATGAGCTGGTGGCCTGGAGTGACAACACAGACTGACTAGTCAGGGGACAGGTGAACAGGCATGAGCTGTCAGGGAACAAGTGGTCAGGCGGCCTGTGGCAGGAGTTAGAGGGGTCCCATTCAACCATATCATCTGAATTTCCTCCAGAAAAGATTCGTCCTTTCAGGGGACACTTGGGTAACTAAAACAAATTTAAGCTTCTCACCAGAGAAAGGTAAACAGGCTGTGAGCAACAAAAGGTAAACCAGGCACGACAAAAAATGTCACTAAAGTAAGGAGACATGCTAGAGGCAGGGATGAGTCAGTTCTGAGTTTATCCCACTGCTCTCAGGCCTGGGTTTGAACAAGTTACAGACCTGTGTCCCTTTCTCCACAACAGGGGCCCTGAAAATGCCCATGATCCTTCCAGGGTTTAGTCTTGTAAGCCTAGTAAGAGACACCTGCCCCGACTCAGCCTTCGGCCCCTGGTGTCCCCAGATATAGAAATGCTAACCCTATAGAGATACAGCTAAATAAGGTCCTCAGACTAGTGGGAACCTGGCCTTTGCCAAGGTAGACGAGCCAGCCCATCCTTCCCAAGTCCTCAGTAGTTCCTAGAGAGGAACCTAGAGCACAGATCTGGATTTCCCAATAGGAGTCTCTCAGGGCCCCAGGACCAGCTCCTCAGACACTGCCCCAGGTCTAGCTGAGGACACTCACACAGGTACAGCACATGGACACGATGAGGAAGGACTCCAGAACGCCAGCTGCCCCCACAATCCAGGTCAGGCGCAGGAAAAGGATAACACCCAAGATGTTCTGCAGGCAGGGCAGGTAGACTCCAATGAAGGTGCCCATGCGTGGGGCCTGGAACAGAGAAAGATGTGTCCCAGTAACCCAGCCTGGAGCCCTACCCCGTGTTTCTGTTAGCAGGTCACAGGAGCAGAGGAACCAGGGAGGAACACAGTGGCCACACAGTGAAGCTACAAGGATAGCAAAGATGTCTGACAAAAACCCATGTCCCAAACAAGATGAGGTTCCACGGTTCTATAGAGGACCCCAGTCGTCTAGGGCATTGAGATGGAGGTGAGGAAAACCATACTCAGCAGAGCACAGGGACAAGCCTCCTGGCTCTGCTTTCCCACTGGGGAGAAGAATCAGAGTAGGAAGTTTGGAACAGCAAGATAAGATCCCTGCTGTATCTGTGAGGCAAGCTAGGGGCCTGAGCCTTGGTGCCTGGAAGCTTGAGGCATGAAAGAGAAGAGGCCAGGGAGGGGCTAGACACAGGTGAGGCTGCTTGTAAAGTTCAAGAGTTTCAGTGTAGTATGACAGGGAACAGACTAGAGATTTGGGGACACAATGGCTGAGAAGCCAGACTCCAACACAAAGGAGGCGCATCTCAGTTTAGGTGAACACAGAATGAACATGGAGGATCGGACTGAGCACATTCCCTATGCATGATGATCACAAGGCTGCCACAGAGCAGTGCTCACACAGAAGTTTGATGGGATGTCACACAGCCTGAGACCAGGCAAGGAGAGCCCAGCAGCTGAAGAGTGGTACTGAATGGTTATACCTTGCCAGAAAGCTGACTCCAAGGAGAACAAACTGACCACCATCACCTGAAAGGACAGTATGGCAGCTCAGGCCTGCACAGGGCCCTCCCTCTGAGAGAGCCACCCAGGGCAGCCTGAGTTACACTAACTGGAGACCAGAGGTCTCGCAGGAAGACAGAGAATGTGTGGAAAGCTCTGGGTTTGAAAACCTGGAGACTTTAGCCCTGAGCCCAAGGCCAGTGGGCAGCAAGGTTCACACTGAAGGGAGGGATGTAACAAGAAGAAGACCTAAGTCTTGACCTTATGTCCTCCCTGCCTTTGAAGTCTGGACAATGCATTCTAGGGGGCAGAAGTCTTTGTGGGTTTGAATTCTGCAAGCTGGCAGATGGAGAAATGCTTTTGGAACTTTTTAAGAATTATTTTTACCTTTAATTATGTTATGTGAATGTATATATGTGTTGGTATATGCACATGAGTGCAAGTATCCATGGAGGGCAGAAGAGGGCATTAGATCCCTTGGATATCCAGTTATAGATGGTTGTGAGTTGCCCAACACAGATCTTCTGGAAGAGAAGCAATCGCCCTTACCTGTTGAGCGCTTTCTCTAACCTGTCTTTTGGATTTTTTTTCAGTTTAATTAAATTAAAGAAGTAAAGACCACAGTGTGAGTGGACATTAGCAACAGCCAATAGAAGCATGGCAGGAAACAATCTGTGTGGGCAGGCCATTGCGGGTAGCCTGAAGGTGCACAAGCAGCTGCCAGATCACGCGCTTAGCTTCAGATCCCACTGAGACACAGGCTCCGGAGCTAGCTGTCTCCCCAATATCCTAGTGCCTGGGGGTCCCAGATCCTCCTACTCTGACCTACTCTGAACTCTTAGCTTTGTTCAGATGAAGGGAACCCGTTCATAGTCCAGAAGACAGTTCAAAGGAAAGTGATGCCTGTCTCTGGGGACAAGCTTCTGTGACATCAAAGGAGACACCAGGGTCAGGCTCCACTCCTCCTGTCCTGTCAACTCAATAGATCCCTAAGTAGGGCAGCTGTTCACTTCCAACCAAGATAAGCACCTCTGCTGTGGACCTAATACTTCATCAAGTGAAATCCAGCCCAGAAGCCCTGCCCCCAAGGGAAACACTGAGCAGAGAACTGTCGTATGTTGGGTTGGGGTAAAATATACTAAGGCATACTGAGTACAATCTCCCCAAACCTGGATGCCCTGTGTGTGTGTGTGGGGGGGGGGGGGGGATGGGACAGCCAAGCCTGCTGGGCCCCACTCTTGGGTAAGAAGAACTAAACCGTGGGATCAACTAGAGCAGTGCCTTGGTAGAGCAGAGTTGAGGCTGAGGGTCAGTTCTAAGATGCATTCAGACCAGTGTCTATTCCCTGGCGTAGGCCAAGTTCTCCTTAGACACAAATTCCAGCAGACAAAAGAGATGGACAGACGGACAGGGAAGGCCTGGGGTTGAGCCTGTAGGCCATGAGGCAGTCATGGGAGTACAAGTGAAGCCCCAATAATGCATCTGAGTGGCAGACCTACCACTGCAGCCCTGAACTCAGCACATCTGGGAAGCTGTGACTTTGCCACTTCAGCAGCATCAGCTAAGGATGCCCAGAGCATCTGGGAGGGGCAGGAGGAGGCATGGACCAGAGAGCTTCTGAGGAAGCCACTGCTCCACTGGCAGGAAGACAGCCCATGCCCTTGTTAACCTCAGCCCTGTCCCCAAAATCACGAGGCCCCAAATACGAATAGTCTCAAAAGCACTGAACACTGTGAAGACTTACAACACAGAACTAACTCTGCTGTGCCCACACCAGGAGGGAAAGGAGGTAGCTAAGGCCGCTCTGGGGCTTGATCCTTGGAGCCCCAGTTAGGCTGGGCACTGGCTCACGGGAAGCACCTAGGAAGCAACTGATGAAACAAACAGGTGGACACGGGGGAAGGGCAGATGAGGTGGCTGTAACCCCCTTGGCAGGTGTCACACGAATGAACACCTTCATCTGTGTTCACTAGCACTGGACTCTTCCCTCCAGAGAAAGCAGGGGTCTTTGGGAAGTGGAACAAAAGGAGAATAAAAACCAAAGTCTTTAGTGAAGGTTTAGGCCAGACACAGTAGCACACACTTGTACTCTCAATAGGAGGACTATTGTGAGTCCAAAGCCAACTTTGGACAGCATAGTGAGTTCCAGGCCAGGCTGGGTTACAGAGTGAGACTGTCTCAACAAACACACCACAACCAAATAATAAATAAAACGAAACAGAAGGTCAGTGCTCCATCAGATCTCAGGCAGGGCTCAGTGCCTCTCCTCTACTCTCTGGAGCTATGTGGCCCCACAGACGCCTGCTCAGAGTGGGCAGGGCAGCCTGCAGAGCACCTCTAGGACCTTGTTTCTTCCTCATCCAAGTTTGAGGGTCACCCAGAAGCACAGTATCCTTTGAGACACAGTACTAGAAAAATGAAGAATGGCCAAGCCTCAAGATGGAAAAAAGTAGGTGTGATATGAAAGCCCAGCAAGGGTGTTCTCCGACTAGAAAGTTCCAAGACTGCTATCCACATAGAGGGCAGCACGGGTACCTTGACCTCCCGCCTCCGGCTGTCCTCATCTTCCTCATGCTCCACCACACCCTGGCTCAGGTTGGTATAGTTGGCCAGCTTGTTCAGCAGTGACGACACCATGGGGTTGCTGTCCATCTCTTCCTATGGGTACAAAGCATCAGATAGGTAGGAAACGGGTTCATCAACATCACAGGGCAGCAGGTCACTGGCCTAGCAGGTACCTCTGTTCCAGGGCTATGTGGGGCCCAAGAGCCACAGTCAGATATATGAAGCCCCCAGATCTGTGCACCCCAAGACACCTGCCCAGCAGGTCTGGAATCAGAAGTCAGGGGCTCCGAGAGACTCCCCAAGGCTTCAGGAACTATAGGAAATGCACCTGCCCAAGTTGCAGCTCGATTATCAGGGATAGATAATTGGCTGAGTGGATCTCAGGCAGAAGCATCCTGCACCTCCAGCAGGGCCAAGGGTGCCCGTGCCTAGGATTCAGGAGACGACTGTTCCTTTACTGTTCCACATGAAAGTCACTTCTTCGTGTAGAAACTAAAATAAAATTACCTCAAAAAGTGCCATGTTCTTCCCCTCAAAGTAGCTCTCTCTTTCCACCTCCACATTATTGATGAATGGGCTGTTCTCCCTGGGGTTTCCATCTCCTGTGGAAGACAGTCAGGTCAGTCTCAGGAAGAAGTGGCAGAAGCCGAGCATGCAGCTCTGGGAGGCAGGCATCAGGCACCTGTTCCCACGGCCATCAGTCCCCACCTGTGGCTTGGCTAAACACGTTCATCCAAGCTTTCTTTCTGCCCACGCATCCATGTCCTCCAAGTGTCTCTGTGTCCCAACAGGCAATTCAGTGTAAAATCAAGCATCAGTCCATTTGTCCTACTGCCTACTCATGAGGGCTGGAAGTCGATCCCCATTAGTAGGGCGGGCTGGTCAGACCTTTGCTGAGGAGCACCTGCTGGCCCTGCCTGCGCACCCCACCGTTTCAGAAGGAAACCGAAAGGTTTCCTTGCACTTTCTGTTGTGAGACCTGAAAGCCCAGGGCTGAACACAGGCTTCCAGGGTCAATTGTTCCCTATGTGCCACTATGTGTGGAATAGGAGAGGTATCACCCAAACTGCACAGAACAGTGGCTGGTCAGGATCCCTGGCCACAAGATAGCTGGGATTCTCAGCCCAAGAGGCAAGCATGGCCACACAGCCAGCCTTCTCAGACCACCCACAAACGAGCCTTCCTGGGTCCTCAGGTGGCAGGATGCCAACACCTGGGTACATCTTCCTTTGCTTCTGACTTCTGACTCTCAAGTTGCCTACCCTATCCACTCCCAGGGGCCACCTGAATAGCTCAACATGATTCTGGGAAGGACACCTGTCCTGAATCACAGGTTCCCAGCCCCAACACTTCAGCACTGCCAGTCCCATGCCATAAAGGCCATGAGCCAGGGAGTGGCCAAGTCAGTAGTTATAGGACTCTGTTTTCTAATTCCTTCCATGTGAAGGTCCTCAGAGATGTGCCTCCAAGGGACTCCATAGCCTTTGGCACACGGAGCATGTCTCATGCTGCCAGGTTCCTATACTAGTCCTCTCTGCCTCAGTTTCCACACATGAGATGGGACTGCTGGGATATGGCCTGGGATATGGCCTTACTGATACCTCCAGGAGCTCAGAACAAGGCTGATCAGCTTGGGTACCCAGTATGTAGTCACTTACAAACCTAGGCCAAGCTGGACCAAACAGGGAAGGTGGATCCTCATGGGAGGAGGGCGTCATGGGAGAAGATGGGTGGCACTTCTCTGAAGCCACAGCACCTTATCATGGTCCAGGGACAATGGCTCAACTGGCTTCAAACATCTTGCGGTAATGATATGGGAAGTCACAGCTGCCACAAGCAGCCTCAGGGGTCTAGGGGAGTAGGAACAAGTGGAAGGGAAAAGGTAAGATGGGGACAGAAAAAAATCATGAACAACCTTGGCAAACAGGGAGAGAGAGATGGGACAGGGTGATGCCAACAGGTTGGGTCCCACAGTGTGGCCTACACTAGCACCCTACAATGATGTTTGTAGCTTGGTACCTAGCCTTTGGAGGCCCTTCCACAACTACCCTCATCAGGCAGGTCCTCAGTTCTGCTTCCTCTACATGTCCAGAATCAATTCAAGGCCCCTGACAGGCAGGCCCAGTAACCAGTTTAATCTTATGGCCCTGAGATGAGAAGAGAACACATCTAGGGGGCTTTGCTTCCTGAACAGAGTACCAAAGGCCTTGGACACATGGCCTGGATATCTCATGTTCCAGATGCCCAAGGATGTAGACATCTGTTCAGTCACAGAGGACATAGTACTATAGGGCATCCACTGAGGGACAGGCAGAGATCCCAAAGTACTGCAGCCAGAAGTCTGCAGAAAGGGAGCATCCTTAAAGGAGGAAGGAACTGGAAGGCAACCTCTGGTGGGCGACCTCTCCCTGAGGTCGTGGTGTTGAGATGACTGGGAACAGGGCAATGATTCTTTACTCGGACTTTTCCAAGGTGGCAACTTGGAAGGAGGAACTAGGTAAAAAGAACTCTGCACAACCTCCAGTTGAAGAGCAGCAAGTTACATTATGTTCACTTTCAGGTTCCACAAACTATGTGTGTGATACCTCTGTGGACAACTACCTTAAAAGCCAAGAACTTCATGAACAGATTGGCCCCATTAAGGACTAAAGCCCTCTTTGAGGGAGGACACACACACCAAGGTTTGTTTTGTTTTGTTTAGACAGGAGCTTTGAATTTCAAATTCCTCAAATCCTAATGGATTATGCTGGCCTTCCGGACACGCCCCCACACACCTCCTACCCTATTAGCTAGTTCAGTCCATGGCTTACCACCAATCTGGGTGGCACCTGAACAGAAGAGTCTGACGCAGTTCCCCGAAGCTCACTAGGCCCTTTCTGTCTCAGGATACACCTGACCCAGGCCCTAGTCACAAACTCCAATTATCAAGGTCATCAGGGCCCAGGGAACAAAGGAACACAAAGTGCCCTGCCCTGAATTTAACTAGGCCCCCGAAAATGTGGCATTTGATTATATACACAAAACCAAAGCAGAGGGAGAAACCTTTGTTAGGGCCCACAGCCCAGAAGTGGCTTTGTTCCAATCAGAGATTCCCTCATCAGTACTCACCCAGGTGCTACAAGTTCCCCTGGTGTCCCCAGCTGTCCTAATTCATGGCCCTGAGCCTCCCCCAGAGATCACGAAGGAACTGCAGTAAGGCAGGAACAGAACTGTGATGACAGTCTCTGCAGAGAATTCATGGGGCAGTGCAGACAGCTGAGAACACAGAGGGGTGTAAAGAAGGCACAGCCCCACCTAGAGATCAGTCCTGCATACCCAGTGTGTTCTGTACACACTGTCTATTCTCCCTAGTGGGGACTTCACACCCTTCAAGTCCCACTCACATCAGGACCTCAGATGAAGTAGGAGGGGACAGGATTGTATGCCATACCATGGACTGACTGAAAACATGGCTGGTCCTTTACTAGATGACCAGGAAGCTGGGGGTAGAGTGAGGTCTGCAGATCCACCTATGCATACATGCTCATGCTCACCCTTGCATAACCATGCAGAGCCTTTCACTCAGGTGAAAGCTTGTAAGTCAAGGCACAACCTCCCTGGGTACCCATCAAACCCACACCTGCCACCAGAGATACCAGGCCAGCATCATGCAAATCAGTCCCCTTCCACCCGGAGGCAAAAGCCTGTACTCTCAGCTGTCCCCACCGTGGGCTCTCCTCATCTCACCAGCTTCAAATCTTACATGTAGCAGATACAAAGGACACAGGGGAGGTGGATCATGGCAAGGCAGCAACTCATCAGGTGTAAGAGACCCTGGCCAGCAGAGAGCAGAACGGTGTAGCTCAAATCTTCAGAATGACTCCCAAAGCTCTGTCCCACAGCTTCCTACTAAGACACTTCTCTGTATGGGTTGCCATACAGAAAGAGGGTACAAAGCCAGGCCATACACCCTAGGAACAGAACTGGAAATATACGGTAGGTACTGATCTCACTGAAATGGTGAGCAGTCTGAGGGAGTTCCTAACACTGGACTTGTAGCAAGAGATGCTGGAAAGCCCAGGAGAACCGGGTCTCCTGCAGGACTGCTCTGCACAGGACTGCACAATGGAGGGACGGTGGAACTTCCCCCTAGGTCACTCTGTTCCCACATGGGCCCCCTTCCCATAGAAACGCATAACACCAGTCAAGGCACTGGGCACAGGGTCCCTAACCACAGCTCCCATGATGTCATTCTCAGAGACAGGCATATTTCAATCAGTGTATATCCCCTTCCCCAGAGTGGCTCCTCCCCAGTCAGTGCAGGGTCCCTTCAACAGGGAAAATGATGCTCAGGCTGAGGTATCTTCTGCCATCTAGCAGCTACAGCCACCCAAAAAAGCATATGACTTTCCCACTGACAGCTTAGAACCCACTGATGTTCCAGGAAGGAAGGACATGCAGGGCCAAGGAAGTACTCCAAACCTCTCCCCAAGCCACTTGGCCACACTGGGCTTTTGGGTGCTGGACGCCATAGATGGTAAGCTCTAAGAAAGGCCAGGTGGTGGGGTGGGGGACACTACAAGTCTGTCTTTCCTCCCTGTACCCTGACCACCATGTAGTTGTCTGAGTAGTCAAACAGAGACAGACACACACACTCACTAATGAAGCACAAAGATGAGGCCCTCCAGGAAGTGAACTGCCAGCATCCACCCAGATGGCAGGCAGGCTCACTGCAAATATGGTCCTTCTGTTCCTGGGCTGACCTGTCCTCACCTCTTTCCAGACTAAAAGGGTTCCAGCTATGAGGACAAGAGATGGTTCCACAACCTAGGCATACTCTGTCAAGCCCTGCCTTCCTTCTGGCAAGTTCCATAATTCCCCACTCAGCTCTGTTACACTTCTGGATGAGAATACCTGCTCTCTGTGTGCACAGTCACTCCAAAGCAAAGAGGAAACCTAACTTTGAACTCACATAAATATTATGCTAACCACCCCAAAACACTATAACCCTACACAGAATCCTCATCCTTAAGTTCCTTCTTCACAGAGTATGGGCAAATCATTCTAGAACAGCACCCCATGTCTTCTGATAAGTGTGATATAAACTTAGCAGACACCCACGCACTATGGACAGTGGAGACCAGTTTCCCCGATGGGGGGAGGCAGATGAGCACTGAGGTAAGACACAACTGAGTATGAGTGAAACTCTGGGCTTTTCAGAGTGTGTGTCCATGTTACCAGATGCGTACACGTGTGCAGTATCCTAGAGCTCTGTCAGCGGACAGGCCACGAAGCAGGGCACTCTAGCTCATTCTCCACTTAGACCATCTCAGGAGAGCTCTCAGGAGAGCAATCAACTGCAGGGTGAAGGCAGGGGGATGGATGCCGAGACTAAACATAGCCAGGAAATGTCAGTGAAACGTCAAGAGGCACCATCTGGACAGTCTCCTGTGACCACGTCTAAGGCCATCTAAGCACCAACTGACTGGAGCACAGACACACACGGGCAGCCATGGAGACCGGCTGCAACACACCACAGTGTGCAGACCAATGGTCAGTCTAGAAGAAACTGCCTTTGGAGCCTGTGGCTGGGAGGCAATGGGGGCACACAGCCTAGTGGGTCAGGCCCAGCTGGGTCAAAGGGTCACAGCTGTCACATCATAGTAAAGGACCGATGGACAATAGCACTCCTGACCCTACGCATCAGTGGGGTATTCCTACCATGCCACTATCCAGACTGTAGGTCCCACAGACACAAGCCTGATGTTCCTGCTGCCTAGAAGACAGAGGAAAGACAGGAAAATTCTAGAATGAGGCAGGCTAGCTTTCTGTGGTGATATTACAAGGCTATGACCTGGTAAAACTCAAATGTGATGTTTGTCATAAGAATGTTAATTCTCTCACCTGGTAACTGCTATAGAGATTCTGAAAGAAAATGTGATTTTCGGGGAGAGTATACCCCCAAAAGAGCCTCACAGCCTCTGCATACTCTCAGACAGTTCAGTTTAGGAACAAATATGTGTGTGAGAGACAGACACAGAAGAGAAAGAGTATTTCAACTTGGGATAATGTTACATGCAGGGAGGCCAGGCATAAGAGAGATTTCTTTGTATTCTTACAATTTTCTAAGTCTGGAAATGTTAATAATACCAGGGTTAAAGAAGCCAGATGTGGTAGCCTTAATCCCAACATTTAGGAGGCAGAGGCAGATAAAAGCTCTGTGAGTTACAGGCCAGCCTAGTCTACACTGCAAGCTGCAGGCCAGCCAGGGCTACACAGTAAGAACCTCTTTTGAAACAAACAAAAAGTAGCGAATGCAAATGCAGCAGCAGCACACTCTGGTGTCACCAGCTCTGAGGACGCAGAGGACCAGCGTGTGACTCAAACCCAGCAGCCCTCCAGAGGGTTAGGAGACGGGTTTCAGATTCTACCTTAGATGCTCAGATGGAGCCAACTCAAGCTCATGACCTTGAACAAAGTCTCTGCTGCTCACCTTGAGCTCAGCTCAAGTTGCCAATCTCTGGGGAGAGGGGGGACGATATGGAAGGACATAGAGGGCAAGAGCTATTCAGAAGCCATTCCTCCAGCCTGCACCCATAGCCTGAGTCTAGGAGTCACCTGCCTGGGTCTTTCACAAAGTGCAGCTGATGTCATTCTGAGCAGCCATGGCTGGTGTTCTCAAAAAACTTATCTAACCCTTGGCCCAGATACACGCATACAGCAACAATCACTCACCTAAGGAGACATCACTCCCATAGCCTGAACAACATTCCCGGGAGGGGTGGCACTAGTTCCCTGCACTCATGAGGTGGCAAGAAACTTGTGAAGCTGAAGACTAGATGACATTTAAACAACCTGCTCAATGGGATGACCGTGCAGGATGGTCAAGGTTGCTACTGCTAAAGCTGGAAAAATGTAAGGACATAACAAAGGCTGGGGAGAATGGGGTGGACAGGACACACAGCCTCAACCTGGCTCACACTACGGTGGCTCACACTGTGTGGCTTCTGTACCTCGACTTTTCATTTTATCACTTATCAAAGTAATGTATGAGTGCACAACACAGAAACACACACACACACACACACACACACACACACACACACACACACCCCTCAGGAGTCACCAGGCCTTCCCAGCCTAGCTAACCCCTCTGCGCACACACAGGACAAGCCCCTCACTATCGCCATCCTATGCTCATATCACCAGCCACGATCTGCCAGGCCTTCAGCTGTACTGAAGGGCTCTGAGTCGTACTAGAGCTGAAAACTGCTGAGCGCCAAGGCTGACCTGAGGTGGCATCTCTCTCTCGGTCAGACTACGTTCATAACAACTAGAAGCATCTTAGGCACAGGACAGCTGGGTACGCAGCTGCCACGGAGGCAGAGACTTGGCATGATGAGGAATGGACACTAGCTCAGGTAGCCGCTGCCAGCCAAGCATGTAAACACAGGCCTCACCACCAGCTGGGAGATGCCAGGCAGACAGACGCTCTCCACCTGTGGATAAGATGTGGCCAGGTCACAAGACCACAAGGCTAACTCTCCAACAAAGCCAGCCTTTCTTCCACAATAGGAAGACAAACTCATTTCTGATGAACCTCCACACTTATGGATTAGAGTGATCAGGTTCCCTCACTTACAGAAACACTTTTAAATGCCTGTCCATTCCACACCCAGGTAGCAATGGCCTACCACTTACTCCATGACAGAACAACCAGAAAGGGCTCCCGGAGAGTCAGGGCAAGCTGAGCCCAGACCCTCCATAGCTGAGGGAATTTAGAGAATTACAAAGCCGTGCACTCCCTCTACATGCAGAACGAGGAGAGAGAATGGCAGCCGAATTACATAGAGACCCTATCTCACAAAACAAGAACAAACACAAACAACAAAGCCAACCAACAAACAAAAAGGAACATGACAACCAAGATCTTAAAACCAGGATCTTCAGCCATAAAATCCAAAAGAGAACAAGTGAGCTCCGGGTGCACGCCTCTCCTCCTGCAAACCTTGCTCACAGAAACAACAGGAAGGTGAAGACATCTGCTGCAAGCCCCCAGAGCCTGTGAGCTCACAGACCCACAGCACCCAGGACACAGAAAAGAGGGCCTAAGGTACTGAGGACATCTTCCTTTAGAGTGTTGTAGAATATTATTTTAAGGTGTGTTATTTTTGTTTATGCTCTGGAACATTTGTTTAACGACTCAAAGATGTGTCTGATTAAATAAAATTCACCTGCAGTCAGGAGGCTGAATGAGCAACCAGCTGACAGGAAGTGGCAGGGAGGAGCCAGGTGGAGAAGGGTTTATAAGTAGGGATGAGGAGAAACAGGAGGGCTTTTTGGAGGCGCGAGCAAGGAGGGGAGGTGAGCTACTTGCTATTCATCCTCTCTGAGGAGCAGAATTCCACCTTAACCTTTGAATCTTGAGTTCTTTAGAGGGACAGAGATTTAGTTAAGTTCCCTTCATAGCTTCGAAAGAGTCAGTGCCTGAGAGAACAGAATTTCCTCAGGCTGCGGCTCTTGCAGACGAACTGCTGCTGGTAGCGGTGGAGTTGCAGTTGCTGATTTGGACAGCCTGCAGCTTAAAAGGCAGGAACAATTTAAAAAAAAAAAAGGACAACAGTCGAGGGTGCCACCAACCATGGAGGTCCTCACGAAGGCATGCACTTCTGTCACACTTTCCAGGTGACTGGTGCCTGCCACTGGCAACATTACATATGAAACTAGTTTAGAGTCCATTGCAGAAACAACAAAGAACCTCAAAACCAAGGGAAGCCAGCCAGACTCCTAGGAAGAGGTACCGGGTCTTGCTACTTTCTGACATCTGTATCCTGTGGCCTTTATGATGCATGTAAGGGTCGCGGGCAGCTCCAGGAGCCAGTGACTCTAGAATCCCTCGATGTCCCATTTATCAGCCAAAGCCTGTCTCCTGTGTATACCTACGACCTGCCAGCTGATGCCTCTGCAGAAAAGGACCCTTCAGGGCAGCTGGCCTGAACAGGAACCAGAGGACAGAATACCAGCTGAGGGAGGGGGAGGGGGAGCCAGCCATGGCTAAGAGACTAACTGGGTGACTCACTGAAGAGACGGGGGCAGCCAACTCTCTAAGGGAAATTCCTAGAGTGGAGATAGTATAGAGGGGGGCCTCAGACATCTGGACCCAGGGATCAAGACAACCACAGTGATGAATGACCTAATGTGATACCAGAAGACAGGCACTCATCTCCTGAACCCTCCTCCCTAGACACAGACCCAGGGGCGTAATGTGACATGATCCCCAGAGGGATCTCTCCAGGATGCTTGACTTTACTCTCAGTCAGGTTATCAGAAATGAATAAGTGTGAGAAACTATCACAGCTATGGACAACTAGATATCCTGAGGATTCCTGGGACAGGATCAAGACACTAAAAACTGCTCTTCCAGAGGACCAGGGTTCAATTCCCAGCACCCACAAGGTGACTTACAACCATCTGTAACACCGGTTCCAGAACATTCAATGCCCTCTTCTGGCTTCCATGGGCACCAGGCACTCATGTGGTACACATACATACATGTAAGTAAAATATCAATGGAAAACACGGAAACTCCACAGAACCCTAGGCATCAGTGGACAGACACCCTCCAAATCAGGGCTCTTTTGTGGTAACTAGTTCCACCACAGACTCACAATTCTGTCTGGCACCCAGGGAGTCCCAGCTCCTGCTCAGCCATCTCAGACAACCTTGGAACGCCCAGGACTTACAGGACCCATCTGATATACACCCTGTTGCTGACCTGGATGGTCAGGGTTTCTAGGCATCCTGTCCCTGACATGAAGGGGCTTGGCCACTGTCACTCACTCCTCTCCTCACCACACAAGGTCTGGCAGTTCTGTGGACACTGCCCACAAGCCCACCTATCCTCAGAGGCTGCAGTTCTTCACAGAGGAAAAGCCACTCCTCAGGGTTAGGCCTCCAATGATAACCAATACCATCTAGTCACAGCTCTGGGCCCACAGAGATCACGGAGTTTTCTTATAAGCACATCAAATGCTTCAGGAAGACATGTAAGCGGCACAAAACTCTGGCCAACTCTGACCTCTACCATGAAGGCTACAAGGATGTTTCAACTTGGAGAAAAGGCTTCACCTTGGTTTCCCACCTTGTCACCTTATATGGGGATGCTATGTTTGCCTAGGGACGGCTGCTCACACATGCCCACCAGCTAGAGACTGTCCCTGCTTTATAGATGTCCAGCAGAGGCCTGATGCATTTTAAAGTGCATGAACATGACTGGAGATAGTTGCAAGAACACCGCCCGGAAAAGCCACCGAAGGTTGTGTTTGGATGTGACTCACCTATGAAATGCAAATTTGCTGATTTTTAACAAAGACCTACACCTAGCCATCTCCTGCTTAGAAACCCCTCAAACACTTCCCCATTAAGACCCTTGTCCTCAGAGGCAGCCTCAGGTCCAGCTTCTCAAATGTGTCTTAATGGGTTCCTCTAAGGCACACACACACAGCCCTTTCAGCAATCAGGTAACGAGATGCACAGTGCCCTGCTGCTGCAGCAGGTCTCAAGTCAGGTCCCACTGAAGGAGGGGCTACAGGCTTCAGGAAGCCCGTCCCTTCAGAAAATCTGACTATGTTAGAGAGGTGTGTGCACAGGCCAGAGGGGGCCAGAGTCCTGGGCATGGGAGGAGACAACCTCTCTACCAGACAAACATCAGGTATTTGTGGAACTCAGCCAAGTTCATAGGCACAGACAAGCAGGGCCAGAGTCACTATTGGCCCCCAGCCCACGATCTGCTCTGGGACAGCAAGATGAATCCCCACTCCCAGCCTGCTCCCTGCAGAATGGTATCTTAGTAGAAGCCCGGCACAACCTGGCAAGCCCCAGACCCATTCCCAGGCAGCCAGACCTTAACAGCATGACCCAGACATGGCCTCTTCCACTGACTGTAGCCAACACACTGCCCTCCTCCCACCCCATTCTCCCTGGGGCAGGGT
This sequence comes from Peromyscus leucopus, assembly GCF_004664715.2. Classification (NCBI taxonomy): domain Eukaryota; kingdom Metazoa; phylum Chordata; class Mammalia; order Rodentia; family Cricetidae; genus Peromyscus; species Peromyscus leucopus. The sequence continues at coordinate 78,714,000 of NC_051079.1, forward strand.
TCCAAGGTGTCACCACCAATTCCTCAATGGCTCAAGGGAAGTGTAGAAAGCAACCTCTGAGACTCTGAGCCATATCCCCTGGTCAGCTGAGCAGGCTGGCCAATAGAGCCGCTGCAGAGTCCAGCAGCCTCCTCCCTCTCCTGCCATCAAGTGTAGGCGGAAAGTCTACCCAGCCTAGCAACACTGGAGATGGGGCATGGGTCAAGAGGAACCCAGTCTGTGCAGAGGCCTGGGGGTGGAGGTGGGCAAACCGCTTAGCTGAGGGCTAGCTACTAAGCACCACAAGAAAACGGAGCCCCACCTTGGGTAACCTCAAGGTGTCTTTTGGCCTCCTAAGGACAGCCTGGCCCAACCCAGGAACACCGCCATAAACCCTCCCTGGTGACTCTGCTGTGAAATGATTATGCGCTAGAATGGCTCCAGGGTTCCAGGGCCCTGAAAGTCAAAGAATGACCACTGGCTCTTGATTGCCCTCCAGATTTCCTGAACCTTCTTGCATCCTAAAAATCCAGCAAGCTGGAATATCCAGGCCAGTGGGACAGGCTACAGAGCACAGTTGATGAGAGCGAGCCACGGTCTGACGGACTGGCCCCAGCCGAAAGCCTTCCCACTTTTAACAGCAAATTGCTGGCTGAATGAACAACACATTCTGAAAAGAAAACAAAGGAAATATTGAGAAACAAGAACCACCCACAACTCCAGCCCAAGAGGGCCACTTACTTCTGGTGGCATTTTCCATGCACATTCCTCCAACCCCTGCCTCCCATCTCAGGTTTCCAGGACAATGAGGTCCAGTAGAGAGCTGTAAAGAGTCCTTCAGGGAACAGGCCCTGCCCTTCCCCACCTGTCCCAAGTCCCTCTCAACACTTTCAGGCCCCACTTGGCCTCTCTGTCACCCAGATTCAGAGGAGATGGAGTCACCACGTGTGGGGACTTCTGAAGTTAGTGGCTTAGAGTGCTTCCTCGGCGCTCAGGCCCGGCCGAACTTTCTTCCTGCAAAGCAACGCCCTTCACTTCAAGGCTGATGTTGCGTTGATGCTGAGCTGCAGAAGGGACTCTGGTGAGCAGGTGGAGGCATATTTGCCTCGATAACACCCACACAGTGAGCGGCATCCTAGCCTCTCAGAGCACCTGCACCGGCGTGGCAGGTAGCCCCACTTCTTTCCAAAAGGCTCCATGGAAACAGGTCCAGGTTTGAGCAGAAGCTAGCAAACCAAATGCATGAGCAAGCCCAAGGCCTGGGTGGCTGAAAGCCCTGAAACCGTGGTTAGCACCCACACGCACAGCCAGCTGTCCACTCTCCTGCTGACCCCAACTCAGCAGTACCACATGTCTCACATAGTTGAGAAGAGCAAAGATTCTCAGAGGAACACTAGAAAGATCCATGGGACCAGGAAGCAAGTGAGCAAAGGCTTCCCAAATGATGCTGCAAGCCTGTTCCTCCACCTACCCTGGAATAGGTAGGACCAGCCCCAAAACAGGCCCACAAGGTCATTGCCATTCCTTATGTCCACTTACAAGGTCCTTAGCAGGAAGCCTAGGTAGGCATCTCCTCCAATAGGCTTTAAATCTGAAATTCAAACCAGCCTAAAACCCAGGGAAGCAGAGGCGCTTTACAGCCTACCATCCAAAAGGCTCTCTGCAGAGATTTAGCCAATGCAGACAATAAGTCAGAACCTGACACACTATAATTATACTATTTCTAACACAGTACACACAATATATAACTGCATAGTGTACACACATACACATGCATATGCATACACACATGTACTCATGTACACTAACATACATACATGTGTAGTCATCCATTCATTGCATATACCATGACAATCATATGTACACTGCACTTATTATGCATAATATGCATATACACATGCACACATATGCACACAAACATCCCTACTGCTCATCTGCATGGCAATATACACCCCACACAAAGCCATAAAAAGTCAGAGCCCCAGTCCATTACCACTGAGGGGACAGACCCTGGGACATTAGGTGTCTATGGAACCACAGCCCTAGAAGCTGCGTAGACAATATGTAGGTCTGGGACTTGCAATCTAAAAGACGTGCCCTACAGGAAGGCAGCTTCTGGTGACCTCACTCTCCAACATGTCACCCAGCTCCCTTCCCCAGAAACCAGAGCAGCATCAGAGCTGGAAAGGGGCCTGCTGTTCCCCAAACATCCAGGTGCAAGAGGCCAAGGACAAAGCAGAGGCCAGGGCCTGTGCCTGCATCGGCACCCCCACAGGACACCAGTTAGACCCTCCCAGGGGCAGCTTCAGTTACAAGCTGGTCTGGGCTGTGGTCAAGTCCCTCCATTAAATGAAAAGGGAAACACAAGAGCCACTTGGCACTCTCTCCTCTGACCTCCAGAGCACTCAGCCCTCCCCTGTGACCTCCCTGAAAGCCAGGCCCAGCCTGCTGGCGCCAGAGACCCACAGAAGAACGGGCCAAAAGATCAGAGGCCACAGCCATCTTTGTAAGAGACCAGGTCCTGGTGAGGAAAATGGAAGCACAAAGAGATGCTCAGGAGTCAGGTGCCATCTTCAGAAGTGGGTCACCCTAAGAGGACACACATCTAAGACATCAGGCTGCCACAGGACCAGAGATGGCAACTCCCAAGCCATCTCTGCTAAGTGTAGAGCAGTACAGAGCAGCTCAGCCCAACAGGTCTCCCTTGCCTCTGGGTAAAGAAGTCTTCCCTCTGAAGGCCCAGCCCAACGGGACTCACACTCCAATAGCTACTCCAGTGCAGCAGTCGCTCTGAATGACAGAGGACTCCACCCAGCCACTTGGCCAGGGCCCGACCACGGGAGCTTGGGAACAGTGGTTAATACTTAACAGTGAACACCAAACTTTGCCCTCTGCCTGCAAAGGCAGGGCGTAACGTCTGGAGAGCAAGAGGAGCAGCAGGCAGTCCGGCCAGCTGCACTCCCTGCGGCTCTGCTGGGGCCCTGACCCCACATTGCTCCCAACTGTACAGCTAATAAGAGGGAGCCATTGTCTGAAGCACCAGCAGACAGTGGCCCTGGCCCAATGTCACTACCCCTCAACACCGGAGCATAGGCCTGCCGTGACACTCCCAGGTCAGAGCTAGCAGTCTGCTAAGGTGGTGGCCCTACATCTAGTGGGCAGAGGCCCTGGCAAGGGCATCTTCACTCCTTCACCACCACCACCCAGGCAGGCAGAGTGTGACAGTTCCCATATGGTCTTTTGGATGTGGCCAAAACTCCTACTAAGGTCTGAGATGTTTGCTGGGGTGAAGAAAGGTCCCATCAAGCCAGATTCCTAACTAACTAAAGGAAAACCACCCTGAAATCCACGAACACCACTCACAGGAGAGTAACATGGTTCCTAACAAGTGTTCTCCATAGCTGTGTACGGAACAAAAGGTAAAATGGGTGCTCACTCCAGGCTCAGAAGGTGATGCTGCATCTGTACATGTGGTTGCCTTCGTCTGCTGCTCCTCAGCCAGAGTCTAACACCCAAAGCGGCTCGTAGATTACATATACAACATGTGTGATGTGCTAGAAATAGCAGATAACTCCACAGGACCACACCCAGCACTAACAGGTGAATTGGTATGCAAAGGACACACAGCTCAGCAGCCACTCAGTAATGCTACCCACTGCTGGCCTCTTCACACTGCAGTTCATGGGGACCCTGCTCTGCTGGAGTTGCCTCAGGCTCTATGGCATGCACACACTTGCACACAGGGCTCTACTTGCCAAGCTCAAGGCCGTCTTTCCTAAGGAATTCCCCCAGCCACCTCAGCACCCCGTGGCTACCCTGACTCACCATCAAAAGCTAAGCTTATCCTCAGCCTCGGCCCTTCACACGTCCTCTAAGGCTACAGAAGGCTGCATTTCTGGAAGCCAACTGCTTGCTTGTCACTGCCATCACTGGTGAGTGGTTCACAGCCATCCCTCGGACACCCTACCAAGGGTCCTCACTGCCCCCCATGTCCCAAGGAATGCATGCCCACTCTCCCACTGCTCCTACAGGTAACACATCAGCATCCTCAGCATCCTGCATGTATCTCCTTGACACCCAGAGCTCACTCTCCATCACATATTGTATCACGTAACATATTAGGCTCCTATTGTACCAGGATGAGGCAGGGGATCCATCTGGACACAGATGCACCAGGCCCAAGAAGGTAGTAGATGACTTTTCTTTTCTTTTCTTTTTTTTGTTTTTTTGTTTTTGTTTTTTTGAGACAGGGTTTTTCTGTGTAGCTTTGCACCTTTCCTGGAACTCGCTTTGGATGTCAGGCTGCCCTTGAACTCACAGAGATCCTCCTGCCTCTGCCTTCCGAGTGCTGGGATTAAAGGCGTGCGCCACCACCGCCGGGCAGTAGATGACTTTTCTAGATCAATGTGACTGCAATGTCCAGTTCCCAGGCAGCTCAAGTCTGCTTGGCCTTAAGGGGCATGGCATTATGTTGGGCCATTAGAGGGCCCTTCGTCACAGGAGCTGTCTCTTCAACCCCTTGGAGCAGTTCAGACATTCACTCAGCAGAGTGGTCAAGAAGCCTGGACAACATTCTAGATAAGGACACATTTCCAGCATTTCCAGGTCCAGGAGGTCCTCACATTAAAAAAAAAAAAAATATAATAGTAACAATAATACTAATGGCTGGGGAAAGTCAGACTTAGAACATACAGGTGCCTCACCACTCTTGAAGGTCACACCAGGAAAAGTGATACCCAAACACTTAGTAGCAGTCTGACCATAGAAAAGGACAATGCCCAATATCGTGTGACCTTTTATTAGGAAGGAACCAGACCCTCTACCCTCATGTGCGCACACAGTGCATATATGCATTCTCATACACATGAACGTGGGCTAGGCAAGATAGCAGGGTGCTGACACCTGTACCACTGATCCCTAAGGGAAGGGCCTGCTGCAAGGATACAGTTGGGAGGAGGTAGGACACAGCCCACAACCATCTGGGTTCCCAGCAGTCAGCTGCTCAGTAAGATCCTTTGTTTCCTCTAGCTGTTTTGTACAGCTTTGTCTTACAATATTGGAGATCAAACCCAGGCCCCAAGGCAAGCATCCTACCACTGAACAATAACTCCAGCACCATCTTTGGTTTGAAAAGGTACACAAAATTCATGCTTCCCCTCCTGCTCTGAGTCCACACACCTCACATGTTGCAATCTCTGTGAAAGACCCTCAACCTCACACCTTTTTTTTATTTATTTTATATATATATATATATATATATATATATATATATAATATATATATATATATATATATATATAATTTTACAATACCATTCAGTTCTACATATCAGCCATGGGTTCCCCTATTCTCCCCCCTCCCACCCCCTCCCCTTACCCCCAGCCTACCCTCCATTCCCACCTCCTCCAGGACAAGTCCTCCCCCAAGGACCGCCATCAACCTGGTAGACTCAGTCCAGGGAGGTCCAGTCCCTTCCTTCCAGACTAAGCCAAATGTCCCTGCATAAGCTCCAGGTTTCAAACAGCCAACTCATGCAATGAGCACAGGACTTGGTCACACTGCCTAGTTGCCTCCCAAAATCATCAAGCCAATCAACTGTCTCACCCATTCAGAGGGCCTGATCCAGCTGGGGGCCCCTCAGCCTTTGGTTCATAGTTCATGTGTTTTCATTCATTTGGCTATTTTTTTTTCAATAATTGAGTAAAACTGAAATTTATTATAAGCCACAGTCGTCCTAGGGACCTCCATGCTATATATATAGCCTCTATGGTTCTATGGTCAACCTCACACCTTTAAGAACTCCCAGAAAGATGGTGTTAGGGTCCATGCTCACATGCTCAGTCCCACCTTCAAGGACTCCTGACAAGACGGTGCTGGAGTCCATGCTCACCAGCCCCTGCTTGGATCTCCAGCATCAGTATGATACATCCTTTCCTGAAAATCTCAGGATGAGACTGTTAGTTCCTGTCCTAGCCTAGCAGGGCAGGGCCTGAAGTCTCAGGCTCAGTCCATTTCCTAACTGTATTGTCCTCTGAATCCTCATATTGTGAACCCCATGACCATCAGCAGCAGTCCTGAGAGACACACACAACACTATCCACTTTCCAGCCTACAGGCAAACCACACACAGGACAAAGGTGACTCAGGCTGCCTCAGTCAGTCTATCAGTGGACAGGGTCACCTCTACAGAGAGAAGTAAGAAGTCCCCAGGTAACTCCAATGAGTCAGCTACAGAGCTGAAATCACGTGGATGGAATCTGAAAGGGGACCTGCAACCAGGCTGGGCGGAAGCGTAGACAGACGTCAGCTTTGACCTGGAGTGGGAGGGCTACCAGGTAGTGATTACCCTGCAATGACTCCAGCAAGAGTCCATGATGGAAACTCCTTTCCTAGGCCTGGGACACCTCACCAGGAGCCTTTCACCTTCCCTGACATGGTTTCCCATGGAGTCTTGAGATCTAATGATGCTCCACTCAGAGGTCAGATAGGAAGAGTCCTGGTCCTAAGCAGCGTCCTCTCTGCTCCTACACACTGAAAATATTCCATCGTAACACCAAGAATTCACATTCACCCTTTCTACTTCCAGAGGAATCTCACAATAAATATAATCCAGGTCCAACTACTTCTGTCCTTCAGAAAAGCTAAGGGGCATGATCCCTGTCCTCAGGGCACAATCCCGAGTGATTCCAGAACACATGCTTAAGTGCAGGGCCATTTGTGAGTGGAAACCAGGAGGAAAACTAGGGAAGCAAAATGTGGGCGTCACATTTTCCACACTTGCCCCATCACTTTTCACTTTATATGGGTTGGGAGGCAGGTTCCTCACATGGGGCCAAGGACTTTATAAGTAGACGCACACTATCTAGAAGAGAGTGCCAACTTCATTTCTGCCATGAAGTGCCAGCCCAGGCCCGACCTAGGTCACACAGCAGCAGGGGAGGTCAAGACGGCCTACAGTATGGGCCAGGCAAAGGTCCCCTTCCTCCCCTCACACTATCTGCTTCCCTGGGAGAAGCTGCAAGAGGCCCAAGAGGGCAGCTGGCTCACTGCTGTCACACAGTTACAGGCTGAAGAGGTTCCTAGGCAGACCAGACAGACCTGGCCTTGCCAGACCCTCATCCTGGTCCCAAAGACATGGGCTGTGTGAGCCTGGATGGCCTACAAGACCCCAGTTCCACCGCAGCTTGGATCTGTGTAGGCACACCTGATGAGGTCCCCCAAACTCACGTCACCACAAGCAACACGCAATACACATGTCCAGAAAACAATACTTCCAAGGACTGTCAGGGGATCCGCATGGGAGGCAGGCAGGTCAAGGCTGTAGTGACTCCTGTGATCTGCCCAGTTGGCCCTGGCCTGTTGCCCACACACACGGTGGAGATCCACACAACAGACCTTTGGGAAACCTTCTTCCTGCCTGTACAGGACTTACCCACCAACAACCAAGTGTGAGGTCCCTTTCCTACTGTTGGCTGGGCTCTGAAGCTCCTGTTAGAAACAGGACAAAACCCAGCAGACTTGAGAATCCAGCACATTCACCCTGTCATGTTACAGTGGCTGAAGTTTCTAAAAACATCTTTATAGAAATAGGAAGTGCTTAGAGAACCAGACTGCAAGCTCTACATGAGCCCAGCCAAGTTACTCAAGTTCAACTCGGACCATAAAAGGATCATTAACACATACACAGGGCTGGGGATGTGGCTCAGTTGGTAGAATGTTTGCCTAGCACGTACCAGGCCCTGGTTCAAAACCAATCAGCAACATGTTTAAAAAAAACAGTGGGTGTGGCAACACACCGCTGTAATACAAGCAGCTGGTAGAGACACCAGGATCAGGAGTTCAAGGTCATCTTCAGCTACAAATTGATTTTAAGGCTACATAAGACCATGTCTTAAAACAGTTAATAAATTAAAAGTGCCTGCTTGTCCTCCTGTTAGCCTAAACATGTGCAGGCAGTAAGAATCCTAACAGTTACTTGCCTTCCCAGAAGTTGAATCCTCAGCCCTGACTTCAGGCACCACTTGGGAGCCCTGATAGCAGAGGGAACCCAAAAAAAAAATCAGAAGGAAAATTACCTCTGGCTGAGACACTAATCATACTGCATGTCAGCAGATGTGCAGAATTGTCTGCCTCAGGCCACTGGGCACCAGAAGAGCTCTTGGGGCTCTACTCTGAGAACCACGGTGATGCTTGAACCTTCCTCCCACACTTCCCTGACTGCGGGACACTGAGTCTGGGCTTCTAGATTGTATGTGTTTAGCCCTGAAATATAACATGCTTTGTCTATGCAGAGAAAGCCTCGACAGTCCAGCACCCCATGGAAAAGGTCACTGAGTGAGATAGATGGGCAGGTGGCTGACCTGAACTAAGTCACTTCCTGGCCAGCACGCCTAGCCTGTGTCTGCAGACTCCTAAAAGTGTGACCAGAGGAAGCACAGCTTTTCCTACCTAAATACTGGGCAGCAAAAGCTCTGAGGTCATATCAAAGAGTCGTCTCTTGAGAACTGCACCCTCTTCCTCCCAGATCCAGCGCCTGGAGCCTGAGTCTCCAATGGGAGACGTGTGGGGCATGTGCATCTATGAGTCTGTGCAGGGAGCTGTCACCTCAACAGCCCAAGTAAAGGGCCTGTTAGCATCTAGGTCTAGAGAAGAGTCCAAACAGAGAGGAAGCAGCCAGTTCAAGGTGACTTGCCATCAGCAGAGGGGAAGCTGGGTTCTTGGCGCTAGGATGGAGAGAGATTCCCAGGCCCATCCTCACCCTGAGCAAAGTGAAAGTGCCAGAGAGCTCCGGATCCTGGGAACAAAGAGCAGCAAAGAGAAGCCCGCGCTCTCTAGCGCAGCCCCCTCCCCAGGCTTACACGGGCCTCTGTCCTTCCTCTGCGATCCCAAGGAAGTTTGGCTGGTCCAAGGTCAGAGGAGGCAGATCTGGGATCCTAGTCGGATTTATTAGACGACCGCCCTGGGCCAGCCTGGAGCAAAGCAAAACAGGCCCAGAGGAAACCCTATGCCAGGGAGACCACCCACCCAGGGGTCTGTACCTCGAGCTCTCCCAGGTGCCACCTGGGCACCTGGGCTTTCCCTTCCCTATAGGTACCTCCAGCAGCTCCGCAACTCCACCCTAGTCCCGTCAGAGTTGCCAGACCAAGTCGTTTCCGGTGCTCAAGCCTCGGTGCTCTAGACAGGCCATGCAGAGAGGTCGAGACCGCGCCCCCAGGGCTGACGGAGCCAGGCCCACAGAGGGACTTATGCTCCCCCTGAAGCCCGAGGGAGGAGCAGGGTAGTGAATTCTAGGGACGGAACGAACAGCACCAACAAACCACCAGCCCAAGAATCCTCTCCGGGTCCCGGGTCCCTCCTCTGAGCGAGGCAGGCACCGGCTGGCCCTCCTGACCCCTTCCCATCGCCCCGCTACACGCCGTGGGCCGCTGCCACCCACGAGCCAGAGCGGCCCAGCGTCGGCGGGAGGGCCCAGCTTCTGCCTTTGTCCCGCGGCAGGTGCCGCCAAGCTCACCCGACGTCGGGCAGGCGGGATCCGCGCTCTCGGGGGACCCCGGTTCCTCCGTTCGCTCAGCAGCCTCGTCCCCGGCGCCGTCGGCGCGCGCCTCCACCGGCACTACGGTAAAGTTCGTGGGCATGGCTCCGCTAGGCTCCGCGGTCCGCTGCAGCCGCACGCCACAGCTCGTTAGCTGCCGCCGGACTCCGGCGTAGGGGCGGGGTCGGCCGGGCACGCCCCGGCCACCACGTGATCTCACCTGCCCGCCCCCACGGCCCAGGAAAAGTTTGCCCGGGGCGGGGCCCGGCGGCTTCCCAAATGACCACGCCCACTCAAGGCCCCGCCCTCCTGCAACTCCGCCCACTGTAGGCCATAGCCCCTGGCTTACCATTCCAGAACGCTGCACCCTCAAGGATTCCGCACCCACAAACACAGTCCCTAGAGGCCACCGCCGAATGAACTGTCCACGGAAGCAGACCGCCCTCAGCACCGGGAGACTCCAGTCCCGCCCCGCAGAACCGCGTCCCCGCCCCCACACACCCCTGCTCACAACACAGGCTCCCTGCCCCTCCCAGCCCTCCAAGAGCGGGTCACTCACCACTTCCTCAGTTTCAGTTCTCCCATTCTCACTCCAAACGCCCGTGGGGGCTCTTTTCCCACTGCCCCACAGATCACGGCCCCTTTCAGCCTATCTGCAGCTCAGCATCCCTACCAGTGCTGGTGATGCGGGATCGGGCCCTGACCAGGTCAGGCTGCTAACCTAGCCCAGGGAATGAATGATCCATGGCTAGCCAGGGGGAGCTGTCCTTTGGGGCTTTGTGTATCCTGAGGTTAATTCCACCCAAGACCGTCACAGGCCTCTGGGACAAGGCTTGCCCTGCCCATGCCCAGCCTCTTTGTACCTGCTGGCAGGAGTGTCCCACGACCCAACCTGGGGAACCCTTGCAGCCCAACCTTGGAGGATGACGCTTCCTTCCTTGAGTTTGGCTCCAAGGAAATACTGTAAATTCCCAGGGTAGTAACAGGAAACTTTGAGCAAGGAGTTCCAGAATACCAACATGGGGGAAGTCACACTTCTTCCTTTTGGGACTTTGTACGTTTTCAATGAAAGACTCGTGAAAACTGTTAGCAATCAAATACTCATCAGGGGAGAACTGAACTTAAATGTTAGGGCAGGCTTGGGGTGTAGCTCAGTAGGATAGGGTTCCCTACCATTTCAGAGATCCTGGTATCATACCCAGCACATCCCACAAAAAGCCACAGCTCCCAGGTGCAACGAATCGCCCAGAACAGTTTTCGATGGTCAAACAGAAACACCGGTGGTACAGCTAGAGCTGCTCCCACGTGGAACAGTACCAGCCAGGACTGGCCCGGCCCAGGTCAACCAGGCACAAGGTCTGGAAGGCAGCTGCCAGGCCGGTGACCACACTGGGATGCAGGAGCTACAGGTCTCTGCATATACTACCCATGAGAACAAAACATTTGGAAACCAACTCAGGAAAGAAAAAAAAAAGCCATTTCTGTGAAAGCCCAACTGTGCCCAGCATGGCCTGCTTCTACCCTCTCCCAGGAAGGCGCTTCCGGTCAGGAGCCTGAAGGAAACCTGGCCACTCGGGATGGCCCCTTATACAGTTAACTCCAGCTCCCCTGGGGGAGGGGTGCAGCTTGCTCAGGCCACACCTGTCACCCCACCTCCCTCCAGGAGCTATCCATAGTAAATGAGAGCAGCCATCACCTGTTTCCCTAGATGAGTGGGACCTTAAGTGGAAACAGTGACCTTCTCCTCAGAACATCCTTTCGGGGTGGGGAGGTGTTGAAAGATGGAGAGGCATTGCTGGGAGGGGACAGAAGTATCCACTCAGTTAAGAACAGCCCCCCTGAGGGTGAGCCCTCAATCACCTAAAGAAGGTTTCAGGGAGTTCAGCACTGAAAATTAAAAGTGATGCCCTCTCTGAACAGTGTCATTACTAGGTTCATGCCCAAAGTGAACACAAAGGGTCACCTGGAAGGATTAGAACCCTTTTGGAGGAAGCCGGCCCAGGTACAAGGACACCCATGACAGTGTGTCAGGACAGAACTCTGCCAGCCCCAGGAGCCCTCCTGGAACCCTCTTAACCCCAGCTCCCCACAAGTGACCCTCTCCAGACAGGCGACCACTTGACACTTAGCCCCTCTCTCCCTGCCCTCCCCCTCTATTGTTTCTTAAGAGAGGGTCTCATGGCCCCGATTGGCCTCAAATTTCAATATATTGCCAAAGATGACTTTGAATTTCTGGTTGTCTACCTCTCAAGTACTGGGATTACACACATGTGCAGACGTGCCCAGGTATAGTTCATTTTTCAAACCTGTCTGTCACTCAGGCCCGTTTCCTGTGGCTGACTGATCACACGGCAAGGTCCATGACTGCACCCACAAGCTGAGGAACTCAGACAACACTGAGCACTGCGCCCAGGAAACTAAGGAGGGGTGTGGAGGCACCCACCCGTGTATGCTGGGAGGTAAAGGGGCGAGGGGGCATCCACTGAGCTGGCCGACTCACAGGAGGAGGAGCCCATGAATGGGGCAGAGTAGCCTATGAGGATGTTTTAATTCCCACTAGGTAGAGATAGGAGATGTCCATCAACCCAGTGTGCAGAGACCCAGGGCCAATGCAGCACCAGGTTTTTGTTGTTTTGTTTGTTTGTTTTTTCGAGACAGGGTTTCTCTGTGTAACAGCCCTAGCTCTCCTCTGGATCTCGCTCTGCAGACCAGTCTAGCCTCGAACTCAAAGAGATCCACCTGCCTCTGCCTCCTGAGTGCTGGGACTAAAGGCGTGCGCTACCGCTACCCGGCAAGCACCAAGTATTTTAACTTGAAAGAAAGTGGCTCACATGGAACCAGTGGTCAGCTACCAGACCTTACTGGAGATGTGAGGGGTGTTCTGCTGATTTCAAAGGTTATAAAAAGGCAATGTAGCTGTGCTTTATAACTGTTTCAGACAGGACGCAAAAGTCTGATGGGTAAATACTCTACCCGTGAAAATACATTTTTTTCTTGACATGAGACCATACGTGCAGAGGTTAAAGACTGGAAAACTCCGAGAATGTGTTGTTAAATAAAAACCACATTGTAAAATTTCTACATCTACAAAAGATGTGCATCATAGGCTCCAATGTTCTCTCTCTCTCTCTCTCTCTCTCTCTCTCTCTCTCTGTGTGTGTGTGTGTGTGTGTGTGTGTGTGTTTGCATGCTCGTGCTGTAGGTATATACACATACAGTGCATGTGCCAACCTCCACTGTGGACCCTTAGGCACCTTCCACCTTTTGTCCGAGAGGGTCTGTCATTGGTTTGGAACTTTGACACACAGCCTAATCTAACTGGCCATTAAGCTTCCAGGGAACCACCTGTCTCCACCCTCCACCTCCCTACAGTGCTGGGATTACAAGTATGTTGTTCGAATCTTAGATGGTCTTTTAATAAAAAACAAAAACCCAGAGTCAGATATCAGGGTGAAAACTGAAAGATCAGAGAAGCAGAACAGCCAGCCACTAATTCTTACCTCTACGAAATCCTCAGCCTAAAGAGAGTGAGTTCCTGTTTCCTCATGCCTTATGTACCTTTCTTTCTCTGCCCTTCCATATTACTTCCTGGGATTAAAGGTGTGTGTGCCACCACGCCTGATTCTGTTCCCAGTGTGGCCTTGAACTCACAGAGATCCAGACAGATCTCTGCCTCCCGAGTGATAGGATTAAGTGTGTTTCACCACTGCCTGACTTCTATGTCTATTCTAGCGGCTTGTTCTGTTCTCTGATCCTCAGTCAAGTTTATTAGGGTACACAATATATCACCACACAAGTATGAAGGAGTATTCAGATTTCAGTAAAACACTTGCAACCAGGCCATCACCCCAGTCCCTCTGAAGTGCTTTTAAAGGACAAAATCAAGAAATAAGATGCAAAGACCTGGCTCCCCTGCCACGTTCTTCCCCAACCTAACCTCAGAGATGAGTCTGCCCTCCTCACAGGGACCAGCGAGGCCACACTGAAGCCCTGATACCCAGATATTGCTGGGTGGTACAGAGCTCAGTGGTACAGTGCAGTGGAGCTGCTGCTGTCCCCAACCCCCAGTGACATTGTATCACCCACCCCCAAGCTGTTAGCTTCACACGGCACACCAGCAACATCTACTGTGACTGCTTGTCTTATAAAAGGTCCAGGGCTTTGGTGCACATAATCACAGGCAGAAAGGAACTTCCTGTAGCCACTAGGCTTTGTCACCCACAACCTTGGGCTCTGACACCTGAAAGTCAGCCCAGGCTGAACCCTTCCTTGGGAGGCTGTCTTCAAGGAAGACCAAGGCTATACCCAATTTTTTATAGGGCTTCCCCAAGGCACATTATTCCTGCAATGGTCAGGAACGGACCACCTAGCACTGTTCTGTGAGAGGTGAGCTAGAGACAGGAGCATCCAGTCTTGGGCTCTGGTAAGGTCCATCTGTCTTCAGTTCTCTCTTCATCCAAAATCCAGTCCACTTAGACCAAAGGCATACACGGAGTGTTACCAAAAGACCATTCAATGTCACTGTCTGGTCGCATTCTCAGACTGCACTGCCCACCCATGACTGTTATCAGCTCAGGGTCTTTCTGCTCAGCTATAGGGACTGGCAAATCCAGTTCACTGCTCATATACCCTCAAGCTATGGGAGCCTGGCTGGGCAGGAGACCCATATGTGGCCCCCAGAAGCTGACAAGGAAACCTAGCTTGCCATAAAACCAGCAGCTGCCAATCGGTACAGATTTGCCATCGGTATCCTTTTGTGACCTTCAAATGTGCTCTTCACCCAGGGTAAACTGGAAAAAATATTCTCCATAAAAATCTTTACATTTTTGTTTCACCATAGCCTGGGTGGAGAAGGGAGCCCAGTGCACATGACAGCCACTGTACACATGTGGATACTATACATATGGATATTATACAGGTGGCTATGGAGCAATATAAAAAAGGCCAAGACTGAGCAGCTGCTCCACAGAGGACGGCATGCCTGGGCAGTCCCTGGAGAGACATGTAAGAGACTGCACCAAGTGATAATTCTACCCTGCTGTAGCAAACCCAGTCCCCAGGCTGTCAGAGGCATATGTAATGTGTAGCCACTTCGGTACACTGTCTATCAGGGGCCAGGAAAGGCAATGCTCCAGAAATACTACCTCAACAGACACCAGAAGACTAGGGGCATGTAAACAACAGCCCAAAACATGGCAATATTGAACATAGTTCTCCCAGGGTACCCACACAGTCCTGAAAGTTGGAGCCACTGCCTCACATACTACAGGTGCCCTCACAACCTTGCTGAGCGTCAAAGCAGGTGCTTGCAATTTTGTCCACCTGTGGTTTGAAGTGGAAACCCCAAACCTGAGGACACCTCCAGTGCCGGGGATGGCCACATTTTGACCTGATCTGGTGGGAACAGGGGTTGTGTGCACAAAATTCAATTCAGACTGCAGAAGTGGGTTTCACTACACTTGGACTGCCCTCGGTAAGAGAAAGGACGTTTATCCAGCCTCGGAAAGCACAGAATTATTCTCCTAGTATCTAACCTCAAACAGTTGCTTTATGTTGTAACCGATTCCAGAAACACCTAACCCAGTGCCCTACACCATGCCCAGGTGAACTGCCTGATAAACTGCAACTTCCACAGTTACTTGGCAATGAGAGACCTGGGTTATTTCTGACACATCTTTCTGTCAACAGAACAGGGCAAGCCAGCAAACGTTTGTTAAATCACAAAGCCGACATAGTACAGAAGAACTCAACTGGTCCCCAGTCCATGAAAAAGGTGCCTGCCTCCAAGGCCTGGATTTCTACAAGCAGAATTCCCAGACAGTGGTCTGTCCCACCCAGTGGATCTGGCCCCATGGTGGCCATCTGCACCACGGCCAGGAAGAACCACAGTCCTATCTCCCCAGTAGCTCAAAACCTCTACAGCCATACGGGTAGGGAAGAGGCCTAAATTCAATAGCCTAACATTACTTTACTCCAGACATATTTGAGGCCCTTTAACTCCCGTGTGTGTGTGTGTGTGTGTGTGTGTGTGTGTGTGTGTGTGTGTGTGTTTGTGATATGCACGTGTGTACAGGTTCATTTGTCTATAAGTGTGTATAATAGAGGCCAGAGAATGACTTCAGGTTTCTTTCTTTATTGCTCTCTACCTTATTTTTTGAGACAAGATCTCTCACTGACTCTGATGCTTGTTGTTTGAACTACACTGGCTGCCCCAGAGATCCAACTATCTCCAGCCACCCCCATCTCTGGGTTTACAGGTGCATGTACCCCATGCCCGGCTTTTACACACACGTGGGGATCTGGACTCAGGTCCTCATGCAAGCGAAGCCAGCACTTTGTATACTGAGGCAACTTCTTAGCCTGTGGTGGCTATTCTTGGTTGTCCACTTGACTATATCAGGAATTAACTAAAACCCAAGCGCTGGGTACACCAGTGAGGAGGGACTTTTTTAACTAAATTATTTGAAGTGAGAAGACTCACTTTTAATCTAGATCTTTTGAGGTGGGAAGATACACCTTTAATGTGGGCCATACATTCTGCTATGACAGCCTATATAAGGATGTAGAAGAATGAAGCTTGTTCTTTTCGCCTGCTTGCTCTTGCTGGCCAAGTTTGTTCACTGGCATTAGAGCTTACTTCTTCAAGATTCTGGTGTATACTGAAGACCATCTAAAACATCCAGCCTCATGGACTGAACAACTACTGGATACTTGGACCTTCCATTGGTAGACAGCTATTGTTGGACTAGCTGGACTACAACCTATAAGCCACTCTTAACAAATCCCATATATGGCAAGCAATGGTGGTGTACGCCTTTAATTCTAGCACTTGGGAGGCAGAGGCAGGCAGATCTCTGTGAGTTCAAGGCCAGCCTGGTTTACAGAGTGAATTTCAGGATAGCTAGGGATGTTACATAGAGAAACACTGTCTCAAAAAAACAAAAACAAATCATATATATATATATATTCTGTGTATTGTATATTCTGATACATATATATATTCTGTGTATTGTATATTCTGATACATATATATTCTGTATATTGTATATTCTGATACACACACACACACACACACATATATATATATATATAAAATCTGTAAGTTCTGTTCCTTGAACCCTGACTAATACACAGCCTAAGCCCTTTTTGTACATAGCCCCAAATAACCCTGGAAGAGAGAACAAACATCTGTAGGCACAGTAATAATATAATGCCTATTCTGTGGGTCTCAGGGTAGTCAAGTCACTTGCTCAAGGTCACACATCCATCAGAAGGGTGTCAGGGTCAGATAAGGAAACAAGTTCTAGGAACCTGGAGTGAATGGAAGGGCCAGAAAGCCTCTACCCATCGGTGCCCTGTCCAGGCCCCATGGGACACATGCCCAGGCTGCCCTCAGGAACTGAGGAGGTTCTTCTGGGAAAAAGCAGTTAGATGCATATTCTGAGCATTCTGGCATCCAATGACTTGTGAGTGGTGGAATGCCTAGAAGGTAAGTGTGGCTCCCAAATGACAGGTTGAGTCTCATACCACCCTCCTCAGCCCAGCAGCCCACTCCTAAGTCACAGCTCCCGCATGGCATCATACCTGTGGTTGTACACACAGTAGGATAAGTTATCTCCGTCTCAGGCTACAGAGATAGGGCCAGCTCTTCCCCCCCTATGGTGCTCTTCTCCCCTCTACCCCAGCATGCTCTAGACTCGGTGTTTCTGACATGCATCAACTTGCTCATTCTCCTTCCAGCTGACTGATGACCAGGACATGCTGACTGTCTAACCAAGCCAGACCCCTCCCCTTGTGGACTGTTCAAGGCCAAGGAGACTTTGGAGGTGAGACTTACAAACCCACTCGGTGTCAGAATCCTGGCTGACATCCATCCAAGTTGAAAATTCCTCCTTGCAGGGTAGCTGTGGCCATAGGGATGTCACATGAAAACAGCTGGCCACAGGCCACTGTCCCTCTAGCTGTTGCTGGCACCTTGTGGGTGACTGTTAAAAACACCTACTCTGAGCTGGCAAGATGGCTTGGCGGGTAAAGGCACTTACCACTCAAGCCTGATTACCTGAGTTTGATCCTCGAGACCCAAGTAAAGGTAGGAGAATAAAGTCCACAGAGTTGCCTCTGACCTCCACATACATGCCATGGCATATCCCTGCCCCACACCACTCACGTATACTAATGAATAAAAAAGAAAAAAATTTAATCTAGTTACTTTATTCCTTTTTCCTGGTTTGGGGTGGGGGGCTTGGTTTTCTGAGGGGGTGTTTGTTTGCTTGCTTATTTTGAAACAGAGCCTTGATGCACAGTCCTCACTGGCCTGGCACTCACCACGTAGACCAGGCTAGCCTCCGAACTTACTTCAACCCCCTGCTTCTGACTCCCAAGTGCAGGTATTACAGGCATGTACCTCCACACACAGCTTTGTTTTTCCTTTTTAAAAGATTTTATTCTGTTTAATTGAAAAAAAAAAAAGTAAAAAGCATAAACATTAACCTCATAACCACAGGACACAGTTCTGTGCCCTGAAATGCTTCCCACAGCTAGACAGCATCACCATGACCCATCTCCAGCACCTTCTCCTCTTCCCCAACTGCAACTCTGTCCCCAGGAAGCACCAGCTCCCCAGCCCCTGACCCCTCCATTCTTCCGGTCTATTATGAGTACAGCGGCTCTAGAGACATAGTGTGATTGGAGTCATACATTTGTCCTTCTGTGACTGGCTTGAATCACTGAGCACAATGTCCTCGAGGCTCATCTATGGTATGTCAGAATGTCCTTCCTTTTCAGATCCAGGGACATCCCACCGTGTGATGGACCCGTGCCTTGCTTACCTGATGGGCACTAGAGTTCTTTCCACCTCTTAGCTATTGTGAGTAATTTTCTCCTGTGTAATGAGTTCCCCCTAATGAGTGGAACAGTTCCTGTCTATATATCTAAGTAGAATAAAAGTGGTTAAAGGGTCCCACACCTTTTGTAGAGAACCACATATTCACATACAATCTATCTGGGGAAAAACGACGCGGCATGGCAGGGTCTGTCTGGTAGGGCTAGGGGAGGACTTCCTGCCCTGCCTAAACCAAGCATATTTTGTAACCCGGGCAGCACTGCCCAGACAAAAATACTTCACAATCCTTTAAGTTAACCAGATATCACTGCCCAGAGATAAGCAGGCTACCTCCCAGCATGATCTCTGTCCTATTATTAACCCAGCACTGATAAGCTAATGCAGGCCTGTGCCAAAGGTCGTTCTTTGGTTGCAGGCAGGTGAAGATGGACAGTCTTACAGACGCTTGGGTTGTGTTGATGCTGCACAGAAAAACACCTCAGCAAGCAGGGCAGAAACTACTGCAGAGCCTCAGCCCCCTGGAGGGGCCATGGACACTAACCCTTTCACCCTGGGGCTCAGACATCTTGCAGTGCAGCCCTGCTAGGAAATACTACCAGCCCCTCAAAACCCAGAGGATCCACTGTTGGATCCCAGAAGAAGGACTGAGTAAAACTGTCCAGCCAGGTTCTGCGCCCTGAGGGGCAGCCACTCAGCAAGGCCACAGGGCAGCTGAAGACTGAGGCACTGTGGGTGGACCCTCCGTCCCCCACAGGCTGGGGAATACTCAAACTCTGAGCATTTCTGTGTGCCAGGGGGACCTACATGCACATTGCTAGGGCAGTAGACACTTGCCAAACTGACTGTTTTCTCATCTTCTCATGGTTTAAAGTTCAAATTTTGCTTTAAAGACTAAACTAAAATCTACCTCTTTGCCCCAATCCCTGTCCTCTATTTCATTAAAAGACGAGAAAAGGAGAAATATGTTTGCCTAGCAGTTTCTGACGTAGATAACTCTCTTGGCTTCATCATCTTATTCAGACTTTAAATATTTGGCTTATGTCCCATGACAGACGAGTCAGACAAACATACTGTCTGCCATCAAGAGTGAACTTCTTTGTGTAAATAGTGCAAGTCATTAATTTCTATTTCCTCGGGGCATGAGTTAAAAATACATTTTGAAAATGAGCTTTGATTGCTATTGAAGTACATGAGCATCACATGGCCCTCACAACTCTAAACTCAGTATACCAGGTCAGCCTCCCCGAAGGCACAGCTATATCCTTTCTACTAGACAAACTGCACAGTCCAAAAATGTTTAATAGCAGGATATGGATGAATCCAGACACCAGAAAAAAATATCTCTAGAGGCAGGGCTAGGGTTGAGGTGTGCAGAGCACTTGCATAGATGTTTGAGGCTCTGAGTTCAATACCTAGCCCTAACATAGGGAGAGGAGGGGAGAGGAGGGGAGGGGAGAGGAGGAGAGGAGGAAGAGAAAGGAGAGGAGGAAGTGGAGAGAGAGATCACAGTAACCAAATAGAGGTTAGTTAGTTCAATTAACTGGTACATGCAGCTAGGATTGTGAATGTTTTACCATAGGGGTGGTGCATGTTTGAGGAGAGAGATACAAATATGTTCACCCTGATTTACAAATCTCTTCTCTCTCTCTCTCTCTCTCTCTCTCTCTCTCTCTCTCTCTCTCTCTCTCTCCACACACACACACACACACACACACACACACACACACACACCAAAAAACAAAAAACCAAACCAAACCAAACAAAAAAAACCATACTATGTCAAACGTTAACTTTGTGTTTTTAGGTATCAGTTAAGTGAACTTCATTTTAAAAAGAACAAAAGCAAAAATATTTTTAACCTCATCTCTGGCCATGGCAGAATTCTTATTTTTGGTGGCCAAAGGAAGGGTGGACCCAGGAGACATCCCTACCTAAATTACCCCTCAGCAAATGTCTCCTTGAAGATGAAGGCAGAATCAAGACATCTCCAAACCCATAAAATCAATGGGTGCATCCAGGCAGAAGGCCTGGTCCTGAGAAAGTTCAGAAACACAGACGAGTGATATGGGGGCCATGAAGGTAAATCTAATCTACTGCCTTGACATGGCAGCAGGGCTGTGTGCAACAGAGTCCAAAAACAGACATGCCTGCGGGGTAGGGCTGTAATTCGTAGGAGCACAGAGGTCTCAGGTGCAAATGGCCTTAATTACAAGCTCTCTGAGCAAGTCACCGGCAGCTGTTTCAAAAAAACCTATGGCCATATTCTACGCATGTGATTCCTACTTACAAAAAGTGCTCTTCTGAGGGAAGAATATAGTTCGGTCATAGAACAATTCCCTGGCATATGCCTAGGTTCAATGCCTAGTATTGAAGCAACAATAAATACTGTTTGTCCAATCCCAAAGGAGGCAAAAGAAACATACCCTGGTATACACTGCAGGGGCTGCAGACCCAAGAGAATAATGGATAATTTGCCGGGAGAAGTTAGAGATTTCAAAACACTAGGCTTGGTCAACACTGACTTGGTAACTGATAAAAACACTGGACAGAACAAAACCAGATTAAGACAAGGGAAGACTCTCACTCCCTGTGCTACCCTCCACTGTGGCTTCTCACCTCCATTAGCATGGGAACAAAAGAGAATATGACCTCTGTTCACAGAGGAATGAGCAGAAAGTCAGCCACAGAAAGACCACAAGAAAATTGTTAAAGCCTTGAGGATTTATGCAACACATTCCAAAGACCTGATGTCTTAAAGGAGTCACAGCTGAAATCCAACACTATCTTTTCCCCAGGGTGGGAGTCGGGGATTTCCCTCCTTGTGGAGCTAGCGATGATTATAAAGACAATGGGTGTGTGCGTGCGTGTGTGTGTGTGTGTGTGTGTGTGTGTGTGTGTGTGTGTGTGTGTGTTAAACTGTGTGTCTAGAAAGCCATGTGGAAATCCAGCCCAGGTGCCTTGCTACTGCACACACCAGCTCTCACTTCCCTATGCTACCCAACCACAGCAGGTTGGTTCTATAGCATGGGAATCATAGGGAATGTGACCTGATCCCAGAGGAACTGGTCTTGATGGGAAAGAAACTGCATCTTTGTAAATGCTGAGTTGAGTTGGGGTGATGCTGTGGGTGGAGTGGCAATAATTCCATGCCTGGGTCCTCATAGGGAAAGATCTGAAGATTCTGAAGAGAGATACAGGAAGAACCCATGGGAGATGACAAAGACCATATTCAGCACACAGCCTTCCAGACTGTATCCTGTATCCTTCCTTCCCACTCTATAAAATCCCCAAGTACCCTCAGACAGAGCATTGAGAGTGATGGGCTCCCTGTTTTCTAGGGGCCAGACCTCAAATAAATCTGATTTCCCTTCCAGCTCACATTTCTTGAATATTGACTTTTGAGTGGTGAGAAGTGGAGGTGAATCCAGTAACAACATTTACCATCCTGGCAGAAATGGAGATATCTGAGACGTTTCTGGCCCGCCCTGTGGCTATCCAACTATTGAAACTATGGACCCCCAAGAAACTGGAATTCTTCTCAGGAATCTCATGTTGGAAAAAGGAAAGGGCTGAATGAGCCTAGTGCTACCCAGAGGGAGAGCTTATCTCCAGGAACAGTTCTGACAGCTCCACCTTGCAGGACAGTGTGGAGCTGAGACAATGGTGATGGGTGGAACACCTCCAGGAGCAGGATTGCTTAGTTGTGCATACAGATCTTATCTTCTATTTAAACCTAAACTTCACATCAATTCCTCATGGAGACTAGGTCAGGAGAATCACTGTAACACAAATCTTGAAAGGTCTTATTAATAAAAAACCCAGAACCAGGAATTGGGGTGAAAGCTGAAAGACCAGAGAAACAGAACAAGCCAACCACGTTTTTACCTCTACAAAATCCTCAGCCTCAAGAGAGAGACTTCCTGTTTACTCACACCTTATATACCTTTCTGTGCCCTGCCATCTTCCTTCCTTTCTAGTGCTGGGATTAAAGGTGTGTGCCACCACGCCTGGCTCTGCTCCCAGTGTGGCCTTGAACTCACAGAGATCAAAATGGATCTCTGCTTCCCGAATGCTAGGATGAAAGGCGTGTGCTACCACTCACTGTCTGACCTCTATGTTTAATATAGTGGCTGGCTTTGTCCTCCGATCCCCAGGAAAGCTTTATTGGGGTACAAAATATATCACCACAAATCACTGCTTCTCTTTGTTCCTCTTCCAAATGTAGCCTTACTGAATAAAACTTTTTCTGCTTCTCACTATTACTTGTTTATTTAATTGGCCCATTGAGGACAGGTGACTGAGGCTAGAGTGACCCAGGCTCTGACTCGCACAACTCCAGTCACAACACAACCACACTCACTACATCCAGATCATTTTTTCAAAGAACATTAGTTCTTAAAACTATTTTTTTTAAAAAAAAAATTTAAGAACTTCATCTATCATCAAGAAACTGACAGGCTAAGAGAACTCCAGTGAGGTGCAGCACATTTGTATGACCATTGGCTAGTGCCTGTGAAGTGTGCACACTGTTTGTGCCATCATGTGTGTGCACATGTGCTGCTTTTAGTGCCCACCTGCTCCTGAAGCACTATCAGGAAGAGCTGGAGGTGGACATCTTCTGTAACTAGAGTCCTTGGGGAAACAGGCTGAGCTGTGGCCCTGAGGAGTCCAAGTCCTACTGAAACCAGGTTCTACAGCCCCTGCAGAACTATACACTGACCCTTATTTAAATGTCTTATAATGAAGCCTCATAAAATATCTCTGGAAAGGGGGCGCAGACACCCTGACTGAAATCTACCCAGAGCAGCCTACGCTCTTCCCACGGTAGCAGAATCGGCTGCACGGACAGCACCGCCTGCCTCCCCCCTCGGGCCTGTCCGAGACTGGGCACACCCGCACGCCGGCTTCCACAGACACACAAGGAGCCCCAGAGTCACCCTGGCTGACCCCCAATACCTGCTCTAGCTCTGCTTTTACTCTCCCCACAGCCCGCACACTCCTGTCACTCTGGCAGGGCTTGGGCAGGATCCTGAGGTGCCAGATCTGATGGCCACACACAGCACTTTTCAGTGAAGGCAGTACCCTTGCAAAGTCATGGTAACACCTGGCACCCAGAGTTTGCTGTTCCTGGAGCATGGTTTTGTGTCTTCCCCCAAAGTGTCTCTCCTAGTCACAACTGCCACTGAGGCTGGCTCCTTATCCATCCCTGTAGGCTGGCCTGAGTGCAGGAAGCTACCTCACATTCTGAGCGAAGCCCAGGATGAGCTGGTGGCATGTCTCCCCCTCTTTCTAGGGCAGAGAGTCTTATGGAGCGTCACAGACCCAGGGCACAGGGGACCACGAGAAATCTGCTGGGACTCAGTCTCAAGGGGGCCAGAAATACTTTCAGTGCTCCCCTGATACAAGGTCACCTTTTTGCTCTTTCCATCCTCCCCATGGGATCCCTAGGGGGATGGGAAAACATGGGCCAGTTGCCTGGCTGGCATCAGCCAAATTCTGCCCAGAATATGACTGGCAGCTCTAGGCAGGGCTTTAGTCACACAAATAAACCCAAGAAATCTCAGGAGCCACCCACTGTTTCAGGAAGGAGGCTGCCGCTCCACTCTGCTGGATATAATTTCTGGACATGATTAAACAGGAAGGAAATAAAAGACTCTGGCCGAGATTACATTCAGGAGCACCGTGGAGCCTAGCTCTCCAGGCTCTACATCGCCCACTACTAGAACTAGTGATTAACCACACCTGCTGTTGTCAGAGGCCGGGCTAGGCTCTGCCATTGTCTCGCCTGGGTTTGGGGTCAGGCACAAAGCACGTCAGCACCAGCAGGGCTGCAGAGACCCTTTCTGTATTTCCCCCTAAGCAAGAGAGTGTAAGCTCTCACACAGGCATGGATGTTACTGCCTTGGCTTTATTTCTAGATGTGGGTCAGAACTCACACTGACCCTGGGTGTGGTGGTGCACACCCTTTCGAGGTGGATATAAGAGGATCAGAAGTCCAAGGCTAGCCTAATGAGTTTAAAAAGCCAGCCTAGGCTATGTGAGACAAATCCTAAAACTGCTCTTGTTTAGTTGACCTATGAGTGACTTTCCTGCTATTCCATTGAGATGGTAACCCAGAACCCTCCGGTATCTCCCAGAAACCACGGCACATGCTTGTGCCTATGACTCATGGAACCCTACCTGGAAGATTCCCCCTCCCACTTCCTGCCTCAGCACCTGGGCAGCAGCTTCTGAGCTGTAGGAGGAGCAGATTGACCCCCTGGAGCCTGACACTGGAGGAAAGGACTGGGCTTTATTTCCTCTTCTGCTTGGTTAGGGCTGGTGGAAGGTGGAGGAGGGGCTCTGGCTTCCCCAGATGCAAGGAGACCCTGCAGGAGCTCCAGGGAAAACCAGGAGAGCTAGATCCTCAGGGAGGGACTCCTTTTTAGGATTTGCAAAGCAAACAAATGGAGGAAGCTCCCTGGGGCTCGGGCCACTCTGAGCTTCAGACACACTTCCATGGCCCACAGCTGTCCTTGCCCAATGTCTACCCTCCTCAGAGCACCTGTTGCCCCTACCCAGTGACCTCCTTCCTCAGCAGCCCCTCCTATCCCAGTGGCTAGGGGAGGAGTTCCACTAGCAGACCGGTGGCTGTTTCCCTGAAGACTAGAGGCTGCAGGACCATCCTGATGGAATGGGACACCCAGCTGTGTCCCCTCTGGGTTACTGGCCAGATCCTGAGTGCTTTTGCAGCTCTGTGCTCCTGTTTCATGACAGTTACCTGATGTCACCATCAGGAAATCTGGGTGCTTCTGAAGCAGCCGTCCAGCAAAACATTTATCTGAGCTGGGTTTAAATCCACTGGAGATCCCTATGCACAAGATACATGGACATATGGCAAACCTGCTGGCCAAAAAGCCCCTTTCCAGCCAAGTGAACTCCACGTCCACAACCAGGAGTTGCCCACCAGAGGCTTCACTGGCATTAGCTCCTCCACCACAACATCCCCTGCTCCAATAAGAAAGGGGAACATCCAGCTACCCAATCAGCCTGCATATAGTGAAGCTGCATACTGAACTGAACTCATAAACATGCTTTGCCTCTGTATTAGTCATGGTTCCCTATCTATCTATCTATCTATCTATCTATCTATCTATCTACCTATCATCTAATGTTTATTTATGGATTTACTAGAGTAGCTTATAGGCAGTGGTCCAGCTAGTCCAACAATGGCTGTCTACCAACAGAAAAATCCTAGAATCCAGTAGTGGTTAAGTCCACAAGGCTGGATATCTCAGATTGTCTTCAATATATGCTGGGATCCAAAGAAGTAGGCTCTATTCCAGTGAAGGAATGAACTTTCAAGAGTGAGAGCAAACAGGCAAAGAGGGAGCATTTCCTTCTTCCATGTCCTGATATAGGCTGCCACCAGTGTGGTCCAGATTTAAGATGGATTTTCCCACCTCAAAATATCTGGATTTAGGGTGGGTCTTCCCGATTCAAATGATTTAATTAAGAAAAAAATCCCGGCCGGGCGGTGGTGGCGCACGCCTTTAATCCCAGCACTCGGGAAGCAGAGCCAGGTGGATCTCTGTGAGTTCAAGCAGCTGGACTACAAGTGAGTCCAGAAAGCGCAAAGCTACACAGAGAAACCCTGTCTCGAAAAACCAAAAAAAAGAAAAAGAAAAAAAATCCCTCACAGGTGTACTCAGCTGCTTCGGGTTTTAGTTAACTCCAGGTGTAGTCAAATTGACAACCAAGAATAATCACCATAGTCTTCAAGTAAACTTTGAGAGAAGAGCATAGTCATCTGCCTTAGCCTCTTTATGCTACAAGACACCCTAGACTGTCTAACTCATGAAGGGCAGACATTTCTTGCAGCCCTGGAAGGTGTGCTGATGGCCAGCCTCCTGGCTCACAGAGGCCATGTCAAAGCATGTCACCCGTCCTGGGAAGGTCCAACAGCCTACTCTCTGTTGACCTCCCCAGGTCCCACCTCTTAAGACTGCAGCTTTAGGGGTTAGGGACGGCATACGGATGGGGGGCTGACACAGACACTGACTAAGGTCCCCTCTGCTAGGGCAAGGCCAGGACTCCTGTCCATATCACATCTGTATCTCTGCTGGGCACCCAGCTGTTGTCCCCTCTGGTTTACTGGCCCAATTCCAAGTGCTTCTGCAGCTCTCTGCTCCTGTTTCATGACGGTTACCTGATGTCACCATCAGGAAATCAGGGTGCTTCAGAGCAGCCGTCCTGCAAAACCTTTACCTGAACTGAGTTTAAAGCCACGGCTAAGCTTTCAAGTTAAGCTCTTACCAAACATGAGCAAAGTGCAGGATGTCACCTCTGAATATAGAATTCAGGCAGGGTCATGAAGGGAACATTTCACCTACCCAAGGTTCCACTGAGGGCTACCCTCACCTCCTTCAGGAAATCTGGATTTGCAAATATTGGTGACATCCCTGAGGTAAGGTCTAAGAGGGGGCTAATTAGGACTGCATGGTTGAAGGTGAATCGAGAGAGAGGCTTTGATGGACCAATGGAAAGAGTGACCCACCTGGGTACCCACCTCTACCCCCCTCTGAGCAAATGTCCTGGCCATTGAGTACTCCCTTAGCTGCTCAGTTCTGGTCACTGAATTTCTGGCTTAGGTCCAGTCTCCGAAGGCCTCTCCATCCCACACTGCTGTCCACTCCTGCTAGGTTACCATGCTCATCTCTCCTGGGAATGCTTCATACAGGGCCTCCGAGAAGTCCCAGAGAATAAGGGCACTACCTCAGTGGGCCAGGGCTTAGATACTCAGTCTCTGTGGAGACAGGATGTGTTTTTCAGCCTGAGCTAGGCATGCAGAGCAGCCGTACATGGGAGAGTGTGGAGGATACAGCGACAGAATCGATAAAAAATGGGGGTGCCATGATGGCCCTTCAAGGCAAGGACAGCAGTACGCACATTCCCCAGAGCAGGCACACCCCAGAAACATATCTCAGACCTTCCCACAACATGGGCACCCTGCTGCAAGACAGGCAACTCTCTGGGCAGTTGTCCCTGGCAACTTTCTACAAGGCTGCCATGCCTCCTTTACCCTTTATATCCCCAATCTTTTGCAGCACGTTGGCTTTCTTTAGATTCAGATTCCAGGACCTCTCATGAACTCAGTAAGCCCCCTCCCATTCAATATTCAGTTCTTGAAGGGATCGGTCTAAAAAGACAGAGGCCAATCTGTCCCCAGGAGGTCCAAGTCCAGTGTGCATTCCTGAGCAGAATCAGACACACCTTGACAACCGCTCAGCAGCAGCAGTCTCCCCACCCACTCTCTCCCTGGAACTCTTTCCCTCCCTGCAAAAGCCCTTTGTGGCTCTGAGTTGCCCAAGACTGAGCCTTGAGGAAGCCACTGCCTTCTCAGGACTGCTGCCCTTCCTTAAATAAGACTCCTTCCTACTAATGTTCAGCATCCCTGGGACTTGGCATTTGAGCAGTCGGCAGCCTGGAACTTTACCCTGATAACACCAGGTCTTCTACAAGCACAATTGGATGGCTTCACATAGAGGTGACCCTCTCGTAGTTCTGACCACTAGAGCTGCAGCCTGGCTCAGGGTCTCTCCAAACATGAGGAGACCTGGAGCAGCCCCAGGTCCCCTGTGGGAGCCCCTCTGGTCCTATAACCAGGCTACTCCCACCTCTGGGGACGGCATCCCTTAGCCTTTGCTGGTGCCTGGCAGGGCTTCCCTAGGAGGGACACTGGCTATTGACACAGTGGCCACACCATGCCTGAATGGAAAGGCAGTTCCCAAGCGGCATGGAACACTCTCAGTCAATGCCATGTGGCTAAGTATGTCCTCAAAAAGGCATAGCTGGCAGAGACCAGGACTAGGAAGACAGCATTTACCACCTCGGCCTTGGGAAGCCTCGTAAGATTTGTTTCCTCTGAGGCTGGAACCACAATGCAGTAACAGTGCCACACAGGTCCCCTCGACAACTGGCTGACCAAGGGTCTCTGGGAACATGTGCCCATAAGGAAAGGGTCAGAGTGACCTCAGTGCTAGCTGTCAGAAGTTGACTCAGTTGTATTTCCTGCCCACGGGAGTCTTGCTTGACCCACTGGGTGGTTATACTCCACTTCTACACCCTGTATCCTTCCATGGAGGACCCGGGTGTCTCAGAAAATGAGTCATTGTAAGTTAGGCCTGTTGGGGAGCCTACTTGCCCAAGAAGACCTCTGTGGTCACAGATACTAGAATATGCTAGAATGCTCAGCATGCATCCTGCCTGTACCCCTGCATCTAGAGCATCCCCAAAACACAGCCCATGGGAGGCATGGAACTGAGACTATACCAGTTGAGCCCTGCTATTGCCCAGAATACTCCAGCCCATGTTGACCATGGATCCACATTACCTCTGCATCTGTTAAGAGTCTCCCACAGGAGCCCATCCTGTTCTCAGGAGTCCCTTGTGAAATGCTATGTTTAGTGGCAGCTGGCTGAGGATCAGTGTCTCACAGTCCAGGCTGCATGCACAAGTAGTGGGAGGTACAAAGAACATGTCTTGGGCGTGTCTGTCTGTAAGTCAGTGTGGTAGGGGACTGTTCCTGGGAAGACATAGGTCTCTCTTGTGCTCGAAGCTGGAGGAGACCCAAGCCTACAGGATCCGTAATTCCTGCCCACACCAGTGCAGGTCCAACCCTTAGCTAGCCTATCCCAGGTAAAGGAGGACATCAAGTCTCTAGGGTGCCAGGCTGTCGGCACACCAGTAGTGTCTGAGTCCTGGTGCCCACTAACTCCCAGGCCTGAAGGACGGACCCAGGTGAACTGCAGGAGACGGCAGACAGTGCTTTAACTTCGAGCCGCTGGTACTTGCTGTTCACTTTACACTGCTTTCCCGATTCCCTTTAGGGAGCACTGCTCTGTAAACAGGGAGATGAAGGCCCTGCAGTACCAGGGGCATTGGTTTGCCCAGGAACATGGGCTGTCCCAGCCCTGGGCTATCTAGTCCAGAGGGACAAGAAAGCTGTAGTTGCCAAGCAACGAGATGGAGGCATCAGAGGAGTGTAGGGCCCCAGGGAGGGCGCAGGTGGCCAGCAGAGGGGGTGCAGCAGAGTCTGGCAGAGATGGCTTCAGGGGACTCCCTGGTAAGCAATGACAAACACCTGGCCTGAGAGGGACAGTCAGGGTGCTGGCCATGTGGGCTTACGGTGACCTCCTAGTGGACCACAATGGGAAGGCTGATGATAGGGAGCTAAATGGGGGACACAGGTACAAGAGCCATGAGTCTGCAGGCTCTGAGAGGCTGAGAAGGGCTGGTGTCCCTGAGGCCTTTCTCTTTGGTTTGCTGATGGCCCTAAAACTCTATATCCTCACTTATTCCCTCTGGAAGCCCCTGGGATCTCTCTTCTGGTAAGGTCACAGTTCTATCAGACCAGGGCCTCCTTACAGCCTCCTTTAGCTCCGATTTCCTCCTTAAAGGCTCTCTTCTGGACATTTCCTTGGAGGCAAAGGCTTTAACCTACGCATCGATCCACAGCAGGATGTGTTATTTAAGAACTTACACCAATTTTCTAAGGTGTCCCCCCCAACACTGTTAGTCTTGTTGCCCCACCCAGGGCTCTTTGTTGGCCCCTGAGCTCCAGGCGGTGTGGCAGCCTCAGACACCCATGCATACACCCTTGGACGCCTGTCATAGACTTTCCTCAGTCTACCCAGCAAACCCAGCACTACAGTAGAGTCTTAGCACTAGCAAAATCCCAGCTCAGAATGACCCAAGGGGCACCTAGGCCCAGCCCAGTTCCTGGCCTCACACAGTCTGCACACCTTCCTCAGGTGCTCCTTCACCTGCTCCACCTCTCCCCAAGGCAAGAAGGACCTGTATACTTCCTTGTGCAGGCTCACCTAACATGGTCTTAAGCTGAAGCTCAGAGCCAGGAAGAACTTAAAAGTCGAGTTTCTAGAAAGGCACCTAGAAACACCCAGCATCCACTAGTGAGTAGAGAGTGCCTGAGTCTACCTCAGCCCACCACTGGGGCCCCTGACACAGAAGAGACTTCAATGAGGAAAGCCTCTCTGCTGGCATCCCATAGACAAAATTCTGAGTAGCCAAGCCTTCCTCATCCATCATTCTTGATTAGCACAAGCTCTGAGTGGAAAAAGAGGCACCCTCTGTTCTCACGGTACAGAGGCCTACACACCTGAATGAAAATGAGATGCTAAAGCTGGGCACTATCTGTCGGAAGGAGCAGACACAGCAGCGCTGTATGGTTTACTGAGTGTACGTTCATCATCTGGTCCTTGCTTGCAGATTCACAGGCCTCCAGGTGTGACTTCCAAGCACAGAGGAGATAGCCATGTATGCAAAGCAACCAAGGACCAAACAGCCAGCATGCAATGTCCTGGTCACAGCCCTTTATCCTAATTTCATCACATCACTATGGCAGACCAGTTTGTTCAATCACTTAACACCGACTACGCAATACAGAGCACGGAGGTGTGACTGGTTAGGAATACCCTTGGAGACAAGCTTGCTCTCAACTCTGTCACCTCCCATGATGAGGCTGGAACCCCAGGCTCACCACTTTACAGCACCAGGCCCCTTCCCAGGCAATGTGCTGTGCTGGCCACAGGGCCACAGGCCACCTGACAGCCTGCTGGGGACATGGAGTTTGCCCCTTCACTTCGAGACTCACACCATGGAAAGCTGGTTTCACCTGTACCAGAGAATTCTGTGCAGAGAATGCTGAGTCATGGCAGTTCAGAAGGACGGGAGAAACCAAGGCTTAGCCTCACTGTGGGTCACAAAGGATAGTGGGTATCAACTGTGTTGTTTTCCTTCTTTTTGTTGTGGTTTGAGACAGATTCACTCCAAGCCAGGCTGGAACTTACCATCCTTCTGTCTCTGCCCCTTGGTAATGAGATTGCAGGCATGTACCACTATGCCCAGCCACTTGCTTTCGTAAATTCTATCTGGTTGGGCTTATAATTAGTTTTTGTTGTTGTTTTGTCTTTATTGTTTATATTAGACAGGGTCTCATTCTGTGGCCTAGGCCATCTTGGAACACACTATGCCGCCTAAGTTGACTACAAATTCTTGAAAATCCTTCTGCCTCGGCCTCCTGAGTGCAGATATTACAGGTATGGGAGGGTGTACTAAGTATAATGATCTGCCTTTAAAATTAGATGGAAAACACAAAGCAAATAAAAGGATTTCTGAGCAGAAAATAACTTCTGATACACTGTATAGGGCTTCCAATACAGCAAAGATAGCTTTCCTGCCTGTGCACAAAGGTGTGTGTGTGTGTGTGTGTGTGTGTGTGTGTGTGTGTGTGTGTACATGATGTACATGACATATGCATACCCCCAACTCCACCCTTGGCCCCTACAGGACCACAGTTACAGGTAATAGGATGTAATTTGCAGCAGGAAGATCCCTAGACAAAAATAACTGTTTAAAGAATGTCTTGCTGTGAGTAATTTAGATGATAAAGGACTCCTCTGAGAACAACTGCCTTGGTGTAAATTGATTTAATCAGACTGATATTCCTCCTATCTCCCTGAGAATGCTCTTACCTCCAGGAAGGGAGAGCAGAGAGGATGTAGTTTTCCCGGGCCTCTACTTCCTGTTTGTATCTTCTTTCCTGGTTCGTGTGTGTGTGTGTGTGTGTGTGTGTGTGTGTGTGTGTGTGATAAAATATATATTTTAGGGCTGGGAAGATGGCTCAGTGGTTAAGAGCACTTACTGCTTGCACCCACATCAGGCAGTTCACAAGTGTCTGTAACTCCAGCCTCAGGGGATCTGACACCCTCTCTGGCTTCCAAAAGCACCTGTATACATGTGGTGTATGTATTTGTTTTCCAACTGCCTAGTCCTTTTGCTCGTCATGAGGTGTGAAGGATCGAACCCAGGGCCTTTTCTAGGCAAGCACCTTGTCACTGAGCTACATCCCCAGCCCCTTTGTCCATTTTTTAAATTGGTTTATTTGTGTGTGTTAGTGGCCGAGTTACAGAAGGACCTTCTATTCTGGGAATTAACCCATTACCAGGTAGATAATTTGCCAGTGTCCCTCCCATTCACATTAACAGATTCCTCTGGCCCTGCAGCTGTGCCCTCACCCTGTGGTTTAGGAACTGTCTTCTACTTATACATCGATACAGCAACTGGCATCATACACACACACACACACCTGGATCCCTGCAGACCCCTATCTGCATGTGACAGCACCAACTTCTGCAACCAGGGCGGCTTTGACTCAGGCTGGGTTACCCCAGACACAGATACACTCATGTGTTATTTCTCCATCAGGCCGGGGAAGGCTGTCAGTCCACCTGAACACAAATGTTGCTGTGAGTTTGTTTCTCTAGTAGGTTGGGGAGGGTGGGTGTCACCCAGACATGGATGTTTTCATTTGTTTCTCCGCTGAGCAGGAGACACCAGGGCCGTTGTCATCTCGACTGCCCTGGGGTCAAGGTCCCCTGCTTTGCTGCCGGGGTTTGCAAGAGAACCAAGGAGCCCAGCCCAGGGCCAAGCCGTCCTGAGGCCTCCACCTCCCTCTCTTCCTGACCTAGTTGTGAGTCTCTTTTGGATGTTGTTGCTTTATTTAAAGAAAATTTCTTTTCATAAAGAGATGTGATGTCTCAAAGTCTAGCCTACCCCGTGGGAAAAAGAAGCCAAGTTAAATATTATGTAGCAGAGAAGAGAACAGGACGTGCACGGAGCATTTTCTTGTGAAGCCAAGCTAACCATCACCAACGCAAGACTTCTTTCACAGCGAAGTGACAGAACTTGAGCTGGCACTGCTCACCGAGAGCTAGAGGCATCTTACCGATTACCAGGAGGGCCACACCCCATGAAATATTTAAGCAAAAAGCAAACAGCCTGCCCAGCGGGCAGCAGGTTTTCAAGCACCAGAGTCTAGCCATAACTCGGGATCAGCTCTCCAGCCTCAGCAGCCTGAGGAGAGGCAGCCTGACAGTATTTCTGTCCAGGGAACCCAGGTATGGCTTGGGATAAAATTTACCAAGACTCTCCATCAGCAGGACCTGCAGTGAGAGACACTGCCCAGTGTGTGAATACATCACGGAGCTGGCTGGCACTCCTCCGTGCAGGCCTAACTCAGAAGTGTTCTCACAGAAACTGCCGCGGAGGCCACAGAAAATATGCTAAGCAACAAACCACAGAGCTGAGTCCATAGAGACCCATGTGGTGAACACAGAGACACAGGGACACACAGGTAACATGGAGACAGGCATACCACGGCCACACCAACTCACATGGAGACATTAAAGACAACAAAAAGACAGTGCAGAGGTACATAGAGATGTACACACAGAGACGACATGGAAACACACAGGTAATACAGAGAGAGACACACAGAGACAACAGACATATACACCATAGGACACCGTAAGACTCATAGAGTCATACAAAGAAAACATGAAGGTACACAGAGACCCAAAGACAGCAGAAAGACACAAAGCATGGAAACATTGCAGGTAACAAGGGGGACACACAGGGACACACAGACTCACAGCCACACACATGTGGATATTGTACACATCAGGATACTTCAGCCTGGACCTGACTGGAGAGGCTGTTGTCATGGAAAGTGGGATGTTCTCTTGGATCCGGGTCTCCAGGGGGCAGGAATAGCTGCAGGTCGCTTCACTCGATCTCTGTGGCCAAGCCTTGTACCTCCACCCCTCAAAGTGTAATTATCAAGGTCTGGCAGACATGTGGACCTACCAGCCACAACAGTGACGGGAAGCAAGATGCCAACCTCCAATCAGGGGCTCAACGCTGGCCTTTGTCCTGGACAGGGGTGAAACCACAGGAGTCTGGAGCTCAAGTGCCAGGCAGCAGAGGGGGAAGGGGAGACAGAGAGCCCTCCTTGGGAAGCCTGGTGCTATGGTTCTTCTTGCCCTCTGGAGACTTCTCCTTCTCCTTTCATTGTCCCTGTCTTGGGGGCACTCTGGGTGACTGTCCATCTTGTGTTAGGAAACGGTTCTGAGAACACCTTGGGACTATTTCACCAAGTCGTTGTCATGGGGATTCTCAACCAGAACCCCTTCAACTGGAGGGCAGAAAGGGACCTCTCTCTGGACCCTCGCCATGGGGCCAGGTCTTCCCTGTGGGCCTTTTGTGCTGAGTCATTCCCCTTGGTCCACGTGCCCTTCCTTCCGCCCCTGTGTTCACAGAAGATGCAGTAACCATCGGGGAGCAGGCAGTCACACCTAGCAAGTGACAGGCTCACTTCTGCCCTTCTATGGGTGCCATCTGCACCAAAGCAAACAGAACACAGTTCGAAAGCTCAGTGTTGAGACCTGTGTCTTATGGGACAGAGGCTGGAAAGCTCTGCAGATAAGAGATACAACATCACACTCATATCCCAACACACAGCAAAGGGAGACCATGCCACACTCCACCCAATGAGATGAGACCAAAATACTCATGTGAAGGGTGCTGGTCAGATGTCAGAGGCAAAGGATCAACTGGACCAGCATCCATGTATCATGGTAAATATGGAAAGTGGAAAGCTTTGGGAGCTGGTCCTGAAAGAGGCTGCAAGCCAGGAGACCTGATGTCTCTGGGGACTTAGAAAGTTTATTCCCATCACCTGCCACACATCTGTAACCAAAGGTTGACTCAGGACAACACCCCACCCAGGGCTTGGCTCCTGGCACTGTGCCGAGTCGGACCAATAAAATCTGTGTTTGTTTTTCAAACTTAGTTTACACTGTGTTAATGAAACACCAAATAATAGGTCTTCTGTTCCCACGTAGATGCACGACACGAAACCACTGGATTGACCGTTGTCTGGAACTGTCACACGAAATCCTACACAACTGGAGCCAGCTGTCCACGGACAGATTCAGTCAGCCAGACAGGGGGACAGCACCGCTGGGGCCCCAGGACAGCACTGAGTCCCAAAGCCCTAGAACCCACATGGAGGTGACAGGACTGGCCCAACCCCACCTCCAGCCTCCAGTGGGGTCTGACCCCTGGACATCAGACCCTCAGGGCATTCTAGACTGAAGTCAAAGACCCATCTACAAGAGAGGAGAGGAGGGTGGAGATTTCAGGGTTGGGAGGTCTCCTGGTGGGGTCCATCTAATCCTGCCTCACCTGCTACATCCAGGACTTCGGGAAATGGTGGAGGGGGCATGGGGAAGTCTCCACCCACACTTGTCCCTGGCATCCTGTCTCCAAGGGCCTCTGATGGGACTTATAGTTCAGCACGAAGGACTTTGAGCAGTGTTGGCCTGACCCAAGCTCTTGGCTCAAGGTGTTGTAGGTGTTCAATATTCTTGGGCATCAATCTCCTACCCCAAAAGTGAGACTAAGTCCTAGAGGCCTGAGTTCCTCGGGAGCATGAGGGAGCCAGAAAGCCCAGGTCAAGGGCAGGCATAGACCCCCCAGCCTTGTCACACCATCCAGCAGCAGATTTTCTGCCTAAAAGGGTGGAGCATACTTTCTATGAGTATGGCGGGGCTCCTTGCCTCAGCAACCCAAAAGGACCCCAGTACCTGGGGCTGTCCTGCTTTCTCCCACCCACACCCTCTGGCTAGCCCTCATGGTCAAGCAGGCACCCTATAAGCAGGGTCTGCAGACACCATAATTGCTCTGTCACTGTATTTGGTGACCTAACAGATCATCTATTTGCTTCTTGGGTTCCAAAAAGAAACGTGTCCCTTGGCAAGTAGGCCGACAGCCACATGCAACCTTGCTGCCCTGCCAAGATTAAGGAAAGTCAACCACTACCCAGCAGGACAAGCATCCTGGCAACCCCATCTGCTAAAGCATGAAACAAATCCTGATCCAGAGCTCAGAACAGAGACAGGTGGAGACATAGTTCAGCATGCCCATTCTCGGGAATGGCTATCTGTAGCATGCATGTGTACACATACTTACACACACACACATACACACACACACACACCATGCACGCATGCACGCACTAACACCAAAGCTATGCAATGCCCAAGTTCACATGGGGAAGCAACTCCTCAAATTTTGTTACAAAAATTAACTCACCAGAAAAGTGACAGTTCTAAGTTCCTCTTTGTCACAGTGTTCCAGCATACCCTCACCCAGATCTCTAAAAGACTGCATATGTGCAACATGAACACACCTGTCATGGGTACCCATGATGGTGTCTCCCCAGCTGACCAGGGCAGGGCATCTGAGCACTGGACAGGCTGTTTAGACCAGTACCAGTCCAGCTTTGGAGACCCTACCTAGGAAGGCAGACAGGTACTCAGAAGGCAGAGGTCTCTCAGTGAATGCCTGGCAAGTGCCATGTGTCTTCCAGGGGTGTGGGGCAAAGACCAACCCATATGCCAGATCTGGTTTCATCTTCACTCTGTGACCCAAAGTAGAGCTCTAGAACAATCTGGAGAGTTCAGTGTGAGAGCCTGCTCCTGTTGCATGCTCCCCAGAAAACCTGGCTTAGAAGGTGTGTGGCCAACCATAAATTGCACTGTTCCAGGATCCCCACATTCAGGCAGAGGCCACAAGTCGTTATAAAGAACAGAAAGCCAAGGCTGGCTGCCACAGCTGTGAAGTTACACTCACGGCTCTCACTGAAGGCTGGTTGCCTCGTCTGCACCTTCGAATCCCTCACCAGAGACAGAGGAGACAGCTCCTTTTCTCAGTGGTTCTAAGTGCGGGGGGCCACCGTGATCAGAAGGCAACCCCA
This sequence comes from Peromyscus leucopus, assembly GCF_004664715.2. Taxonomy (NCBI): domain Eukaryota; kingdom Metazoa; phylum Chordata; class Mammalia; order Rodentia; family Cricetidae; genus Peromyscus; species Peromyscus leucopus. Next base: position 78,751,011 of record NC_051079.1, read on the forward strand.
GAAAGCTATCCTCCAACAACCACCAATATCCCACTGGCTCTTACAGAACGTTACCACCTACAAGGTCCACAGGACATCAGGCAGGGCCAGGGATTAGCAGGACTAAAGTGTGGGACAAAGGACACCAGCTGATTCCAGAGCCGGCGCTCTAACACTTGGTGACCTGCAGCCATTCCTACAGCCAGCAGGCAATGGCCACCTCCTGACACCTGGGCAGCAGGCGGGGAGTCTGTCACTCGCTGTTCCCACACAGAGGCAGCAGTGACCCTCTAGGAGGAAGGCTTAGCTGCACCTACCATAGCGGCTGGGCTCTCGACAGTAGCGCAGAATGGGCAGCGCGTCTACTTCTTGCGCTTTCAGCGCGGCCACCAGGCTGGGATCCGGGTCGGGATCGGGGTCGGGGTCGGGGTCCAAGCACAGGCTCTGGCTGCCGCCGCCCTCTGCCCTGGGCCCCGCGTCCCCCATCCCGCTCTGTGCTGGGGTCACCACGAAGCGCTGGGACATGCTGGCGTCGGAACGCCGGGCGCCGCGATGACTGCTGGATGCGAAGCCTGCCGGTGCGGACCGTGGGTCTCGGGGAGCGGGGCGTGGCAGGGGCGGGGCACGAGGTGTGGGCGGGGCAGGAGGGCGACCAGGCAGGGGCGGGGAGGGGCGGGACAAGGCGAGGTCGGGGCCGGGGTGTCAGGATAGAAGTGCGTGGGTCTGGGAGGGGGTAAGAGAGGGCTGGGGTGGGCATGAGGGGTAGAAAGTTGGAGTAGGGGCAGGGCCCGGACGGGACCGAGGCAGGAGATGAAGGAGCAAGGATGAGGAAGGGGGCTGGGGAGGAGGGGGAAAAGAACTAGAAGAGGGCAGGGATAGACATGAGAGGGCTGGGAAGGGCAGTGGGTACTTGGGTGAGAGCTGAGCCAGGGGAGAACTGGGACCTGTGAGAAGGACCTGCCCTGGACCGAGATAGATAGGCGATGCTTGGGCAGAAAGGTGTTGGGCAGTTGGCCTGGGAAGGGCATCTGATGGTCTGCCTGACGATGGCAGGACCGATCTTGAGCAGCCGCTGCCTGCTCAAGAGACTGTTTCCAGGCCGGTCACTTCAGTGTAGCTTCGGGTTGTGCTAAGTGACTAGGAGACTCCTACCCCACACCCCCAACCCACCTGAGAAGCGCGCCGCTCAGGAGGCCTGGAGCCAGTGGGCACTGGAAGTGGGGACGCCCACCACTGTGCTCATGGTTCTTCACTACCTGTATCATGGTTTTCATATTTGTTCACTCAAACGTTTATTAGTACCTTCTGATGCCAGGCTCTGGAAGTGACAGGAGGCAGAAGCCCCTGCCCCTCTGAAGCATATCTTGCAGAGTGGAGTAGAGAGAGCAAAATTTGAGTAAAGGGAGCAGACATCGTGCCCCACGATGGCTCTCTTGGTCCTGCTATCACATCTGTCCCTCCGACAGGAGAAAGTCAGTTAGCTGCCTCTGCCTGTAGCGTAACCTGCATGTTGCGTACAGTACCATTAGTTACGTGTGAAGCCCCTCCAGGGTGTATTCAGCTCAGGAGGAAGATAGAGTTTCTCTTTTGAAGACTTGGGTCTCTTTCTTAGGAAGTCAGTTTCACCACCCACCTCCGTTTGCCTGGCAGCAAGAGGGGAAAACCAACCAGATGGGAGTTCTCGCACCTACACATACAGCCTCTCAGGACCCTGTCCCTGCAGCAAGAGGTGCTCCGTGGAGTCTTGCCTCTCCTCCAGTCAATCTCTTTCAATATTTCTAAGGCCATTCTTGGCCCTTTTCCCCAAGATGAACTTCTGGGTCATATTTTAAAGTTTCCCTGTATTAGTTACTTGGCTCATTTAATGTCTGACAAAGCATTTAAGAAAGGGGAGGCTTATTTTGGTTCATGGTTTAAGAAGGGACACAGTCCGTCACGGTGGGTAAGTCCTGATGATGGAAACATGAGGCAGCTGGTCATGTTGACCACTCCAGAGAAATGAATGCTGGTGCTTGGCTGACTTCCACTGCTTTATGTAGTGGGGAATCTCAGCCCGTGGGATGGTGGTACCACCCATATTCAAGATGAGTCTTGCTACCAGGTGTGATGGCATATGCTTTTCACCCCAGCACTTGTGAAACCCAGGCAGGTGGAGTTCAAGGCCAGCCTGGTTTACATAGTGAGTTCCAGGCCAACCAAGGATTCACAGCGAGATCCTGTCTCAAAACAAAACAAAACAAAAAGTAGATGCTTCCTTCTACACTTAAACCTCTCTGGAAACACCTTGACAGACACACCCAGAGGTGTGTTTCCATGGTGATTCAAAATCCAAATCCATTTATGCTGAAATGCATTTATAAACTTGCTGAACACATATGTCTTTACGTTGTCAAATCTCTCACCCAGGTCCTGCATTTTCCATCAAACTTAGTCATACTCTGATGAGGGGGGGGGGCAGGGATGGGGGGGGGGCATGGGACAACACTGCTAACTTTGTGTATTTCTTTTATAACCTGCCACTTCATGTAATTCTAAATTGTATTATTTAAATGCTCATCTACTTCAGTCACAGCATTTTGCAAGGATTGTTTTTTAGGTCATAAATAATGATAACTTTCTCCTTCCATCCCCTTAAACCTCTACTGTTTTCTTTTTATCCCTTTGCTTTTATTTTGGATTTTTAAAGAAATTTTAGGGCAACCCTCACCATCGCTGCTCATGGAGCTTCTTTACTGTGGACTTAGGTGAGACTCATGCTGTGATCTGCCCAAGACAGGCATTGGCTGGGCCAGAGTGGCTTGTGCCCTAGACACACCCTTCTGGCTCAGAGAAGGCCCTCGATGGATATGGTGGGGGAGGGGGTCCTCTTTTCTTTTGGAGCCCAGGAGGTTGAGAGCTCCCCAGGAAGCCCCTCACAAGAGCTTACCCTTTCACTGTTAAATTTTTAAAAACGCTCAGATCTATCCTTTCTGGACACAGCTTCTATTCACCTTGTCCCTTTGCTTGCAAGTATCCCAGGAATCTTTAGCCACCCTGAAGTGTTAGCCAAACTGTTCACAAGCAGCTAAGGGGTTTCCCCTGGGGAGGGTTCTGCAGCCAGAGTCCAGGGTACTGGGAATGTCCCCATGGGCCTTGAACTCATGCAGGCTGGGCCAGCAGGACTGACCCATGGGAAGTCCAGTTGATCTGCTCACTGCTGTGTGTCTGCACAAGAGAAAAACCATCCAAGTTTGGTGACTTTGTACAGTGACAAACAGGGAGATGGCGCTTGCTTCACATAAGACCCCAGTTTTGAGCAGTAAATGGGGACGGGGTGAGGATGGAATTCAAAAAGCTAGGTGACACTGAGTGAGGAGGAGGCTCAGGCCACAGGAGACAGGTGGAGGACACTACATCTCGTGGGAGGCAGGGCCCAGGATGGAGCACATCAGTGCTGAGGAAACAGGAGAGCTTCTCCAGCTTCTTCTCTGAGTCATCACTGGACTTCTATAGTTATTGCTTTTTTAGCTTGTTCCCTTTTTTCATCTGAATTGCAAGTGTGGTCTCATGCTATAGCCCAGGCTGGTCTACAATGTAGTTTATAACTCAGGATAGCCTCGGACCCTTGGCAGTCCTCAGGTACTGGGAGGACAAGCATGCACTACCACATCCAGCTCGTACCAAGCTGTCTCTGCTGTCTCAGTAAACAAAGGAAACATTGGTGATAATACATTGTCCTCCCAACACAGACATGGCCTCAGGGCCACATGTCCCTCCCTGGTCTATAATTGTAATCCCAATCTTGATGGCTAGCAAACTATTTATAGCCTCTGCAATTTTTGACTGTTACTTGAGATCTGACTTAACTCTGCAGGTGCCATACTTTTCTCAGAGTCCCATAGGTCATACCCTTGGCCCCATGCTCTCCAGGTGCCCTCATGTCCACACTCTGTCCCTACTATGTGTCTTTTCTGCAGGAGTGCCCTCCCACTGCACAGAGCATTTTGAGCCTTGATCTGGAAGACACTTCCCTGGTCATGGGATGGTACCCTTTTAGTCAGGTTGGGACCCTCGAGGCCTTCCAACACATGGGTCTTGGATGGACCTTGTATGTCTCCTAGGCAGAGGTCGTGACAGTGACCCATGAAGGTGAATAGCAGAGCTGGAGCACTTCTGTCATGGGACGGCACAGGCAGGAGGCATCTCCATCCCCCAGTCAGTCACAGGCCCTGACCACGGAAACCCAGCCTGTTCCCATCTGCATGTCCTCAGGCGCCCCTAGAGCATGTTACCTACCATATTGGGTAGTGGTCCCGCTACTGCTCATACCACCACTGAGGCCTGAACCAAGGCCTCCAGAAGGGACACTGAGGCAGGTCCAATCAGAGCCCAGGGCACTATGAGAGCTGACAGAGACTTCAGGCACTTTTTGAAAAGGCATCAAGGGTCTCTGGGTCCATGAGGGAAGATGGCATCCTCGGTGGCAGTGCCTGGAGGGAGAGAGGCCTGCAAGTCCTCATTTTGGAGAGGGTTATGAAGAATCTTGAACTAGGCTGTTCCAGACACCATCCCAGAGGGGCAGGTACAGAATGAACTTATTTTAACAACTGTGTCAGAGAGACCTTGGCAGAGCAGGGCTGCAACACCGGCCTGGGAAGGTACTCCTAAGATCACCAGAATCAGAACCGGGCTCCTCTGACCTCACTCAGCTAGCACATGTAGTCCGATCTCTGGAGGTGGGGAGTGTCCCAGGGTGTGTCTCCTCCTGCCAGGAGTGGGTTTCCAGGGAAGCCTGAGTGAGCAGAGGGCAGGAGGGTCAGACACAGAGAGAGACGGCAGAGAAACAAAGATACAGAGACAGAGAGTGTGGGTGGGAGGATGGGGCTGTGACCAGACACCTCTCAATGGATGACAAGTGCCCTGCCCACCACACAGTACAGGTCCTTGTGGGCTCTGGGGCTGTGTGTGTCTCAGGGACTTCATGGGATGGGCCTTCCGGCGTGGAGTGAGATAATGAGAACAGGTGCCACTGCATAGACCACAGACGTGGCCTGTGGGTTGAAATGTTGGTTTCCCCGGACCCCATGTGCTTCTTGGAAGTCAGTCTCGTCGGTGCCCATTTGGGAGGGGTCTGTGTGTTTGGCTGCAGCTCCAGTGGGTGACAAAGGTTGGAAGCTCTGTTCAGATGAGGACAGTGGAGTCTGGAAGCTTAGATGATCCTTTTCCATCTTTAGCTCCCCATTCACTGTCCTGAATGGAGATTTGTGTCATGTCCGCACACAAGCAAGTGCTGATAAGAAGCCTGACCCCGAACAAGGAGACCCTAGATGCCAGTCACAGATAATCTGAAGCTGCTTGCCCCAGGTCATCCAGGACAGAAGGACCATGCCTGGTCAGGGACCCTCATCACCATCCACCTGACCAGGGAGCAGCCTGGGAGATGCTGTCAACTGTCCCAGGTCCTGCAGCATTTCCTTCCACCCAGGACCCCAGGATTAACCAAGGGGGGGGGGGTGCTCATTCCTCTCCAGGCAGAAGCAGCTAGAAGGGTGCCATAACCTAGTCTACCACATACCAGGGCCTGGAGCCAGGCATGTTCTTCTCCACGAGGCATAATCAGCCAGAGCTGGGAGCCAGAGGCTGCAGGTCTGGTGTGAGCCAGGGTCCCAGGGGAGCCTGTCTGGTTAGCTGGAGCTCTTGCCTTTGTGGGCTGGTGAGGGCAGGAGCCGTTTCTTCTGGGTTCCTCGTTTTAGAGCTTTACACTGATACAGGGCAGACGGGAAGGTCCTTCCAACTCCCTTGTTCATCGACCCACCCCCACCCTGCACCCTAGGTATTAAGGTGGACCATATCCCAGTCAGCAGAGGATTTATGTGTAAATATTCACAGATCCTTTTCAGTTTTGGAACCTGCCACCCATTATAACAATTCCTGGATGTTCTCACCCAGCAGGAGGTCAGCCTTTCCCCAAGGCTCCGTTCCCACAGTAACCAGATCCAGCCAGTTAAGGGTTTTAGGAGGACACCCTGCTGCCAACCCTGAATTCCCAGAAAAACAAGTGGCCCTTCCTGAGCAGAGGAGAAAGGAAAGAGAGATTTGTTGTGGACCGGCCTGAGGCCTGTGCAGAAAAGGAAATTCCACTTAAAATGGTACTGTTCACTCTTGCCTGTGCTCCAAAGGGGTTTCCTTCTATTTTGGCCTCCTCTCCTGGAGACAGTATTGTCTCTCTAAGATCTGTAGCCTCCAAGGCTTGTGGGAGGTGCCCACACTGAGACATCCCTCCAGAAGTCTTGAACCTCATTTCCTTGCTCCAAGTCTGTGCTGGTTGAGGGCGCCTTGTCAGACCCCGGGAGTGCAGAGGAGCCCTCCCTGTTCACCTCATGGTCACTACTCCCTGCTCCATGTGTATGGGAGAGATTACAGAGTAAGTCAAAGCCAGATGGCTGGGCTGATACTGGTATGTCCATGTGGCTCTGCATTGCAAGAAGGTAGAGTGTAAAACAGAGCTCTTGTCTCAAAGGGAAGCAGAATTAATGCTTGAGTCAAATATGAGCAACCATGGCCCCAGAACACAGATCCAGGATTGCCCCAAAAACCATGCACCAATGAGAAAATGTTTTATGAGGTTTTTTTTTGTTTTTTTGTTTGTTTGTTTGTTTGTTTAGTTACAAATAAGGTCATAAATCAAGGCATTTTCCAAATACATTCATAGGAACAATAGATCAACTGCTAATAGCCAAGTGGGGAAATCTCTGCCAGAAGTTTCAGTTGCTATCCTGATGACAGTCTTAGCTTTTAGGTTGGTGAAAGCTAGTGGTCTGCTAAATTAATACATTGCAAGACTTTATCTAAACAGTCATAAGGATAATATGTCTGACACAGAGGTGGTCAATGAGTAGCTAATTATTAAGGGGATTAAAGATAGTCCAGGATAATTTGACTCCAGACCCACAACATTCCAAATCTCCAAAATCACAGAAACTTTAGCCAGCCAATCAGCTTTTTGAATGCTTATCAAAGGTGTGGCTCTTTTCTGTGAACTTGAGTTCACAGGAACAATAGGGGAAAAGGGGGAGGCAGACATGTGGGACCTGCCCTGTTCTCTCCACTAAATTCTGTAACTCTAAGCTGCTCTTAGAAATGAGGTCTAAATGGGACGCATTAATTCCCGAGACACTGGAAGGAGTCAGCTAGTATCTTGGTTGTATCTGATACTTGGCCGTCAGGGGGTGCAATGACTGTGGCTGAGGAGGTGAGGACACAGCCAGACATGCATCTTGGCCCATCCCAGGGAAGGCCCAATCACCAGGCCTGCCTTGGGCCACAAACATGGTCCTCTAAGTCACAACTGAAGGCCCCTGCCATACCTACTACCCGTGTCCTCTCTGAGGAGGACTGGTCTTGCCCAGTGTAGACCCAGGCTGGGCAGCATGCATGAGGGATTGCCTCTTGCTAGGGACATAAGGTCGCAGAGTCAGAGTAGCCCAGCCTGGATGTGGTGAGGGACAGCAGTGCCTGCCCTGCTCCTCAGGGCACTGGTAAGCTTGCTTTGAACAAGACACCCCTGATGGCACTGGAAGTTGTTGCTCTTCCTGTCTCGGAGGACTGGCCTCCCTATGATTCTGCTTGGGACTCACTTTCCCCAGTCTGCATTTACCCCCACACTCCCCTGGTACAGGCTTCGCCATGTGTTGTAAGCCAAATACCCTGGGCATGGGTATATTGCTGGGTGTCACACATGGCTGCAGGGAACCTGGTCTCTCCTGGTAGTTTGACAGGGTCCATCCCTTTAGGTAACACGCTAGATCTGGGAAGACAACAGATGTCCTTTGTGACTCCAGCTGCCAACACACACCCACATTTACCTGGCTGTCTCCTGTCCTTCCGGCCAGGCACTCCAAAGTTTCCCTAACCTGTTCTGTGCCCTGTTGGCAAGACCTACCAGTCTCGATATGGTAAAGACAAAGCATCTACTCAGGCCCTGCCCCGGTGCGATGTGGTCACCGCTCACCTGTTGTCAGAGGTTTGTGATATTGTTAGGAACTGGTGGACCCAGAGTCAAGTATCCTGTAGTACTGGCGATGTCCTCAGGAAACATCACAGGACCTAGCCACAGGCTCAGCCCAAGCTGCCAGCTGCACATCTACTGACCCCTAGCTGTCTCCTCTTTTCTCAGCCCGTGTAGACACACCCTTGAGACAGGGCAGACAGAGTCTGTAGCAGACCGGAGAAGGAGAGGACAGACTTACTCTACCGTCTCCTGCCTACAACCACCCTATCTATGAGGGTCTATGCTGGCGAGCTTAGCTTTCAGATGATAGAGAGCAGGACACCAAAGGAGGGCCACTCTGGCGGGCGGAAGTGCGAGGCTGGAGTTTGGTGGGCGACGTGGACAGTGCCAGTTCACAGAAGGTGCCGGAGTTGGGCTCAGCTGCTGGAGGATGGCCAGAGAACGACCCTTTCCCTTCCCTACTGCTTCTGGGAGATGCTTTCCAGCCACAGGGGCCACAGTGCGTGGGCAAGGGGCTCCTGAACTTTCCTGGGGGCTGGAGCAGAGACAGGCTCTGTTCAAACAGAGACCTCAGTGGGTGTCTGGGCTCCACAGGAGCCTGGGAGGTAGTTTTTCTCTTAGTATTCTCTCCTGTATATATGTATGTATATTTGTATGTGTGTATGTGTTATGTATTATTAATTCTTGAGACTCCATGTTGAGACTGGCTGGAGCTATGACCTTCGAAAGTGATGGGGCCCCTGGATGAAGCTCTGCCTGGCCCAGGGTCAGTCAAAACATCCCAAATGTTTTCTTGATGTATCACAGTCCTGACTATGAACACTTTAATTCCCATGAGGTGCTCTGGAGTGTCTCAGCAGCTTCTCTCTGCCCTCGCTCAGCACTTATGTGATGTGAGTGGCATCTTCCCAGTAACTGGGAAAGGGACTTGGTGATAGTGGGGTGAATCACTCATAGGAATGCTCCCTGTGGGACCAGGCAAGGTCTGCTCAGGATGGGGTCCACTTGTGGGCAACCCTGTGCAGGCAGTGGAAGTGGCCAGGTCCTTGCCTGGGCTTTCTGAGCAGTGGTGACTAGGACTTGGCAGTCAGTAGGGACATTACAGGTGTTTGAGAACTCAGTATCAGTCTTGGAGAATCCCAATGCTGTGATGCCCAGAAGTTCTCAAGAGAGATCCATCCTACCTCTCTTGATAAATCTAATTAGTCTTATCAATAAAAACCAGGAGTCTGATATTGGGGTAAAAACCCGAAAGATCAGAGAAGCAAGGGAGCAGCCACCAGTGACTTCCCACCTCTTCTGTTTCCTCTAACCAAAAGGCCGAGATCCTGTTTGAGGCCCACCTTACCACTTCCTGTCCCCCGCTCTACAGTCCTCCAAACCTCTATGGTTAACTAGTGGCTAGCTCCACCCTCTGACTCCAAGCAAACCTTATTTACCAGAATGCAAACAAAATATCACACAACACTCTCTGGCTGCACAACTCTTAGGTCACCTGGTCAGCCCTTGGCCATGGTCTCCCTGAAGGAGGCCTGCCCCACGTTGAATATGTAAACAGAAACTTGGACCACTTGACTGTCTGTCTTGGCACAACAATCGGATGGGTCTCTTGTGTTTCTTAGGTCCCTCCTTCCTTGACAAAATCTAGTTTCTCAGATGTCTCAACCTTCTGGAGCAAGGACCCTGAGGTGTCTGTGGCTCTGTGCCTCCTTGAGGTCTCCCTCCAAGGCTTGAGAGCATACAATGGATCAGAGCTTGTGGCTTTTGGTTGATATGCTGAATAGTAGTTCGTAAACTTGACACAAGCTTAGGTCATCTGGTAAGAGGGGATCTCGATTGAGAAACTGCCTTCATCAGATTGGCCTATGGGCAAGACTTTGGAGGCATTTTCTTGATTAATGATTGCTGTGGGAGGACCCAGTAAGCAGCATTCCTCCATGGCTTCCGCTTCAGCTACCGACTCCAAGTTCCCACACTGAATTCCTGCGATGGGATGTGTAAGCGAAATAAACCTTTCTTTCTCAAGTTGATTTTAGTCGTGGTATTTTTTTTTTCAGAGCACTGAAAAGCAAACAAAGCCAGAAACTGGTCCCAGAGGGTGCGCTCACAGACTTGACCATGTTTGTGGAAGGAGTGTGAAAGTGTGTGGAACTTTGAGCTAGAAAAGCCACTGAGCGTTCAGAGCTTGATGTGGGTTGTTCTGTGGGAGCTAGGAGGTTAGGGTATTGAAAGAAACGCAGACAATGGAGGCCTGGCTTCTAAAGTTTCAGAGGAACACTTGAAAGTCCCTCAGAGACTCTATCAAGGCAGTTTGTATAATAGAGTTGAATTGAAAATCTCTGGTTTCTGATCAACTGGGGCTAGAGAATCAGCTTCAATTAATAAGGCACCATTACCACCGATGTGAAACCTTTGCTGGGACAATGGATGTTGCTTAGCTGGGCCTGCAAAATCAGCTGATTAAGAAGAAATGAACAGCAGGGCATTGGTGGTGCACGCCTTTAGTCCCAGCACTTGAGAGGCAGCGACAGGTGGATCTCTGTGAGTTCAAGGCCAGCCTGGTCTATAGAGTGGGTTCCAGGATAGGCTCCAAAGCTACACAGAGAAGCCCTGTCTTGAAAAGATGAGGAGGAGGAAGAGGAGGAAGAGGAGGAGGAAGAGGAGGAGGAAGAGGAGGAGGAGGAGGAAGAAGAGGAGGAGGAGGAGGAAGAAGAGGAAGAGGAAGAGGAAGAGGAAGAGGAAGAGGAAGAAGGAAGAGAGAAGAAGAAGAAGAAGAAGAAGAAGAAGAAGAAGAAGAAGAAGAAGAAGAAGAAGAAAGCATCATTGAGGTGAAATCTACTGGGAAATATTCCTGTGGAGGTCAGCATATGGAAGTTATAGTTCAAGAGGGCTGAGGCTGTACCTTGTGTAAGTTATTTACCCACTTGATATGTGTAAGACTCTCCCCTCATGGCATTGGTTTTGGCAGAATGGAGACTACAGAATGGAAGGAGGGCATGTGAAAAGCTGAGACTTGATACAGTGAGGCAGGGTCTCGTCAAGACCAGGGGTCCTCGGGAGGGCAGGCATGGACAAAGCACAGTGTGGCAAGGACAGAAGTTTCAGCATCCCAGAATGGGTCTGGGCATGTGTAAAGGGTGCTCACCGGCATCCAGGACTTAGTTCTCAGGACCCGTGACTTAGAACAGGAAGTCAGGCCTGAACTGAGGTACGGTACCCTTTCTGCCTTGACATTCCTCCCATGGTCTATTGTGTCTGTGATGGCCTGGGACAGGGAAGAGATGGCCCACCCAGGTAAGTGTCATCTCCTTTTTTCTCCTGTCCCTGGGCCCTGAGTGTAGGAATCAGGATATCAGGTAGATATTCAGCCATCAAGCCAAGCTAGGACGCTATCTCAGGAATCTGAGATATGATTCACAGGCTGACCTCCGTGGCTAGCATCACACCCAGGGTCGTTATACCTGCCTTGGTTTATTTCTCTGTTGCTGTGATAAACATTGATCAAACCAACTTGGGGATGGAAAGGGTTTATTTGGTTTACACATTACAGTCCATCACTGAGGGGGGACAAAGCAGGCACTCAAGTCAGGAACCTGAAGACGAGATCTGAAGAGACCACCAAGAAATGCTGCTTAGTGGCTTGTTCCCTCTGGCTCGCTCGGCTGCCTTCCTTCTATAGCTGAGGACCCGTGGGTGGCACTGCCCCGAGTGGATTGGGCTCTCCTACCTACATCAGTTAGCAATTAAGAAAACGGCCCCACAGACATGCCCACAGGCTAATCCCATGGAAGCCATTGCTCAGCTGGGGTTCATTCTTTCCAGGTGTGTCAAGTTGACACTTGAAGCTAACCATGGCATGCCAATCAATTCAAGGATGCTTGGGGAAAATCCACGAGGCATCTTCACGATGGTCTACCAGTTCCCCGGATTTCCAAACCTAGGCCAGAGTTTCCTAGGTGAGTGAATGAAAAGGCCCTGTGACCGGAGCAGCACTGACTGGAGTGGTGAGGTGGGAACATGGGGCAGCCAGAGCAGCAGGAGAGTGATGTAGGATATTACTTTAAGATGTGTTACATTTGTTTACTCTGGGGAACATTTGTTTAATGATGCAAAGCTGTGTTCCATTCTTTGTTGCATTTGTTAACTCTGTAAAGCTGTGTTACTTTCCCTGTCTAAAACACCTGCTTGGTCTGATAAAGAGATGAATGGCCAAAAGCAAGGCAGGAGAAAGGATAGGTGGGGTTGGTAGGCAGAGAGAATAAATAGGAGAACTCTGGGAGGAAAAGAAGAGTGAGCAAGAGAACAAGGAGAGGAGGATGCTAGGGGCCAGCCACCCAGCCACACAGCCACCCAGCCACCCAGCCACCCAGCCTCACAGCCACCCAGCCACCCAGCCAGTCATGGAGTAAGAGTGAAAGTAAGTTATACAGAAGTAAGAAAAGGAAAAAAGCCCAGAGGCAAATGTTGCTAGAGTTTTCCGCCTTGCCCACAGTCAGGACAAATCTTTGTCACCCACCAGTCCCACAGCCGCTCAGACCCAACCAAGTAAACACAGAGACTTATATTGCTTACAAACTGTATGGCCGTGGCAGGCTTCTTGCTAACTGTGCTTATAGCTTAAATTAGTCTATTTCCATAAATCTATACCTTGCCACGTGGCTGGTGGCTTACCGGCATCTTCACATGCTGCTGGTCATGGCGGCGGCTGCAGTGTCTCTTGCCTTCCTGTTCTTTTATTTCTCCTCTCTGTTAGTCCCGCCTATACATCCTGCCTAGCCACGACCAATCAGGTTTTATTTATTGACCAATCAGAGCAACTTGACATACAGACCATCCCCCAGCACAGCCAAGTGCAGACCATCTCAGACACCTGCACTCAGGCCCATGGTCCTAATCATCCTCTATGTGGACCTGCTGGGTAACGCCACAAAGAACCCAAGAAGGGCTCCCACAGGACATACAGAACATCCCACAGCAGGCAAAAGATAGATGGGATAATTTAAAGTTAAGAAAAGCTGGCAAGAAACAAGCCAAGCTAAGGCCAGCCATTCATAAGTAATAATAAGCCTCTGTATGGTTTACTTGGGACCTAGGCAACAGGCCCCCAAAGATCCAAAGAGCCAAAAGAATAAGAGTCAAAACAACCAACTACAGGAGAGACCTGGGAGTCCCAAGCGTAGAGTCCTCATGATCTGTGAGGACGATCTTGGGGGACTTGAGTTGGCTGGGGTGACATTGCTCAGCAGGGTTTCCACGGACTAGTATGCAGGTGTCAGGTCCAGGGATCTGGTTAGTCTGGGGATCCCAACTTGGGCTCCACCCCTCCCTGAGAGTGTTTCTCCATGTAAATTAGATTGTTCCTCTGATGTACAGGGGTACTCAGTCTGATGAGTGTGGGGCAGTCCTGTCTCCATTCCCGTGCTAAGGCAGCACCAATCTCCCCAATCCTCAGTCGTCCCCCCCAGTCACTCCCCCTACACCTCCCTCCCCATCCCCAGTTGTACAAACTGATCCTTAGCACACACTTTGTGTGAATTTGCTCTGTGCTGGCGCCCTCTGCTGGTCCAGTCCTGTGGTGCGGCTAGCGGTTTCCCGAGTTAGCATGTTCATCCCAAAGTCACAAGACTCTACTCTTCCTCATTCCCTGCTCAGCTCTATGAACCATGCATGCCCAAGCCAAGGAGGGTCAGAGCTGGAACAGTGTTCTCTCGGGCCAGGAACACGGGCTGTTCACCAGCAAGTAAGCACTGTCCCTATGGCCGAAGGCGGCTGCTCAGGCTCTCACCAACAGGAAGGAGCCCCTCAGAGAGGAGGAACACTGCTGGAGGTCAGACTGCCTGCCAAGTTGTTACTTTCCTGCATACTCCCTTGTGGTTGGCCTAAGTTGTTGCTGTCCTCTGACCTGGCTCCTGGGTGACTCAAGGTTAGAGGTTCTGGTAAACAGGCCTCCCGGCCTCCACGCGCGCTCCCCAGACCCCCCCCCCTTTACTGTACGGCAACAGGGCCGCCCGCTCTCTCATTTCTGCCAGGCTCTGCCCAGAGTTCCACTGGCCTGAGGATGCCAGCAGCAGGGGGGCAGCCTGAAGCTTCCTTCTTCGTTTAGGGACCTAAAGTTAACTTTTCATTTTTATTGTTGTTTTGTTTTTTGAGACAGGGTCTCTCAGTATTCCTGGCACTCACTGTGTAGACCAGGCTGGCCTTGAACTCGCAGAGCTCTGCCTGCCTCTTCTTCTTAAGTGCTGGGATTAAAGGCGGGTGCCACCATGCCTGGCTCCTTTTCTTGTTTTTAACCTCTTCTCTTCAGATACTGGAAAGAGGCTGGGCATGCTTTCTTTCACTCACTGGTATTCCGGGCTTACTTGCTCTCTCTCATCCTTCCCTTATGGGGCTGCTTGTCTGCCATGTGGCTGCTTGCTGGCCTCTGCGCCTAACTCAGAAGGCATGGCTTTTTCTCGTTCTCTTCTCCATCCCTTGTCCAGGAAGCTGTGGAGACAGGATATCACTGTGTGCTCCTGACTGGCCTGGAACTTGCTATGAAGACCAGGCAGGTCTCACAGAGGTCTGCCTGCCTCTGCCTCCCTAGTGCTTGGATTAAAAGCTCAAGTCACCACATAGGCAAGAGCCTCCTTTTGGTGAGTGAGACACAGAAAAATCTGATGGATAATAGAAAATATGGCTATACCTTGGAATCAAGAAATTTATGAAAAGAAATTATGCTTGTCCCATTCACAAGTTCTAGTTTAATTTGTCTAAAGGGAATTCAAGCATTGGTAATTTTTGAACTTCAGATGCTGTTAATGGTAGTTGTGGTTTGAATCCTGCTGATTTGAGAGAATCTAGAATCATCCAGGAGATGAACCTCTAGGCACACCTTTGAAGGCTTCTGTAAATAATGTTAGCTTCTGAGACTATCTGCAAGGGGTTATCTTCATTATGTTAATTGACATGGCAAGACTCAGCTTTGTGGGCAAGAGAACGTGTAAGATGGGGAAAGTGTGCTGAGTGCCTCTCTGCTTCCTGACTGTGAACCGGATGTGACCAGATGGCATTTTGACTTGCCCACCATGAGGGACTGTATCCTTGAGCCAGAATAAACAATTTTTGTAACTCAGTTGCTTTCTCAGTAGTTATCACAGGGAGAGAAACTAAGACAGAGTAAATGTAGATTCATTACGCGTTTGCTCTGTTTAGAACTACTTGAAGTTTTCCAAACCATTTTAATTCTTCCTGTCTAGAAGCTGACACAAAAGCTAGACATTCCATCAAACCCAGTAATAGGCTAGGCAAGCTTCCAGGACAGTAGGTGCCTTCTGATAAGCAGAAAGAGTAGACATTGCTAAGGAGTGCCCCTTTGACCAGAACCTTTACACAGGGCATCATCGGGGCCAACGGGCAGGCTGGCCTGGTATTCACTATGTAGTTCAAGCTGGACTTGGGCTAACGTTTGTGGATTTTGTGCAGTGTTTGTTTTCTTTAATTGGTTGGGTAGTTTGTGTTGGTTGAGGGTGGGTTGTTTTTTGGTGTGTGTGTGTGTGTGTGTGTGTGTGTGTGTGTGTGTGTGTGTTTGCCTGCATGTTCATTGGTTTTTTGCTTGTTTGTTTGGTTGTTTTCCAGACATAGTCTTACTATGTAGGCCTAGCTTGCTTGGAACTAGCTATGTAGATCATGAGGCCCTGAACTCACAGACATCCACCTGCTTCTGCGTCCTGGGAGTACTCGCTTTAAGGGCCTGTGCCATCTCCCCAAGCTTCATCTTTTTTGGCTTTTTAAAAATCCTATCTTGCCGGGCGGTGGTGGCCGCGCACGCCTTTAATCCCAGCACTCGGGAAGCAGAGCCAGGTGGATCTTTGTGAGTTCGAGGCCAGCCTGGTCTACAGAGCGAGATCCAGGAAAGGCGCAAAGCTACACAGAGAAACCCTGTCTCGAAAAACCAAAAAAGAAAAAAAAAATCCTATCTTGTAGGCCAGCTTCTTCTTGAATTTGTTGCATGGTGGAGCCTGGCCTTGAACTCTTGAGACTTCCACCTCCACCTTCCTAGTGGTAGAATCCCATGTTTGTGATACTGTACCCAGTTAGTGTTTTGTTTTGTTGTTGTTGTTGCAATAACAAAAAGGGTTTTATTAGGTAGCTGATGTTGACTGGAATTTATGAGCCTAAGGCTCCCAATTGCTGGAATGACAGATACTAACACAATACTTGGATTACTTTAACATTTTTGGGGAGTATTAGTTACATTTTAAAATAGGCCTCAATCTAAATTTATCTAATTTATCTAATATGTTCATGACAAAGCTCAAGATCTGTGTTTTTTACCAGATGCTACAGAAGTGATGTGTACACAGAGGTGACCTGTGTACACAGAGTGACGTGTGCACAGAGCGATGTGTGCACAGAGTGATGTGCACAGAGTGACGTGTGCACAGAGTGACGAGTCTCCTCAGTCCAGTGCCTTAGGAGACCCAGGATGTTGATGCCTCTCCTGTGGGTAGTGGTAACTTAGAGGAAAGGAGGCCCTCAGGCTCTACCAGAAGAATCAGAAACTATGATTAAATAATAAAGGTGGGGGCTGGAATGATGGCTCAGGGTTTTAGGCCATTTACTGCTCCTGCAGAAGATCGGAGTTTGATTCCCAGGACTCACCTCAGGCATCTTTCAACTGCCTGTAATGCCAGCTCCAGGAAGGCATAACACCTCCGGCACATGAGCATCTGTGTTGATATTACACCAAGGAAAGAGAACAGAGACTTCCTCTGGGGTAGTTTAGACCAAGATCGAGCCCAGATTTGAATTCTCCACTTTCCTCCCTGTATCTTCTGTCTGTTCACAGTCTGTGTTGTCTGTGGTCTGTCTGTCCCTAGTCTGTCTTTTGTCCGTGTTTGACCCTAAAATATGCCTTTTATCTATATTTATTGAACGTCACAGAAACCTGATGTGGGAAATGAATGAGGAGCACTTAAAAAAAAAATAGAAATCTGTAACAGAGTTTTACAAGAGAAATTTCTTTACTGACCCAGAATAGCACTCAAAACCTCACACAGATGTTATAACCTATATCCACACGTTGTTTTCAACACTTATGTGATATTTGTTGCCTTTAAGGTTGATTTCAACCTGTTGGCTGCTTTTAGCAAATGACCACCACCACCACCACCACCACCACCACCACCAACACACACGCACGCACGCACGCACGCACGCACGCACGCACACGCACATGCGCATGTGCGCGTGCGCGCATTCACATTCTGAGTCCATGCATGGAAGAGTACATTATTTAGGAGTAAAGCTATGGCAGGTGTCAGGAATTTTTCTCAAAGTGACATAAAATCTGACAAGTGCTATCTAGTCATTTAAAGAATAGGTTCTAAGATTTCAAGGCCATGTTTATGTTGTAACTCCTTTATTGATGCTAATACTTTAATAAATTTAAACTGGTGGTGGAAAAAAAAAGAGTAAAGTTATGCATTCAGTTTTGATTGTAAAAGCTGATTACATGGGCAATCTAAGGCGTAGTAAAGTTGGTTACATTGTTTTCCTGAAGACATGTTAAGTTTAAACTGACTGAGTACACAGTAGGACAGCAGATAGATGCACAATATTAAATTATCTCAAGGCCTATTATCAGCTTGGTTGCAAGGTCTGAAAAATGTTTAGTCTCCTCAAAGGAAAAAGGTATTTTCAGAAAAACAAATTACCACACAGACACACACAGATACACAAACACGCAGACACACACACAGACACAATTTTAAAAAGTAGTAATAATACATCTTTAAAAAAATTTGGCCGGGCGGTGGTGGCGCACGCCTTTAATCCCAGCACTCGGGAGGCAGAGCCAGATGGATCTCTGTGAGTTCGAGGCCAGCCTGGGTTACCAAGTGAGTTCCAGGAAAGGCGAAAAGCTACACAGAGAAACCCTGTCTCGAAAAACCAAAAAAAAAAAAAAAAAAAAAAAAAATTTAAAAAGCTTCTTCTTCTCCTCCTCCTCCTACTTCTTCTCCAGGAAAACACCAAATGGCAGCTGCCGCCGCCGCCGCCGCTGCCGCCGCCGCCGCCAGTGCAGCGGGAGGGCCTGGAGGACCCAGGGGCCCAGGATTAGGAGGCTGTGGTGGCCTCAGCGGGGCTCGTGGAGGTAAAGCTGAAGACAAGGAGTGGATCCCCATCACCAAGCTGGGCCGCCTGGTTAAGGACATGAAGATCAAGTCCCTGGAGGAGATCTACCTTTTCTCCCTTCCCATTAAGGAATCCGAGATCATTCACTTTTTCCTGGGCGCATCCCTAAAGGATGAGGTTCTAAAGATCATGCCAGTGCAGAATCAGACTTGGGCTGGCCAGTGGACCAGGTTCAAGCCAAGGCCACCTTTGATGCCATCTCCAAGAGCTACAGCTACCTGACCCCTGACCTCTGGAAAGAGACGTGTTCACCAAATCTCCTTATCAGGAATTCACTGACCATCTTGTGAAAACCCACACCAGAGTATCTGTTCAGAGGACCCAGGCTCCAGCTGTGGCCACCACATAAGGGTTTTTATACAAGAAAAATAAAGTGAATTAAATCTGTTAAAAAAAATTTTTTTTTAAAAAAAAAAATAGTAACTTGGGCAGTCTGCAAGCACATTTGTCAAGCATTTCTCTAAAGGGTCTTCCAGTTCCAACTGCAAACGTTTCTAACTTACCTCTGATCTATGACCTAATGGGAGGGGGAATCAATCTGCTCACTTTCTTTTCGACTCTTCCTTAGTTCTAACAGCCTGTCTGATTTGCTCAGGTCCAGGCAGCTCTTAGGAAACAAGAGTGTAGCCATGCTGCCATCTTGTGTCCAAGATTGGAAGACTCACTTAAGTCAACTAGAAAGGAGTAGGACGGAGGTCTGGTGGGAGATTGAAGCCAAGTCACAGATGTGGTAACCACGCCATGCACCTTAACTACAAGTGGATGCCAGATATCCCAGCCTGCACCACAGAGCAATCCCCAGGGTGCACAAGGCGGGAGGAGAGAATATATGTAATAAAAAGTGAAGTTTAAATTATTTATTTATTTAGTGTGTGTGTGTGTGTGTGTGTGTGTGTGTGTGTGTGTGTGTGTGTAGGCATGAGCATGGGCATGTGCCACAGCTCAAGTGTTGAGGTCGGAGGACAGCTCGCTGGAATCAGTTCTCTTCTTTACAGAGTAGAGAATTGAGCTTTCCATTTATTCTGAGATGGATGACCTCTTCCTTCCCTTTCCTCTCATTCGATGATAGGAATTTGTGCTGCTTCTTGTTCTGCCATAAATAAAGTGCTCCAAGCTGGAGAGTGACAACTTGAAGGATGCCATATCTGAGCATTTGTACTTTAGTAATATATTCTGCTCCTGAGAAGTATTTGGTCCTCAAGGTTTTTCTTAAACTTGAGCTTGGGTTTTTCAAAGCCAGAAGGGGGAACATCATTTAAGCAAGAATACATTTGTACTATTTTGGGAACCTTGTTTCAGGATTTCTTCTGAGGACCACTGATTCATCAAGGTCACTACAAACCAAGCCAAATAGAGAAAGGATCAAAGTGTGTGACCACTGACGTCCCAATACCCTTCCCCCATCCTGGGATGGAAGAGACCCTTCACCACAATCTAGGCATGTGGTTGTCCTAGGCTGGGAATTTAATATCTTCTTTCTTTCTGACAGGGAAGGATTTCCCCTTAGTCTGTAGGTTCAATGCCTGTATGGGAGAGCAAAAGATTTTTTTAGATAGTTCTGGCCAAAATCTCCAGCTGGCAACTATCTCTTGGGACAGGGATCAGAGATATCTTAGAGTTAATCACTGATAGCTGGCTCTAGGGAGACGTCATGAGTTTTACCTTGGATGAGATTGAGTTTTGTTAAGCATAGTTTTCTTTGATTAGCCACAGGACTTTGTCTGAACCTTTGTGCTTATCACACCTCTAAAGGAAAATGAAATGGGCTGGCTCCATTATGCCCATCAATCTAGAGGAGCCCTGGATAAGTTTGAGTGTGGATGATTGTGAACTTAGATTTATGAGACTCTAGAGGGAGATTCTTTTCCTTGTCCTCCTCCCCTACTCTCCAATCTCGAAAGTCGACAACTATTCAGGATGTACTGGGTTAGCCCCGGAGATGGACCTCCATTTCCACCATTCCTTTTTGATTGTCACTCATACCCCGTCTTTTCTACTGGAAAGATACCTCTTGTTTAAACTCAAGGTTAAACTGTTTCTCCCTCTGGGGCAGCATTATTGTTTTCCTCTATTAGAGAGCAATGTCAAGATTTCAGTATGGACAGATGGGAATATAATAGGAGGGATTAAAATGGCCATTCCTGTGGGCATACATCTTAAGGGCCTTATCTATTTCCTCTATCAAAAACAACATCTCAAGTCTGAAGGCAAAGTGATATTGATTCCCGTAACAGGAAGACTAAAGAAACAAGGATTCCTAAAAAGTTCTAACCCATATCATACTCTCATCCTTGTTAAGAAAGGACCCAACAAATGGATGCTACTCCACATTCTCCATCTGATCCATGAGGTTGTGAGTCCATTCCACACAGTAGTCCCTAACTCTTGTGCTCTCCTCACCCATAGTCCCTTTCCTGTGATCCATTATTCACTGCTACATATTAAGGATGCTTTCTTTTGTATGTTGCCCCATCCAGCCAGTCACTTTAATTGCTTGTAAGGAAGCCACTCAGAAAGCAGGACAAGCCCCTTGTATTGTCCTCCCACAGGGGTTCCCAGACAGCCCTCATTTATTTGGCTTAGCATTTTCCCAAGACTTGAAGGAATACTTTAGTACAGAGACCACCCTCATCCAATGTACAGATAACCTCTTTCTATGCAAGCTGACTGAAGAACTCATTTCCTGAGGAACAAAATCCATTCTTAATGTCTTGGCTGACAGGGACTGTTTCAAGGAAAGGCCCAGCTGTGTAAAACCAATGTGACTTAATTTGGATTTGCTTTTGTTTGGGGGTAGGGGCTTGTTTTGTTCAACCAAATCAGAGCCTTGGAATCTGCATCTTAATCGTCCATTCAAAACAGCCAACCATTAAACTGGTGAGAGCATTTCTAAATATGACAGGATATTCTAGAATTTGGGTCCCTGGTTATTCAGAAATAGCTAAACCTCTATACCAGGCCCTCAAGGAAACCTAGTCTCAGGGACTAACCAGACTTGAATGGATTCCTGAGTTCTAGGAGGCTTTTTAGAATTTAAGGCATCATTAACCAAGGACTCTGCCCTAGGATTGCCTACTGAGTCGAAGTTTCTTGTGCATGCGACTGGGAGATGAGTTGTAGCTTTGAGGATGATTACCCAGCTCATAGGGCTCTCTTCTCAGCCTGTAAGATACCTAAGTAAGGAATTAGATCAGATGGCAAAGGTCTGGCCTGGATGCTTATGAATAGTTGCTGCTATTAGAATCCTGACTCCTGAAACTCCCAAATGTATCCTTGTGTACCCCTTCATGGTCTATAAGCTTTATGATATAGGGCTATTGTAATGTCCAAGGGAAACCTTCAACAGATTCCTTAAATATCAATTCTTGATGTGGGAGGAACCTGAAATTTAAGGCTTGACAAAAACTAAACCCAGCCACCTATCTCCCAGAGGAGAAGGAGGAGCCTGTCCACTCTTGTGAGGAACTCCTCATGGATAGCCATGCAGCTCATCTTAACCACTCAGATCAACCATTAAAACACCCCAGCTTGAGCCTATCCAGACAGAAGTTCCTTTGTGAAAGAAGGGATCTGATATCCCAGTTATTCGAAAATTCTGGCTTGGATGTACTCATCAGGACTGATATCTAGGAACTCAAGTGCTTAGCTTATAAAGCTAATAGATCTCGCTGGAGCTCTGGGACTGTCCCAAGGGAACAGAGTCAATATTCATAGACTATAAATGTGCCTACCTCATCTTTATGCCAACATAGTCATTTGGAAAGAAAGGCCTCCTGACTACATCTGGGACCTCTATAAAGCATTCCAAAAAATCCTTAGGTTTCTGGATGCAGCCCATCTATTCATTCAACTGACTACAATTCACTATCCTGATGTGTGTGTGCGTGTGTGTGTGTGTGTGTGTGTGTGTGTGTGTGTGTGTGTAATATGATATATAATATATATGGTAATTGTGGTACTTTGAATGTAATTGGCCCCCATAAGCTCACAGGGAGGGGTACTATTGGGAGGTGTGGCTTTGTTGGAGTAGGTGTGGTCTTGTTGGAGGAAGTGTGTCACTGTGGGTTTGAGCTTTGAGGTCTCCTTTGCTCAAGCTATGCTCAGTTCACTTCCTGTTGCCTGCAGATCAAGATGTAGAACTCTTAGCTCCTTCTCCAGCACCATGTCTGTGTGCATGCCAACATGTCCCAACATGATAATATAATAGACTAAACCTCTAAAACTGTAAGCTACCTCATTTAAATGTTTTCCTCTATAAGAGTTTCCATGGCCATGGTGTCTCTTCATAGCAATAGAAACCCTAACTAAGACACACACACACACACATAACCAACTTGACACAAACTAAGTTATTTAGGAAGAAGCAATTTTAATTGAAAAATGCCTCCATCAGATTGGCCTACAAGCAAGTCTGTAGAGCGTTTTCTTGATTAATGGTTGATATGGAAGAGCCCATTTCGTTGTGGGTAGTGCTACCCATGGGCTATATAAGAAAGCAGACTTAGCAGGCCATGAAGAAAAAGCCAGTAAGTAGTGTTCCGCAATGACCTCTGCTTCAATTCCTGCCCCCAAGTCCCTGCCTTGGCTTCCCCTGATGAGATATTGTAACCTATAGCCAAATAAACCCTTTCCTCCCTATGATGGTTCATCTTGGTTGTCAACTTGACCACATCAATTAAAACCCAGGCATACCTGTGGAGGAGTTTCTTGATTGGATCACTTGAGACTAGAAGGCATTCTAAGTCTGCCTTCTGGTGGCAGCCCACATAAAAGGATGTAAAAGAAGAAGCATTTGCCTTTTACCCATTTCACTCTCACTGGCAAGTTCATCTATCCTCCTGCTGAGGCAGCTTTAGCTACCGTGACCTACCTTGGAATAGTCCCAACTGCTCTCACCCTTCATTTGGAGATTTCCAGATTCTAGATCCATCACCTTTACCCCAATTACACTCAACTCATAATCCTCCAACATAGATGCAATTTCTCTGGTAATTATTCCAAATGTAAAAGAAATGGTGGGGTCCCTTATAGCTGCAGCCCCTCATGGTAGCAGGAGGACCTAATCAGGGGAGTCATTACAGGCCTGGGGATTGTAAGACAATTACAATGGGGTACTAGAAAGTTTGGAAACTCAAACAAGAAATTTAGAAAACTATAATGGCCCCAGAGACCAGGGCCTCATTTTTTCGGGGAAGGTAGGGGAATGAGATCAGATGAAGATGCTGAAAGCCAACTCCTGCTTTTCATTATCTGTCTTTCAAGAGTGGCCTTCCTGACAGCGTTCTGAGCTGGAGCCCCTGGAGTCTAGGAGAAATGTCTCTCGTCAATCAAACTCACAATGTGGAGGAGTGAGTGGGGCCTGGAGAAACCTGTTTCTCAGATCCTCCTATGTACACATTGGTACATTGTCCCCTGGGGCAAGCAAACCTTGTGGAAGACAAATTCCCACCCCTTGACCTGCGGAAGTGACCTGAGCCTTAAGTGCCCACTTTGCTTCAAGTGGTTTGAGATCTGGCCATTGCATGTACACCCCTTCATCATTTCTTTGCTCCAACCCTCCTACCTCTGGTGCCTAAAGAGTCTTAGACTAAAAACACTCAAGCTAGAAGACCACTTGATGTTCTTCTTGGGCTAACGTGTCTCATGGGCTGATGGCTTGGGCCACAATGCTTAGCCCCTTGACTTTCCCCTCTCTCTAGAACCACTCACCGGAGTTTAAGGACAGAGACAGTTCCAGAAAGGATTCACTAGCCTTCCAGGACTTTCTGGGACCCAGTGCTATATTCAAAGGCCACACAACTAACAACCCTGTGTTTCTGAGGTGCCTGAGGTTGGGCATAGCTATGTGGGCTGGGGTGATGCCTTGTTCATAGGCTGTGCTCCCACAGAGCTTGACAAGAGTTTGTATTTGTGGATCATGTTCTTCAACTTGCATATAAGGTTGGATTTTGGTGATATTTCATCTCCTGATCTTCCCACAGGGCCCCTAAATCACACACGGGTTCACAGGACCACTGTGTCACTTATAGAGGCCTGCATTACTCCTAAGGTGGGCTCAAGTGCATCACACTTGCCTGTCAGAACCCTGATAACATCCACACTCGCATTTCTAGCTAGGGTACCTCCCCTACTATTTCTCTCTTTGTGTGCAGTCCTGGGACTTTCCAGGACACAGGATAGGTGGAAAGACAGGCAAGATGACCCTGGTCTTCTCTGAAGATGTTTGTGTAGTGTCCTGTGTGCGGCAAAAGAGTCTACACCACAGTTCTCAAGGGCTTCCCCCTCATTCAGGACTCAGGAGAAGGGCCTGGCACTTGTGTTGGTGACTCCTACCAGCCAGGCCCTGGTCGTACACTTCCAGGTACTCTGGCTCTGAGAACCTGCATGCCTGGCTGGAATTCCATGAGGGTTTACACTGGCATCCTCAAGCCCTGCATCAGATGTGAAATACAAGGAAGTGAAGATACTCAGTACATGTGATTGTTTCTTCTATTTCTAAAATATCTGAAGATTCTATACACCCCTCTTGTTGCTTTTATTCAAATGTCTAAAATTGAACTTTGTTGTTTTACATGTCGAAAGGGAGTTGTTTTTAAAGACGAATGTTTCTGTGTATGTGCAGTTAGAATCAGTAAGAGAATGCTACACTTCCAGCAACTGAGTGATGATTTCACAAACCTGCTTGTGCCAAGACCTGCCACCAGCTTCCTTGAATTCTGTTAAGTGCATATGCTCTGCGGTGTTTTAGTATTGCAGACTCCTCATGCCTGAATGACCCTGAGTGGCCACCATTCACCCACTCATCCATCTATCATCTATCCACTCACCACCATCTGTAGTTCCACAAACCATCTACCCATCATGTCTATCCATTTACCATCTATATAACCACCATTCAGACAGTCCAAATCCACTTATCTACCATTCATACACCATCTATTTATTACATTATTTACCCACTACCATCCAACCATCATCTTCCATCTATCTACCATTCATCCATCTACCCACACATCCATCCATCCATCATCCATCCATCCATCCATCCATCCATCCCTCATCCTTCTATCTAATCATTTAGTCATCTAGTGGGACTTCTCTATGTCCAGAGGCCAGGAGCAGACTACACTGACACATGGGAGATGGTACCCAGAATTGAGATTCCCCAGAGCTCACTGCTGGTGATCAGCAAGAAGCCCTTTCTTATGCTTTCAAGGTTTCTAGGGAGTATAGGTAGTGCAGGGACGTCTTCTAGGCCCCCTTCTTTCCATGGTGTTCTTTCCATACCATCCTGCCTTGTGAGAACTCAGATTCCAAGTTCTCTGCCTCTGGTATTGCTATATGTATTTCCTATTCTCTTTCTGGTTCTTTTCTTTTTTATTTAATAAATTAACTAAGAAAATTTAAAATTCATTTTATATACTGATGACAGATCCCCTCTCTTCCCTCCTCCCGCCCCTCCAGCATCCCCCTGCAACCCATCCTCCATTCCCTCTTCCAAAAAGGTAAGGCCTTCCATGGGAAGTCAGCAGAGCCTGGTACATTCAGTTTTGGCAGGTCCAAGCCCCTCCCTCTGCATCAAGGCTGTGCAAGGTAATACCATAGCTAATGGGCTCAAAACAAAAACAAAACAAAACAAACAAACAAACAAACAAACAAACAAAAAACCCAGCTCATGCACCAGGGATGGATCCTGATCCTACTGCCAGGGGGCCGCTTAAACAGATCAGGCTACACAACTGTCTCATGTATGCAGGGGACCTCGTCCAGTCCTATGGAGGCTCCAGGGCTGGTGTTCTAAAGTTCATGAGTTCCTACTAGCTTGGTTTGATTGTCTCTGTAGGTTTCCCCATGATAATCTTGATGCCCCTTGTTCATAGAATCCCTCTTCCCTCTCTTCAACTGGACTCCTGGAGCTCAGCCTGGTGACTGGCTGTGGATCTCTGCATCTGTTTCCATCAGTTACTGGATGAAGGCTCTATGATGACAGTTAAAATAGTCACCAATCTGATTACCAGGGTAAGCCAGCTCAGGCACCCTCTCCACTATTGCAAGTAATCTAAGCTGGGGTCATTCTTGTGGATTCCTGGGAACTTCCCTAGCACCAGATTTCTCCCTATCCCCATGATGTCTCCCTCTATCAAGGTATCTCTTTCATTCCTCTCCCACTCCGTCCTTCCCCCAGCTCGATCATCCCATTCCTTTATGTTCTCATCCCCCTTCTCCTACCTTCTATCGCCCTCTCTCATCCCTAGTCTACTCATGTAGATCTCATATATTTCCCCTTCTAGGGCGATCCATGCATCCCTCTTAGGGTCTCCCTTGTTAGCTAGCCTCCCTGGAGTTGCGGGTTGCAGTCTGGTTATCCTTTGCTTTACATCTAGGATCTGCTTATGTGTGAGTACATGCCATGTTTGTCTTTCTGAGTCTGGGTTAACTCACTCAGGATGATATTTTCTAGTTCCATCCATTTGCCTGCAAATTTCATGATGTCATTGTTTTTTACTGCTGAGTAGCACTCCATTGTGTATATGTACCACATTTTCTTTTCATATATATATATATAATTTTACAATACCATTCAGTTCTACATATCAGCCATGGGTTCCCCTGTTCTCCCCCTCCCATCCCCTCCCCTTACCTCCAGCCTACCCCCCATTCCCACCTCCTCCAGGACAAATCCTCCCCCGAGGACTGCGATCAACCTGGTAGACTCAGTCCAGGCAGGTCCAGTCCCTTCCTCCCAGACTGAGCCAAGTGGTCCCTGCATAAGCTCCAGGTTTCAAACAGCCAACTCATGCAATGAGCACAGGACTTGGTCCCACTGCCTAGTTGCCTCCCAAACTGATCAAGCCAATCAACTGTCTCACCTATTCAGAGGGCCTGATCCAGCTGGGGGCCCCTCAACCTTTGGTTCATAGTTCATGTGTTTCCATTCATTTGGTTATTTTTTTTCAATAATTGAGTAAAACTGAAATTTATTATAAGCCACAGTCGTCCTAGGGACCTCCATGCTATATATATAGCCTCTATGGTTCTATGGGTTGTGGTCTGATTGTTCTTTTTTTTATATCTAGAATCCACCTATGAGTGAGTACATACCATGACTGTCTTTCTGGGTTTGGGTTACCTCACTCGGGATGATTTTTTCTAGTTCCATCCATTTGCCTGCAAATTTCATGCTTTCATTGTTTTTCTCTGCTGAGTAGTACTCCAACCACATTTTCTTTATCCAATCTTTGGTTTAGGGGCATTGAGGTTGTTTCTAGGTTCTAGCTATTACAAATAATGCTGCTATGAACATAGTTGAGCAAGTGTCTTTGTGGTATGCTTGAGCATTCCTTGGGTATATGCCCAAGAGTGGTATAGCTGGGTCTTGAGGTAGATTGATTCCCAATTTTCTGAGAAGCCACCATACCAATTTCCAAAGTGGCTGTACAAGTTTACACTCCCACCAACAGTGGAGTGTTCCCCTTTCTCTCCCACATTCTCTCCAACATAAGCTGTCATCAGTGTTTGTGATTATAGCCATTCTGATGAGTGTAAGATGGTATCTCAGAGTTGTTTTGATTTGCATTTCCCTGATGACTAGGGATGTTGAGCAATTCCTTAAATGTCTTTTGGCCATTTGAGATTCTTCTATTGAGAATTCTGTTTCCTCAACATAAATCCAGTTACACTGAACCTGATAGAAGAGAAAGTAGGAAGTAGCCTTGAACGCATTGGCACAGGAGATCACTTCCTAAATATAACACCAGTAGCACAGACACTGAGAGCAACAATTAATAAATAAGACCTCCTGAAACTGAGAAGCTTCTATAAGGCAAAGGACATGGTAAACAAAACAAAATGACCACCTACAGAGTGGGAAAAGATCTTCACCAATCCCACATCTGACAGAGGGCTAATCTCTATAATATATAAAGAACTCAAGAAACTAGACATCAAAATACTAAACAATCCAATTAAAAAATGGGCAGGCTGTGGCACACACTTTTAATCCCAGCACTCAGGAGGCAGAGGCAGGAGGATCTCAGTGAGTTTGAGGCCAGTCTGGTCTACAGAGTGAGTTCCAGGACAGCCAGGACTGTTACACAGAAAAATCCTGTCTCAACCCCATCCTACCTCCCCCCCCCCAAAAAAAAAAAAGGCTACAGAGCTCATCAGGTCCTTTTCAAAGAGGTGAATTTGTCCTTTGGTACTTTAGGTAAAGCAGTTCTGAACCATGACCACTGGAGGGAGTCGAGTGGAATCTGCCAGCTTGTCACACTGTACTCGGCAGGGTTTGTAGCCTTTCAGGAAGTCGCTGCTGTTTTCCTGAGCTGGGCACTGAGGAATACAGTGACTAATGGACCATGTGGAGTAAAGCTTTACCCAAGGCCAAGGTGAGCTAGAAGGGACCCAGTAGAGTGGATGGAGGGTGGGAGCGACCCAGGCAAAGTCCTAGGAACAACAGGCCACGCCTGCCCTGAGTGAGGAGGGGGTAAGAGGAGAGAAGGGAGAGGGAAAAGATAGCGGAGAAGAGGGAAAGAAGAGAGGGAAGAGGAGAGAAAAGAACGGGGAGGAAGAAGATGGAGAGGACTAGAGTAAAGGGAGAGGGAGTAAGGAAGAGAGGGGATCTGGTTCTCCTTTTAAGTGGCCCTCAAGGAGTGAGTGCCATGCTTACCAGGGTAAATGGTCACTGAAACCCCTCAATGAAAATTCCACCGGAACTCCCCTGCCACTAGGACTGCAAGTCCCTCCTCTGGCTTCTGGTGACCTTAGCACCTGCCACTCCACTCAGCACCTGTCTCTTTCTTCAAAGCACTAACATGACTCATTGCCCCCCACCCCGCCTCGAGTAATCCCTCACTCAGCTTTGTCCTCTGAACCCTGGCTACCAATCTCAAGACCACACCTTGTCCTAGACCGTTCCAAGCTGAACTCTGACAGACACTGCCACTCCCCCTCCTCCCTCCTCTTCTCTCTCCAACTCTTCCCACTCAAGTCTTCTGCCTGCTTTCCCAAGCTTTATCTTATTCTCCCCTGGGTCTTGGTCATTGCAACTCATGTACCTCCATGAGATCCCTGGCACTTTGTTCTTCCCCTTGGTCCCCTGGGGCTCTCCTATGGCAGTCAACCCTCTTCTCCAAGCCCAGTTTGCATCTCAGATGAGACAGTGAGTCCTCCATCCTGTCCAGCTGGGCTCTGCTGGTTTCTCTAGCTTCCTGTCAACAGCCCCACCTCCATCACCATGCCTAGTCCCTGGGTCCTTCCTCTCTGTTACTGCCTGCTCTTTCTGCCTTCCTGAGTCCTGCGGTTTTTGATTACACCTGATTTCTTCACCTGAGAATTCATGTGAGCACCCTTCTTCACCACCCTACCTGAGAGTGTTTCTCTCTTCTACAGTCTAAACTCTCAGAGCATAGGACAATCCTGCTGGGACCCTGCATACAGAGGTCTTCAGGAAGTATTTGTCCTAGGATAAAAGGGCCAGGCCTTAATAACGTCAACCAAGTTTGCTGTCAGAACCCCAGGGAACAGAGGTCTAGCTTTCTTCAGAGACTTCCTGGACATGAGCCGTTCTCCACCCAAGCATCAACAGACTGTTTCAAAAGCTTTCCGACAACATAATCTAGCAATAAGCCCTGGTGACATTAAAAAGTCTCTTGTCTCCCCAACTTTAGCCACCTAGGAAAATCCCTTTCCTGTGCTCCAGCCTCAGTGGAAACCTTCCAAGGTTCCTAGGGTCAGAACCCCCTTCAGGCACAGCCCTGCACCCCATGGGAAAGGACTCAGTGCCCCAGACTTGCTCTCACAGCTGGCTATCTGTAACCTGTGGGAAGGCTCTTGAGTGTGATGCAATAGGAACTTACAGAAGCTCACCTTTGTTCAGCCTTACACTGCTTATAAGAGAAAAGCAAAGGGGAGTTTCCTGTTAAATCTGTGTTGGCCCTGGAGCCTCACAGTTTATGAACCAGAGAAAACACTGAAAAATTTGGTTGCGTTGACTCATGGCAAACTCAGATTCCAGTGATATCTACTGAAGAGGGCGGAGTGCCCTGTAGGAAGATTGGGCACATCCAGAGGCATTTCTGGAGACTGGTTACTCATGAGCTGTGAATTCTGTTTCTGAGATGCCCTCTTCCCTGTGTCTTCTTCTAGCTACTTCTACTTGAAAATACAGCTGCATGTGGCCTCATTTTGTCTGCAGAAAGATTAGTAAGCCACTGAGAAGGGCCAATCCCAGTGTCTTTTTAATAGCGGTTCCTTTTTACACAAGAAGTCAATTACACTGTAATTACACAGGACCAGAGCTATAATTACTTGGAAGCCAACTCCCAGGTCAGGCCAAGATCTCAATGCTGACATGCAGGACTCTTGGATTCACAAATACAGCCAGCTAGAGGACAGTGGGCAGGCCAGCCTGGGGATGCACAAGGAGCTGGTACTCTCTGGGAAGTCACAGGCAGGGCTCTGCACACCATGGAGCTGAGCTAGTATTTGAAGGTGGAAAGGCACAAGGGTAAAGGATGGGATCAGCCATAAACATAAATAATGCTGGGAGAGCAAGGAGACCCAGAAGATAACCCAGGATGTTTGGGATCAGGGCTCAGACCACCAGGAACAGTGTGTCTGCCCTGAGAACAGAAGCCAGCAAGATTTAGGGAACACAACTGACTCTAGGACAATTGCTCCAGGACTTCAGGGCCACAAATCAAGGTAGGTGTAGGGGTTTAGGCCCTGACTTTACACTGACTTTTCTCATAGACATCTGCCAGGCATGGATCCATCTTGGAAAAGTACTAACCAGAGAGCATGCCCAGAAGACAGGTCCTCGGTTGATGGTTAATCCTGCACGGGCCATTTATCTAAAGACCATTTGAAAGTTCCTAAATATGGCTTGAACAGAAGCCAAGAGATAACTCAGAGTGGGGTGGAGTCATGTCATGACCTGGGTGCAGACCTTGTCCTGTTCCTGGGATGGAACCCTGAGAGGGTGGGATTCTAGCTCCTATCATGGCTTCATTTCCCTGTTCGGTCTCTAGGGTCAGGTGGACAGACGAAGGACTCCTTCCCCCTGAGGTAAGCAGCCATTGAATCTCTTAGTCATCTCCCTAGACAGCTCTTGGCCCAGCCTTGGTCTTACTCCATACTTCTTCCCCAAGGACGTTTGACTCTTGTGCTGGACCTTCAACCCCGCAGATTTCTCAGAGTCCAGCCCCAGCTTTCACCTTCACATTAGGCTCTCTGCTGCAGGGCCTCTTAGAGTTGTCTTGGCAATGGATCTTGGAGGAGTGGGGATCTTCCAAGATTCTCTGGTTAGAAACAATTAGGATTTCCTCCTTCTCTTCCTCCCTAAAACACCCAGTCTTCCCTATGGGTTGGACGAGTCTCCAGTGAAACATCTAACACAGGTTGATAGCTGCCAAGGAACCCCTGAAGGTCACTCACCTGGGCCTTATAGCAGGGGCGTGTTGCTCTGGGGGCAAGGGAAGGCTCACTCCAGAGTCTGCCTCCACAGCTCCCATCCTCCCTGCCCAGTGCCTCAGCCTAGGGGCCTGGGATACATGGGCCCATGGAGGCTGTTATGGGCCTGTGCCTTTCAGCTGTGACATGCAAAGGCTCAAGGGGGCGATGCCTAAACAGAGCAATTTGCCATCGAGAACCTATAGAAGTCAGTGAATATGGAAAATGTCAAGCTACCCAGAAGTTAAAGAGACACAAACCAATTCCATAAGATATGATTTTCTATTTCTCGAATTGGGCAGATTGAAGTAATACCTGAATATGCTTCCAGAGGGTTGAGGGTCCCTTCCTGGAAGTGTCTTTCATCTCTGTTAACCAGCAGCTACTTTTTGAGAAATCCTATGTGCAAAGAATAGGGAAGGCTTCTGAACAAAGACGTTTGTTGCAGCAGTGTTCGTATAGCTAAGGATTGCAGTGATGTCCTGGCAGATGACTGAGGACGGAGGCTGTGGATGTGCTCAGGGAGGCACTCGTCATTCTGGCTCCCCTTCTTGTCTGCACAATGTCAAGGGTCAGCTGTCACTATAACTCAAAGACAAAATCAAGCCACATCCTGGATTGTTTCTGCCAAGATCCCCAGTAAACAACACCGGGCTGGCAGTAATCACTTACAAATTGAATGCTGCCTTGCCAGGCCTCAGGGGCGAAGGCCGGGCCAGCCTCTCGGCAGCTGCATCCCAGGTTCCATCTGAGACAGGGATATGGGGAAGCCCCCTCCTAGTAGCCAGAGCTCAGAGGCCCACAGTACATTTCTGATGCTTTTAGCACCAAGGGCTACCCTCTCCCCTGTTTCTGTTTCCCCCTCATCTCCCCATCTCGGCTCTGCACACACACCCCACCTTCCTGCCACCGAGAGGTCTCAGGGCAGACAAAGTCAGGAGGACACAAACAAGGGTGCAGAGGTGACTTTAAGGGGCGAGGCTTAGCTGCAGGCCCAGAGTCAGAGCTGGGGCTTAGCAGAGGCTCCTGCATCCGGAGTCTCTCGTGACTTCTGAGGCTGCTGCTCAGCAACTCTGGCCTCCAAACACAGCTCCCCTGTAAACAAACTGCTCCAGACAAAGGTTAATGAGTGCCCATCACGAGCCTTCGCCTGCCTGATGGCTTTCCTCCATGGCCTTTCTCCAACGAGCCCTTCCTGGAGGCCCCACACAGGAGGGCTCAGGAGAGCCGGCAGAGTGGATTCTCCTCTATGCCTCACTGGCTGGGCACCAGGGTTTTCAGAACATCGCTGCTCAGTCTTTCTGGTGGGCGCCCTACTCCAGCTCCTCACCTAATTCCTGCCTCTGCTCTCGTAAGAAGGCACAAGGTGGACACTGATGAGAGCATTATGGCTGGGCTTCAAACTCCTCTCTCTGCTCTCTCCTCAGTGCAGTTAAGAATGACCCAGACCCCAGCCATTCACTTTGGTCAATGCACACCTGGGTGGCTCCTCTGACTCAGTCTGTCAGCCAAGAAGATGGGGTGTTACTGTCAATGGCTGTCCCTCAACAATGTGAGCTTTGGCCCTCCCTCTGTAGGACACCTGAGCACGCCTAATGCCCGCCCACGACCAGGCCTGCTGTTCATATCCAGGTAGAGGCTGCAGAATGCTGGGCCCAGTCCTTTAGGGACATTTAGCCTCGGGCTGGTGGCCTTGAGACTTGCTTTGGTGGAGCACGGGTAGTGAGTGGTACAGGGACCAGTGGTCAAGCTTAGCTTCTATGACATTCTCCTCTCCCCGAAAGAGCTACCTCTCTGCAGTTGTCCCCACCCAATAGGGAAGTCATTTTTTTTTTCCAGAAGGAAGGTAAAGAAAAGGGCAGGTGAGAAGAAACCCTTAGACACAGGCAAGGTCAGGGACAGGTAGCCTCACCAATGGTTCATTTGCCCCCTAGCACCCTGGTAGCAACCAGAATGATTCCCAAGGTAGGATTTGCCACACAAGCGACTCTGAGGGCCAGGAATATTCATGCTGTTGACCACTTGGGGACCAGCTCCTGGTCCTGGTGATGCCAAAACACTGTCCATTGGTGAGAACTAGGCAAAATGGCTGACCACTTCTCAGGCTATAGTAACCAAGCAGTTGTTACAGACTTCAGGTTCCTGAGGACAGAGCAGGGTGGACGTGCAGTCTGAAAGTCTGAAAGAGCATCATCCCTTGGACACAGAAGCTACTTGCTCTGTCAGGATGCTAGGAACAAGGCCCTGGAGGCTGGGTATGGCTGCTCCACACAGCAGGACACACTTCAAGGACTGTGGCTGAAAGCATGGGGCTGGGAAACCACACTGTGTCTAATCAACCATCATCCACTCTGGCAATTGTGAGTGCCTGTCGTCACCGTTCCCATCCCCCACTGGGACCTCATGGGCCTGCCCTCCTCACCCCTTAAAAGAGCTGGTAGATAATGTGATTCCTCTGGTCAGCAGGATGTCTCATCCCTGCCCTTTCTCCTCAGTCATGGATGCCAAGGTAGATATGTAGATACAGCTGTCCCAGGGTCACCTCAGCCTGCAGGCACTTTCGGTGACTCATGAATACTTGTTGTCCTGCACTGTTGGGAGTGTTTGTAACTGCAGTAGGGCCTAGCTGATGCTGAATAAATGGACATTTTTTCCCTTCATGCAGTTGTTTACAGTACTGCTGGGTAAAGGAGCCATGCTGGCCAGCTTTCCATTGCTGTGGCCAAACACCTGAGATAGTCGGCTTACAGGAGAAAAAGATTTCAGAAGTCTCACTTCATGGTCACTAGACTGTAGGCCTGTGGTGAGGCAGTATCCATGGTGGGAGCATGTGGGGGAGCAGAGTTACTCACCTCATGGCAGCCAAGAAGTGTGTGTTAGGGACAGCGTTCCATATCCCTTCCAGGGCTTTCCCCTAGTGACCTTACTTTTCCCTGTAGTGGGTTTTTGTTGTTGTTTGTTTTGTTTTGTTGTTCTGTGAGACAGGGTTTTTCTGTGTAGCCTTGGCTGTCTTGAAACTCTCTCTGTAGATCAGGCTAACCTGAAACTCACAGAGATCCACCTGTCTTTGCCTCCTGAGTGCTGGGATCAAAGGCATGTGCCACCACCACCTGGCTCCCTGTAGTGGCTTTAATGAGAGTGTCCTCCCTAGGCTCAGATGTTTCAATACTTGGTGTCCAGTGGGTGTAATTGTTTGGGTAGGATTAGGAGGTGTGGCCTCGCTGGAGGAAGTATGTCACTAGAGGCAGGCTTCAAGTTTTCAAAAGACTCACAGCATTCTTAGTGCACTCTCTTGGTGTCCTATTTCAGTTTAAGATGTGAACTTTTAGCTTGTTGCTCCAGTCACCATGCCTGCCAGCTGCCACACTTCCCTATCACGGTGGTGTTGGACTTTTATCCCTCTGGAACTGCAAGTCCAAATAAGCTGTTCCTTCTATGAGTTGGCTTAGTCATTTTTTAAAAAATCATAATAATAGGCTTGGCTGCAGGTATCTTTACCTGATGAGCCATCTTGTTGGCCTTAAACTGTACTTTTTTTTTTTGGTTTTCTGAGACAGGGTTTCTCTGTGTAGCTTTGTGCCTTTCCTGGAACTCACTTGGTAGCCCAGGCTGGCCTTAAACTCACAAAGATCCGCCTGGCTCTGCCTCCCGAGTGCTGGGATTAAAGGCGTGCGCCACCACCGCCCGGCTAAACTGTACTTTTTAAACTGAAGAAATTAGTAAGATTTGAGATATAGCTCAGAAGGGAAGTGAGGGATGGAGAGAGAAAGATAGAGACATAGAGACTCAGAGACACACAGAGTGGGGGCAGGGAGGGAGAAGGAGAGATTAGCAAAGATATTAAAGTCTTTGTTAATGAAGGTCCAAGGAACGTGTTTACTCCAGTGGAGGAGGGAAAGCCAGCTTTTTGCAGCAATGTGGTCACAGATAGAGATAACTGTAGAGATATTTGACTTTAAGGAGTGACCTAGAAGCCCCTCATGGCAACCACTCTAACGCCCCAGAATTGTGGATAGGGTGGATGGTGGCAGCTCGAGATGTAAAAATGGATTTGTTATGAGCTGGTTCAACTCAGGGGGATAAAAGCTACACCCCTGGACCAGTTGGGATTATCCCAGGAATGGAAGAACACTGAAGGAACTGTGTAATCACTACATTAAGAGAATAAGGGACAATCTACTTTTTTCCAAAATGCAGAGAAGAATCTTACGAGTTTTGTTACCATCTCATTAATGAGAACAGGACTCTTTAGGAGCTGGAGTGATGGCTGAAGGTTGGACCAGTGGGGGGAAACGCTCCTAATTGTTTAAGTGGTGATGGAGTGATAAGAATGTGACCACAGGACCTGAATCATCAGACATCAAAGTTCTTGATGAAGCTGTAGGGTGGAGCCAGTATAAAGCCAAGGAAAAGTTCAGGGGCCAGAGTGAAGAACTGACCACCTACACAGGAGCAACCTCTCAGCAAGGCGGACTGCAAGAAAGGAAGGGCCCAGGATAGCTCAGCACCTTGAAGAGACAAATCTTTTCCTAGCGGGTAGGTGGTGGACTTCATACTCATAGCATCTGTCCATCAAGGCAACAACTGAGCACATTGAATTATTTGTAAGGCACCAACTTCCCAAAAAATATTGAACCCCAAGAATTCATGGGGTTCAATTCACTCTTCCTTAGAAAGTGGTCTGGGCAGTGTTTTAGGTGATGAGAGCCAAGTCCCAAGATCAAAATGAGGCTCAATGTCATAGGCTACCAGAGAAACACCAGTGGAATCCATGATTAATATGGGTTTCCTGTGATGAAAGTTAAGAGAAGCACAAGAGGCGTAGAGCATGGGGGGACCAGTGTAGCCCCAAGGTGTCTGGGGAATGGCCTCTTGTTCTTATAAATGTTTTGGCAGCACTTTTTTAGACAGGGTCTCAATATGTAGCCCAGGCTAGCCTTAAACTCCTAATCCTCCAGCTTTGCCTCCCAGGTGCTAGGATTATAGGCATGTACCACCATGCTGGACTTAACAACTTCTTCTTCCTCTTCTTCCTCCTCCTCTTCTCCTTCTTCTTCCTCTTCTTCTCCATCATCATCATCATCATCATCATCATCACCATCATCATCATTTGCAATACTAGAAATCAAAGCCAGGGCTCTGTGCACCCTTCTGAGCTGCTCCCAGCCCTGGCAGCACCTTACAAGTTGTCTGAGACTTGGGGGGCAGTGATAATCTCATGGATGTGTGGCTGAAGAAAAACAGACTTGTATGTGCCAAGAAACAATGGTGGCTTTGGTATAATGAAGAAAACCACCGGACCCTAGCTACACAGCAACAGAATGGTGTACAGATGAAGCATGTCCTTCAGGAGCACTGCATCCAGGATGGGTGGGAACAGTGGTTACTGTACACTCATCTGATTTCATGATAGTGTGGGGTGACAAGCTAAGAGTTGAAAGCACAGACTGCATGGGGGCTTCATGATGCTCAAGAGTCTACACAACAAATGTACAGTCTCAGAAGGAGGGGTCAAATGCCTGGGTTAGAAGAGGGGCTTTGGAATTATGGAATGTTCTGGGTCTTGACCTGTGTGATAATTACATAAATCTATTAACATCATGAAGAGTCATTCACCTGGAAAAAAAAAAATGAGCCAACCAGCTTTCTGTCACTGTAACAAATTCCTTAGATGATCCACTTATAAGGAGGAAAGGCTTGTTTAGGATCACAGTTTTGGAGGCTTTAGTCCATGGGTAGTCTGTTGCTCTTGAGCCAAGGCATCATATCATGACAAACCCATATGGCGGAGCAAAACCTCCATAATGTAAATAATGTAAAGAAATAGACCAGGCTCCTACCTTCCCCTCTGAGGCCGTGTTCCCAGTGACCTAAGGCCTCCCTGAGCCCCATTTCCACAGGTCCCATCACTTCCAACACTGCCACCCAAGGACGAAGCTGCAGCATATGGCCCGTGGGAGACACTATGAACACAAACTGTAGAGTGTGGACACAGGGGAGGCTGAAATCAGATGGGCTGTACTCAGGAAGTTTTGGTAAAGAATTATGGATACCCAGTATGCTAAGAACTCACTGTGTCACAACTCAGAAATGGTACTTGGAAGAAAAACCGAATAAAAGTGATTTTAAAGCTATCAAAGAATTAAAAGCTATTTAAACTATTTGAAAAATTCATGAAAGGAAAATTGTCAAGATACGGTGTTAAGTGAAAATCAGGTATAGATATTGGGACTTAGGAGGGAAGCAGGGAGGGATGGAGGGACAAAGTGTCCTCTTCACTCAACAGTGAACTAAGGGACAAAGAGGAATCGCTGTGTCTTCTCCAGTCTGGAGTTGGAAACACTCGTCTTCTCAATGGAGTAGGCATTGTGTTTATAGAAAAAAGTGTCACTGAGAACATGAACTAGCAACCTGCTCCCAAGTGCTACCACAGGGCCACTAAGGGGGCTGTTTGAATGGAGGCCATTCTGCAGGACCCTTGGCAGGACCCTTCCTGTCCTGTTTGCTCCAGATCACCTCCTCAGCTCAGGTGCTGAGGGAAACTTCCACCTTTCCTGGACATTGAGATTTGAAGACTGGAGTGACAATATTTTCTGCAGGTTTTAATCTTTTTTTATTATTTTCAAGTGCTGCTCTAGTAGAAGCGAAAAGGCTCACACGGCCACCCCACCCTCTCACTCGCAGTCCTGAACTGTCCCAGATTCTGGAAAGGAACTTGCCTGTCTGGAAGGCCCTGTGTGGCCAGTCTCCTGCAGTCCTGATGAGCTGGCCCTGTGGACATGGTGAGAAGGGAGAGGCAAAAACTGGAGAAGTTATTTGGGGCTGGATATGTGGGTCTCCAGCTACACTGGAAAGGGACCCACACATCTGGATTCACCAGCCTTAGGCACCAGCTCAGGACTCTGGCACACTGTATGTGTGATCAGTTTGCTTAGAACCTGTAAGCTGTATAGCCTGGAAAAGAAACAGCACTGTGCAAAAAGAGAGACTTAGGGGGGCCTCAAGGGGATGAGGCCTAAGAACAAGCTACAGAGCTGACTGAGAGCCCGGCAGACAGCACCCTGCTGACCACCTGGAGGCTGGTGGTCTCTGCTGATAGTGACGATGGAGCATTCTGAGCAGGAAGCAAGATCCTGTATCAATATCTGGGCAATGCAAATGCTGTTCTGGGCTGCTCTACACCTGAGGAGCTGAGGTCATGGAAGGCTGCCTCTGGACTGTGCAAAAAAGCAGGGGTACCACGAGACCCTTAATAGTGGCATCACAAATGGCAGCATCTGCCTAAGTCTCACTCCATGCCCAGGCAAAAGGCCAGATCCCCAGACTGAAAAAGCTTGGCTCTCACCCTAGACAGCTGCCCCCGATCTCATTTGCCCACTAGGGTTGTCAGGCAGGAGGGACACCTGGTATCAGCACACGCAGGGTTGAGGAGATGCTCAGAAAACAGGTGGTAATGATAGGGTCCCATAGGGCTCATAGGAAAATCCCCATCTGGACCAGTCCTGGCACAGAGCCTTGCCTGTGCACTCAGCCTGGGCTCCAGCCTTGCAGCCAGAGTCATTTCCGCCATTTTCTCAGGAAATGGCTGGCATTAGACAGCTTGTGTGCAACTCACCCACAGGATGTAAGGCCCCTGCACTGATCACGTAGGCTGTTGCCCAGGTGACATGACTCCATATCCCAGTTCCTCTATCTCATTTCTTCTGTGGAAGCGTCTAAGGACTTGAGGGGAGGGAAAAGTCTGGTCTGTTCAGAGAGGCTTGTATGGACAGAGTCCTTCCTGACACTTCCATAGACCTCACACTGCATATCCAGAGCAGGCCTGGGTCCTTGCTGTAGCCTCCTTGCTGGTCTTCTGGGCCAGGCTGCCTCTCTTCCCTCTACACAGGATCTTTCATTCCCTGTCCCCAGATCTCACCACCTGGCCTGGGTGTCCCATCCTCTATGTCTTCGTATTGCTGTCTCTCTGTATCTCCGAGTGTCTGTCTCTTTGTCTTTATTTCTATCTCTGTCTATCTCTCTGTGTCTCCACCACCATCTCTTTGTTTCTGTCTCTGTCTTTCTATGTCTGTCTTTGAACCCCTCTGTGCCTCTCTGTCTGTCTCTGTATCTCTGTCTTGGGTGTCTTTATTTATCTCCCTGTGTATCACTCTTGGTCTCCATCTGTACCTCTCTCTCTCAGTCTCTGTGGGTCTTTTTTTGGTCTCTGCCTGTCTGTGTATCTGTCT
Source organism: Peromyscus leucopus (assembly GCF_004664715.2). Classification (NCBI taxonomy): domain Eukaryota; kingdom Metazoa; phylum Chordata; class Mammalia; order Rodentia; family Cricetidae; genus Peromyscus; species Peromyscus leucopus. Next base: position 78,790,830 of record NC_051079.1, read on the forward strand.
CTGTTCCTGTGTCTTTCTTTATCTCTGTCATGTCTCTTTGTCTTTCAGACTCTTCCTTCATGTCTCTGTCTCTCTTTATCTTTGTCTCTCTGGATCTTTTCCTGCCTCTAGCTTTGGGTCTCCATCTCTGGCCCTTTCTTCACCCTCTCCTTCTGTTATTCTGATATTCCAAATGTAAACTTTGTCTCCTCTCTGGCCTCCACCCTATCAGTTTTCCAGTGTGTTCGTCCAAAGGTCAGACCCCTGAACTTGCTCTGCCCTGAGTGGTACCCCTTTCCATCTCTGTTATTCAGGAACATCAGCGGGAGCTAATGTAGGGGAAGCAGAGAAAGCTGGGCTTTGGGGCTTTATCATCTAGTGGTGGGGATCACTGATGAAATAAGTAAGCAGAGGCAGAATTTAAAAGTCCTATCATCATTTATTTTTAAAGGGAGAACAATTTAAAGGAAGAAAGATCACAGAAAATAAAAAGTCCTGTGAGTTCTAGGAAGGTCATGGGTGGCAAGGATATGATATGGGGGAGGGTGGATCAGCTGAGTCCGGGAAGGGCCCTCCTGGGGAGCTGACCCTTGAGGCTGGACCAAGGCAGGTGGGAGGGGCATAGAGAGGACTGAAGGGGCACAGGGTAGCAGTATCCTTTGCCCTCAGGAAGCTCAGGAGAGCTCCCAGGGGTGGGCAAGTCATGGGTAGGCAGGGGAGGCCGAGGGGAGGTATTCCGGACAGAGAGCATACCCCACCCAAATCCTACCCTGCAAAGCTAGCATGGCATGAACCCTGTCTCTGCTTCTGTCTTAGTTTAGACATAACCCCTGGGAACTTCTCCTTGGCTTTCTAGCCTCAAAGACCGAGTAAGGCCCGTTACCCTCAACCTTCCCTGGCACCTGGTGGCTATCCTAGATGAGATACTGGCTCCTCTGTATCTCTCCAGCTGGCTGCGCTGCTGGGGACAGGGCCTCTTCGCCATCGTTGCCTGGCATCAGCGCAAGCAATCTCCTCATCCTCTAAGTGCTCCCTGGAAGAACGGAAACCCTGCAGGGCTCCAGATGCTGGGGTTAGCCATGGGTCCTCTGAGGAGCATTTGGAGCCCAGAGCTGTGCCTGGAGGAACCCAAGCCGTACTGTGGCACTTCATGTGAGCAGCAGCTACTGAACAAGCCTTCAGCCACCTTCAGGAAAAATGACGGGGTGGGCAAGGCCCTGCTCAGCTTTCTATAGGTGGAACAGATTTCTGGGAGCTCCGATAGTCTGGGGAGAACCAGCATCCTGCTGGTCAGCACAGGACCGCAACAGACACCAGCTATTTGATTTTCCTGGGGAGTGGGTCTGGCACTGCCCCCTCCACACCCCACCCTGGTCTACGTCTGGGTTTGTATAGGGGGAGGGGTGGTCAGACCTTCAACAGGACCTCCTGTCGGTGTTTGGAGTGGGGTGGCTTAGCTGGTTGGGCTGGGTGCCTCTGCAGATAAGGCATTAACAGCACTGCGGACGCACCCTGTGGATCTGCTGACGCCTCCTTTCGGCCCAGGTGCTTGGGGTGAGGTGCCAAAGGTTCTCTATAAAGAGCCAGGGCTCCTGGCCACCACCACTTGCCCTCTGGCTGCTGAACTGCCTGTGTGTGCCAGGCCTAACCCAGCGACCACCATGGTGAGGCTTGTGCTGCCCAACCCTGGCCTGGAGGACCGGATTCCGTCTCTGGATGAATTAGAGGTCATTGAAAAGGAAGAGGCCGACTCCCGACCCAAATGGGACAACAAGGCCCAGTACATGCTCACCTGTGTGGGTTTCTGCGTGGGGCTGGGCAACGTGTGGCGCTTTCCCTACCTCTGCCAGAGCCATGGAGGAGGTAGGAGCCGGGACCCAGGTTGGGGCGTGGGTGTGGTATGGGTTGAGGCTAATGTAGGAGCCCAAGACTAACAACATGGACCAAGGATACAGGATGGACATTTTCCAGGATTCAGCACCTAAGAGGGTCACAGACAGGGAAGGAAGAGGTAGGACAATGGTCTCACGTTAATGAGAGACATGTGTGCCTCCTTCACCATGTGAATTGGGTGGTTTATGTGGGAATAGTCTCCCCCTGGAGATGAGGATGGTATGGCTAGTTCCTTGAGTTGACACCCCTCCCTGAGGATCGAACACTCACCCACTTTGCAGGAGGTTACTGTATGGTCCAGTTGGAGGAGGGAGAGCTGGGATCCAAAGGATGACCCTCAGAGGACAGTGGGCATGGATGGAGCCTGTCTTGTTGGACTCCTGGCTGGTCCTGGACCAGCATACACCAAGCAGCGCTGCCGCACTCAGTGACTCACAAGCCTCGGCTTGTGTGGCAGCCTTTAAAAGAACATTGGCTTCCCCAGCCAGGCCCCATGATTCCCCAGCGGCACCTCCCTTTCAGAGAGACCCAGACCCTTGTTCCACTGGAGGTGGTCCACAGCACACTTCCCGGTGACTCAGGAGGGCACCGCTGGGGCACAGAGACCACAGGTATAGCTGCCCCATAGGCTCCTACATCACAGAAGCTCCTGCCAGTTGGTACTCCAGACTTTTAAACCCCCAGCCCCACAAGGGCTGCTGCACCTAGGAAACACACACACACACACACACACACACACACACACTCCACAAACTCGCAAACACCCTTGAGCGTTCAGAGGAGCTTCTGCCTCCTCACCCGGAGCCCAGGCTCTGCCTTCCTAAGGTGGTACTGTCAGTGGTGGTATGGGCAGGCCTGGCGCTGTAGAAACTGGCTCTGCAGGGCCTGGGGTGTGCCACAGGTGGGGTTCCAGGTATTCTTCTCTTAAGCGGGATTCTCTGACTCAGGAGCTTTCTTGACTTCCAGTTTGTGTGGATACACACTGGCATTGTGATGGGAAGTTGTCACAGCCATTGTGCTGCTGTGGAGATGTGTAGGCTGGCTGTTCATGACTCTGCCAGGACCTTTCACTCAGGCCAGGCTCCGCAGCAAATGAGAGAGCAGACAGTCCCAGGTTTTGCTATCCAGTTGACCTAAACAAAACTGGCCCAAGGCTTTCCAACCTCCTGTCCTTGGATCCCCTCTACTTTCCTAGGACCTGATTTGGATATAGAGACCCCCACAGCAAGCAGTTTCAGGTCAGAAAAACAGACCCTGGCCTTCCTCCAACTTCCACCCAGGCAGGGCACCCTCAGGCTCCCCTACATTCCCCAGCTCTGCAGGGATGTGGAGGTGCCACATGAACGGAGGGTAGGAGACAAGCACAGGTTTGTCAGTTCTGTGTCTAGGAGAGAAGGGCTGGGCTGAGCCTGCCTCACAAGGAATTGTTCAGGATTTCCACAAAAGAGCTGTGTCTAAGGTCCAGGCTTCTGTGGGAATCTCATGGGGATTCCCAACACCTGAGATCATCTCGTCTCCGAGCTAACAATGCCCTGGGGACCTTGGGGCTGTGGTGCTGCCCCTGTAGGTGTGTGTGCAGTGGTCTGTGGATCAGGCAGTACTGTAGACCTCCGTGCCAACCCTGGGAAGACAGGAGGGGATGTGCTGAGAAGGCTCTGGCCATGGCCTCGGTTCCTTGGTCACACTGCTCTGAGCTTTTACTTCCTGGAGGGCCTGGGCTTAGGTTTCAGAGAGGCAGCTCAGGTAAAGTGGGGGAGAACACCTCTTGGAGGAGCCATGTGTCTTTGGGTTGCTCTGGCCTGTGTTGCCCACATCCTCCATAGGCCAGACAACTACCCAGAAGGAAGGGAAGTGTGTGTTTGGGATAGGTGGACTCAGAAGAGCAGGACCCAGACATGGTCCTCCTGACCTGAGGGCTGGCTTCTTGTTCCTATGACTTCTCACAAGCAGTACTATCACAAGGTTTTTTTTTCTTACCTGAAACTCTGGACCCTGGCAAAGAAGGCCTGTAGGTGAGGCTAGCCTCATCTAGCCTCCAGAGGAAGCTTAAATAGATTTAGAGAACTAAGGGTTTCCCACAAGCTCTTGGGGGACAAGAGACCATGACAGGTATGAGTAAACAAGGGGACAATGGACCTGGGTGGTGTCCCTGGGGATCCAATACTCTTAGACCGCATACCCCGATATCCTGCCTCCTGATAGTTCTCAGGTTTGTTAGCGACACAAACTTCCAGCTCAGTATGGACCACTGAAGCTGAGCAGACACGAGAAGCCGGCATCCCTGCCTCCTCTGCAGCTTTACTCTTGGGAACTCAGTCTGTCCACCAAAAATTACACAGGCCAGTCACCAACTTCCATAGTGAACCTGGGTGGGATGGACTTGCTTTGAGTCCTTTTCCTGAGGACCGTGTACTCAAAGGTAGTGTAGACACACAGCAGTCCAGGATCAGCCTCCTCGGCCACTGGCACTGCATCTCGGTCCTAGTGCTCACATGTGTGAAACGGAAGGAACGTGATGGGGGATACTAAGGCTGTCTCCAACACTGAGCCTACTTGGGGGCTGTACTTGGCAAACCCAAGGAGATCACTGGGCCAGTCACATGCAGAAGAATGGGCTAGCCTTGGTCAGCTGGGCCCTAGTACTACTTTTTTGCACATGGAAGTTACCATATCTACCCAGGATACCCTGGACATGGTTGTCCATCTATGTCCCGGCCCTGGCTACAAGCCTTGGGCCACTGGGAGGCCACCACTCTCGTTCTGTGTCCATGTTGGGTGACATGGGTGCTGGCCCAGATGCTGCCTTCCTTCCAAGGACCAGGTTGGCCCCCACAGAATGTTCCCAGCCTTCTCCATGCATCCTCCAGTGATTCTCCACCGTGAGCCCATGACCCCCTGTCTAGTCCTGATGAGCTTGTGTACAGCCAGGTGCAAGTGTGTGCAGCACACACCGCTGCTGGAAAAAGAGAACAGGGTGGACTCCACCTGCAGCACTTGCCTCCCCCCTTCCAGCCCCTCCCCTCCTCCCCTCTCCTCTCCCCTTACTCCTCTTTCCACTCATGACTAAGACAGAACTGGGCCTTCTTCAGGCTGCACATTCCGTCTCCTTTCAGCCCCACTTTGCTATGATCTCCACTGGCGTTTCTCTCTGTGTAAACAGCAAATGCCAAGGACTCCGGGCAGCACCAAAGGCCTTATCTCTGGAGACCTTTGGACATTAGTCTTTGGTGCTCCATCCTGGAGCCCCAGCTTCCTCCTGTCCAATGCCTGTATCTACTTCCTCTGCCCCCACACCTGCGGAGAGGTGGCGCATTAGCTCAGAGATGAAGATCCTGTCCAGGGCTGGGACTCTGTCGCCTTCCACAGAAGCCCAGGTCTTGTATCAGACTTGCTGCTCTGAGCTGGGAACACCATTTGGGCCCCACCCCAGGAACCTCCAGACTATCATCATCTGACCCACCCCCACGTGCTGGCTCCCCTGTGTGGGGCACAGCTAAAGCAAGTGCTGGCCTACCATCCTGGGTTTACTTACTTGGTCAGCCCCAGGGCCTGCAGAGAAGGAGAACATCTCCCTCTCTTTTCTCCATCCCTGTCTGTTTCTCCCTGTGTCTGCTTCTCCTGTCTCTGCCTCATCTTGTCTCTCATCTGTCTCTGATTCTCTGTGTCTCTCTGTCTCTCATCTCTCTCCCCTTGTTTCCTTCTGTCTTTCCTTGCCTCTCTGTTTGCCCTAGTCTCTTTGTTTCTGTCCCTTCTCATGTACTTCCTTCCCTCTGTCCCTCTCTGCCCCTTTCTGCCTCTTTCCTTGACTTTCTATGTCTCTGTCTCTTCCTATCTCTGTGAGGTGGGATGATTGAAGCACAATCCTAATTAGTCTTAACAATAAAAACCCAGAGTCAAATTTCGAGGGTGAAAGCTAAAAGATCAGAGAAGCAGAGCAGCAGCCATAAGAGATTTCTTACTTCTAATCTCAGACTGAATAGGGGATCCTGTCTCTACAAATCTTCAGACTGAATGGGGGGAGATCCTGTCTCCACCCACCTTATATTTTTGTCTCCACCTCCCACATGCTGGGATCAAAGGCTTGAGCCACCACCGCCTGGCTCTATTCCTCTTTTAGACTGGTTTCAATCTCATGTAGCCCAGGGTGACCTTGAACTTCTGATCTTCCTGTTTCTTCATCCCAAGTGCTAGGTGGTGGGTGTGTGCCACCACTGCCTGACCTCTATGCTTAACTAGTGGCTAGCTCTGCCCTCTGATCTCCAGGCAAGCTTTATTTGTCAGAACACAAAGTATCATACAACAGATGATGGTGCCCTGGCCTGGCAGAGATAAGGCTGCATCTTGAGTGGTGTTGGGATGTTGTGATGTCTTCGTGTTCTTCTGTGACAGGCCCTGGAGTCTGTGCCAGAGACACCTGGGCACGAAGGGATATGACATGTATGGGACCGTGGTGGGCTCACAGCTTTTTTCTCTGGACCTTTCCCAGAGACTGCCATGAGTTCTAGCAGGGCAGGATCCCAGGTCAGTGGCTAGAGGCTCTTAAGTGTTGAGGGGAGTCCAGGCTGTTCTCGACTCTGGGTTCTTAGGCCGTGGCTTCAGCTTGAGCTTTGTCCCCAGAGAGCCTCACCGAGACCTTCAATAGAAGCAGTGGTGATTCTCAGCCTCAATTCTCTCCCTGTGTTCTTCTAAAAAGAAGGAATGTGATGATGTTGGGAGTAAATGCATATGAAAATTCTCCTAAGCCTGGTGATTTCTCCAGAGCTCCTGCTACCTCTTCCCCATCAGCAGCAGTCTGGTGCTGGCTTTCCTACAAGATACGTGCAAAGATGAAACCTGGCCTTCACGGACGCTGTACTTTCCGTAGGGCAGCACATGTCTATCCTTATTTTAAAACAGTGCCCAAGTGCTTAACTGTTTAGTCTGTCCGTTGTCATGAGGCACGTTCTGGGATAGGTCATCTTCTGTCTGGTTCAGTCCCAGCACCGGCCTACCACCGTTTCCAAATGGCCACACAGCAGCATACTTCAAAGGATAATTCTTAACAACTCAAAATCCGAGGTCAAATGTGATAGCTAAAGTGTCCCTCAGGTGAGAGGGAATTGTGATGGGAAGCTTGCCACTGTAGGTATAGAGAGGGCTTCATGCGTTTTCTGCTCTCAGCTTCCCTGTGTGAGAAAAAGATGTTTCTTAAAATGTACCTCTTTGCCATTTTTAAACATCTTGTTCAGTGGCTTTAAGTACATCTGAGTGTACAGTATCACTACTGTCTATCTCTGGAACTCTCATCCTCTCCAACTGAAAATGTCCTTGTTATCACCACCCCATACTGCTTCCTGCCCCGGCAACCTCCGTTCTATGGTTTCTGTGAACATGTCATCTCCAGGGACCTGTATGGTAGACCATTTGGGCTTTTGGTGACTGGCTTTTGCCTAACTCAACAAAATCCCCCATCTTCATCCCTGTGTTGAAATCTCACTGTACGGATGGGTCACGATGTGTTTATTCACTCAGCCACCGAATGGTGCTGCTGTGAATACAGGCATCGAACATCTCGTTGGGGCCCTGCTTTCTCTTGGGTTCCTAGAAATGGAATTGCTGGGTCATGTGGTGGTTCTATGTCTAATTTTTTTCCAGGAATGACCCTATTGCTTTCCATGATGGTTGTACTGTTCTGCTTTCTCACCAACAGTACTGAGGGCTCTAGTCTCCCCCTCTGCATGAGCTTATAATTTTCTTTTCTGCTTTTGTAGTGTGAAGTAGTATCTCATAATTCCGACTTAACATTCTCTGCATGCTGAGTGATGTGAACATCTTCTCAAGTGTTATTAGAATCTGTGTGTCTTCTCTGGGTCAATATCTCTTGGGGGTTTGTGGACATTTTTAAGTTGGATTTTGTTTGAGTTTTGTCCTCTAAATATTCTGAGAAATTTAATACCTCGATGGACTTGTAGTTTGCAAATACTTTTCCTATTCCACAGGTTGTCTTCTCAACTCTGTTGATAGTGGTGGTTGTTTTCATTCTTTTTCTTTCTTTCTCTCCCTCCATCCCTCCCTCCCCTCTCACTCCCTTTCTCTTTCTCTCTCTCTTTTGAGGCAAGGTCTCTACATAGTCCTGGCTGTTTTGGAAGTCACTACGTAGACCAGGCTAGCCTAGAACTCATAGAGATCCACCTGTTAGGATTAAAGGCATGTGCCACCATGCTCAGCTCTTCACCATGCTCAGTTCTTTTCTCTCTTTTTAGATTTACTCAGTTACTCTGTGTGTATATGAGCATTCACCTACATTATGTTTGTGTGTCATGTGCATGCCTGGTGCCCATGGAGGTCAGAAGAAAGCATCAGATCCCCTGTAACTATAGTTACAGATGGTTGTAAGCCACCACGTGGATGCTAGGAACTGAAGAAAGCTGTTGCAAGAGCAACAAGTGCTCAATATCCTCTGAACCTCCTCTCTAGGCTCAATACAATGTATACTATGTATTAACATGGTGGTCGAGACGGGTCTGGTAGCTGCTCACATTACACTGTCGAACTACAGAACCTTCTGTTCTCATTAAAGCGCAATGAGACATTAACATAGTTCTTATAGAAATATAATTAGTACACAGGATGCCACTGAAGATTCTTTCAGCACAGAAGAGACACACTTCCTGACATTAGAACTGGTAGGCCTGTAGGGTTTGCACAGATGAGGGCAAAGTCGCCGGTTATTGAGACCATCATTGTACTCACTATACTTTGAAGTAGAGAACACACGCCAGTAACGGGCCTGCTCTAAGCCAAAAGGTGCTTGCTTCTCCTGGTTCTCCACCATCACCAGTGAAGACATCCCTTCTCATGCTGCGGACAGCCTATTTAGCGTTAGTTGACTGTGTAGTGACACACCATCCCCACAGCAGCTAATCTCAGAGGTTGTAACTCTGTTCCTCTGTTCCCAAGGCTCTGGTCAGTGAGGGGCCTGGGGCCAACTCATCCTCAGCCAGTAGACACCTATGTGTCTTTGGGTTACTGTCAGTGAGCAGGGTGGCACTGTCACATGCTCAGTTCTTCAGACCAGCAGGGAGTGTTAACACATGTGAGGAAGCAGTGGAGACCGTTCACCTAAGGGATCCTTCCAAGCTGTGAAGTCTGCTGTGGCTCCACTCACACGGCTAACCATTGCATACCAGCCCTGTTCAAGTGCCACAGGGGTGTTGGTGGCAACTAATCGTTAGAACAAAGGTTTTGAAGCGCCTGTCCCCAGGTGGTGTCCTGACCTGTAATGACATGTCCTGCTTCTTCCCATCCAGGAGCCTTCATGATCCCGTTTCTCATCCTTCTGGTCCTGGAGGGGATTCCCTTGCTGCACCTGGAGTTTGCCATTGGCCAGCGGCTACGTAAGGGCAGTGTGGGCGTGTGGAGCTCCATCCACCCAGCTCTGAAGGGCGTAGGTGTGTATCAGTGCTTCCAGCTGGCCTGGGGTTTACAGGACCAGTCTAGTTCCTCCTTAGCTTTCACAATCAGTTCCAAGCTCTTTTTCTAACAGAGACCCTCAGGAACCCTTCACTAGAATCCATGGGAGTCCAGGTTGCAGCATCTAGGCCAGGCTACTCATGGTCCTCAGGAAATAGACAGGCCAGCAGAGGTCGCCTGAGTTCCCACAGCCCAGAGCACAAGGAAGATCTAGATGCTAGGTGAGAGCAGTTAATCCCGTTTTTTCCTAGAGCAAAAACCTCCAGGGCCAGAAGGTGGAGCTGGTAGCCTGCTCTGTCCACTCCTGCACACTCAGCAAGGACGCCCACTACTGCCCCCAACCCAGATGTGGTCACTCATTTACAAACTCTGGCTTGGGGACGGTCTCATTAAGAGGACATGGCTCACTGAGAGCTCAGAATGCAGCTCAGTGGTGTGGGCTCTCCAGCCAGGGAAGAGGAGGGCAGGGTCCATGGACAGAGAGTTCAGATGTGTTTATCCCAGAGGCCCAGTGCTGGACAGCCCATTGCACACAGAGGCCACTGATGTCAGGCCCTTCCTGCCCCTCTCATTCCACCCACGCCCCGAGTCTCTGGCTCTTACACTTCCCCTCCTCCTTTCCCTTCTTTTTCTCCTTCTTTTCACACATACTTGGATTTTAGTTTCACAATCAAAAAAGCAAGTTCATGAACTGCTTAGAGGTCAGCCCGTTGTCCCAGATGCTGAGCTGTTGCCCACTACGGTCTCTGCTTGCTTCTCTCACTAGTTCTTGGCAGAGATTTTCCCGGGTCAAGTGGCCTCCCTGAGTCAGATCCACCCGCACTGAAATTGTCAAAAAGCTGTTTGCAAGGGTTCTGTGACTACTTGCCTGGATACATCTCTAGGGGCCACAGGTAGAGCAGGCAAGGGTGCAGAGTGCTGGGAACTTGAGCTCACTCTGAGAGCCAGGTATACCAGTGGTGTCACACTTCTAGGTCCCGGCTGGGCTGTATCTGCTCTGCAGGCTGGGGAGCAGCCCCCTCCCCAGGTCCTACTGTGTCCCTGGGGTGGGACAGCATAGATGGGTATCCATGCACTCACCTGCTAGAGATACCTGTGCGCCCTCCACAGTGACATCCCTCCCCACAGGCATTGCCTCCATGTTCACATCCTTCATGGTGGGCCTGTACTACAACACCATCATCGCCTGGGTCATGTGGTATTTCTTCAACTCCTTTCAAGAGCCTCTACCATGGAGTGAGTGTCCACTCAACGACAACCGGACAGGTGAGCCCTTGGCCCTAGACAGTGGAATGCAAATGCCATCCCCATCTCTGTCCCATCTTGTCTCAAAGTGTCGCAGCATGGTGTGTGGGTTCATGTGGATCTGTGGAAAGAAAAATCAGAGGCATCTTAAGAATGAATTTAGCCTTTTGAGGATGCAGGGAGATCCAAGTCTCTAAGAACTGAAACACTTTCCCTTTGCCCAAGGCTATTTTATTTTTTCTCTATATTTACACTTTAGCCAGTTGATTTCCACATGTTCAAAACAACATGAAAGAAGCTCCCAAAAATACAGTGCCAAGTACAAATTCATCAGGTACCACAGTTTTCCGGGTTTCCTGAACCAAGTTTTGCATAGGCCTTTGTATACTTGGCAGACTCTGAGACAAGATTCACACAGGGCAACAAGAGAAACAAAAGGTGTCTGCTAAACCAAAGACAGATTAGGACTAGGTGCTCCTCTCTGGAGCCAGGCCAGGTGTAGCCCAGTGGGAGTGCAGCCACACCATCTGACATGCTGTAGCTTATAGAATGGAAGAAATCATACCTTGTGACCAGATATCCTTTCATTTTGTAAGAACTGAATGTTTAGAGACCAGAGTTAGCAAAAACCAGAGCATCTCTAAGGTAACAGAATATATAAAAATTCATGTTGTAGGGGCTAGGGAGATAGTGTAGTCAGTTTAAAGTGTTTACCATAAAAGCATGAGGACCTGAGTTCAATACCAAGAACCCATATAAAAAAGCCAAGCACGTGTCACCTGTAATACCAGTGAGCTGGGAAAGCAGAGACAGGAGGATTCTAAGGCCTTGCTGGCCATCCAGTCTAGTCCTAAATTAGTGAGCCCAGGTCTCAGTGAGAAACTCCTGTTTCAAAAAATAAGATGGATAGCTCCTGAGGAATGACACTCAAAACTGATCTCTGAATCAATTTTGTGTGTGTTCAAGGTGTGTAAACCTTCACACACCTGAACCTGTACACATGTGAACATACATTCACTTGTATACACACACACACACACACACACACACACACACACACACACACACACACACACACGTATTCCTATTACCTCAACATTTGGGAGACTGAGGTAAAAGGATTGCTACAGTTTGAGGTCAGTATGACCTACACTGTGAGTTCCAGGCTAGTATGGGCTTCACTGTGAGACCCTCTCACAACAAAACAAAACTGAAATCCACAGTCCAAGAAGAAAGCCTTAGACATGGTGATGTCCTATGTCTCACACTGGTCATATGTCTGAGGCCATCAGGAGAAGAGCCATGGGACTGTGTGCAGGTGGCTCCAAGTCACCAGCCAGGGTACAGGTCCCTGTAGGAGACCTTCTGCTTCCCTTCAGCATGCTCCCTGGGTCTCTGCACAAAGAGGCCCCTCTGCCACAAGTGTCCTTTGCCACCCCTACCTTATCAGGCCCCTCTCCTCTGGAGACAAAGAGACACAGATCTTTGCCCGTGATCTATGGGACATGTTTGGCTCACAGAGATACACACAGCTGTAGAGGGACATGAGCAGCCTGTTTGGTAACCATTGTCCTGACTGCCACAGAGTAGTTCTGAGGATTCACAGGAACCCTCAGAATGGGCTCCTTTTGGTCAAAGGACAAGCCCTCCCCAGGATCTTGGTTGGTTTCTTACAGGAGAGCCCCAGTTGGTTCTTTGAGGTGCCCATGGCAATATGAGATAACATGGAGTTAGATTTAATGAGCATGGCCATGGCCACAGAGTCCCAAAGACCATCTGCTGCTTCAGTGGTGATAGGGGTCTTCTTCCAGGAGTCAGGGAGGAGCTAGTCCTCAGAGGCCTGGGCCCACACCAGAGCCCAACAGTGTCTCTTAGCAGACTTCACATAGATGAGCACCTATGTACAAACAGGTGTGTATATGCACATATATGAGAGTGTGTGGCATGTGGATACAGGTGTGTGTGTGTGTGTGTGTGTGTGTGTGTGTGTGTGTGTGTGTTCATGAGTTCCTATGTGTATATGTGAAGTTATATTTATGTGCACAAGTGTATTCCTGTTGTGAATGCTTCAGACACTGGCTAGGTGTCTGCCACTTAATGTTTCCTGCAGTCATTTTCTTTGGTTTATTCCTGGCTTGTCCCCGCTTTTGACCCACAGCTTGATGTGTGTGCTCATCTGCTTCCACAGGCTTTGTGGAAGAGTGTGCCAAGAGTTCTCCTGTGGACTACTTCTGGTACCGAGAGACTCTCAACATCTCCACTTCCATCAGTGATTCAGGCTCCATCCAGTGGTGGATCCTGCTCTGCCTGACATGTGCCTGGAGTGTGCTGTACGTGTGTATTATTCGTGGCATCGAGACCACTGGAAAGGTACAGTGTGCAGCTGAGCATGCAGCCTCTTGCCACCAATCTTGAGGGTCGTCTCTCCTTACACACACGAGGCCTAAGTTGGAGGCCAGTTGATTCTGTGCTGTCTGAGATGCCTTTCAGGCACACACTGTAAAATCTAAGATTAATCCAAGATCTCTCTCCAGTTGAATCAGATAGTAAGAGAAACTGGGAAGTGGAAGAGTGAGGCCCAGTCTCCCCTGCACTGAGTTGGGGTGACCTTGGCAGGGAGAAGGTCTGCCTTGTTTTCCGTGTCTGACCTCTGACTATATCCCACGTGGTGTCTCCCTACTCTGCTCTCCCTCACAGGCTGTGTACATCACCTCCACTCTGCCCTACATTGTGCTGACCATCTTTCTCATCCGTGGCTTGACTCTGAAGGGTGCCACCAATGGCATTGTCTTCCTCTTCACACCCAATGTGAGTCTCTGCCATCAACCGGCAGACTACCCCAGGGCTTCAGAACCCGTGGAAGAAGTCCACGCTTCATTCTCTTGGCTTCAAGACAGCTCCTTTCTATATGGTGATAGCCAATTGCCTGACGCCCAGGCCAATGCCCTGGCTCAAAAGGGCCTGGCAAGGGGTCAGCCTACTCGTGGGCCATTAACATATGTACCCTGGGTGAGGATTGTTGGGTGGCTTGACTTTTTTCCTCTGTGTAGAATGATATCCACTGCTGGGGAAGGGGCTCACTTCTTCCCTAGTGGAGGGTATGGCCTGGTCCCTGTAGTCACAGCTGAGTCCCTGTATGCAGATTACAGAGCTGGCCAACCCGAACACGTGGCTGGATGCAGGTGCTCAGGTCTTCTACTCCTTCTCACTGGCCTTTGGAGGCCTCATCTCCTTCTCCAGCTACAACCCTGTGCAGTGAGTATGGAGTTGGAGGGAGGGCCCTCGGGGATAGGGGTCGTGGGGCCCCTAGGAGCACTTGGTGCTGGAGTCTCAGTTTCCCCATCAGAGCCTGAGGAATTCTGCTGTGCAGTTAAGAAGGAAAAGAAGGAAGGTGCCTTCCAAAGCCCAGCACCCAGCACCCAGCACCGGTGTTGGCCAGTGTGACTCAGCAGTTGTCCTCTGACCAGTCCTGTCTAAGCACAGAACAGGGCTGGCAGGAAAAGCAGGTACAGGCTTTGAGAGGCTCTCCCCTGGTTGGGTCCCTGGATGATCTCTGCTGCTTGGTCTAGCATGCTCCCTCCTCCACTCCCAACTTGATGCCCACATTGTTCCCAGCCTGCCTCAGGACTCCAGACCCCAGGTATATCGGTGCCCTCAAAGCCCACCCTGAACCCAGGTCAGATCCTGAAGGCTGTGACCCTGCCAGCTTCAGCCATGCATCCCTTCCTGACACCTTCTGGAAGGGTCCTAAGCTATGAAGAACCCCCAACATCCAGGGAGGATGTAGGTGCTGTTTATTGTCTTCCAAAAAGGCTTAGCGAGCACCAGCCTGGCTTGGTGCAACCAGACCTGTCCTCTGTGACCAGCAGTGGGTCAGGGAAAGCAGTGTAGTCAGGTGGTTTGGGGTGATAAGCCCAAGAGAGAACCGCCAGAGCTGGGCAGGGAGTGGGTGGAGGATCTGGTAGATCAAATAGAACTTCATAGGCTCAGGGTAGGCAAGCCCAAGGAGAGACTCAGGCATCAGACAGAGGTAGAGCAGAGACAGGGCCTGACAGTAAGGGCAGGTCTGCAACAGGGATGACACTGGGAGAATCTCTTCTTGGAGGGCGTGGTCCCTGTGGTCTGGGAGCGCAGGCCCTTCAGAGGATGTGCTGGAGTTGAGTGGATGGGGAGGTGTTCCATCCGGACCATGCCTTTTAGTCACTGACTGATGGGTCCCAGGCTTCAGAAGGCCTCCTCCGGTGCCACCGAGAATGTTCTAGAAGGTAACCCTGGAAGTGCCGCTCCAGGTGGAGCCTGAGGGGAATCTGTGGGTGAATTATTCTTTTTTTCTTTTTTTTCCCTTTTATTTTATTTTACAATACCATTCAGTTCTACATATCAGCCACGGGTTCTCCTGTTCTCCCCCTTCCCACCCCTCCCCTTCCCCTCAGCCCACCCCCCAATCCCACCTCCTCCAGGGCAAAGGTGAATTATTTTTATGACATTTTTTTTTTTTTTACAGTTCTGTCAGTTTGTAGCAGCCAGGCTCAAAATGTCAACTGTTAACTCATCACAGAGACCGAGAGGACTGTTCCCTCTCACATATGTGTAAATAATCAGTCAGTAGATTGTTATAGGTCACATGAAATACAGAACACTGGGCTGCAGACAGATACTACACGTGTGTATACTTTAAATTCTGGCCTGACAGCACTGGAGAATTCTTAACTCTGAAACCACATACTCTATTAGGCAGGTTTTTCTTCTTCTTTTTTTTTTTAATTAATGTTTTTTTTCCTTTATTTTACACACTAACCACAGTTTCCCCTCCCTCCTCTCTTCCCATTCCCTTACCCCCTCCCCATCCACCCTCTCCTCCTCTGTCTCCACTCAGACAGGGGCAGGCCTCCCATGGGCTTGAAAAAAGCATGACATATCAAGTTGAGGCAGGACCAAGCTCCTCCCCCTGCATCAAGGCTGAGCTAGGTAATCCAGCGTAGGGAACAGGTTCCCAAAATCCAGCTAAGCGCCAGGGACAGGTCATGATCTCAGTGCTAGGAGCCTTACAGACCAAGTCACACAACTGTCACACACATGCAGAGGGCCTAGGTTGGTTCCTTATGACATTTTTATTCCATTTGTATTTTGTGCATGAGTTCACTCACATGAGTCCGATGACCTTAGTACACTCACACAGTTGTGGAGTCATCACCGTTATTTGTTCTAGAGCATGTTCATGAGCAGACACTCCACTGATAGCAATTCCCTGTTTCCGCCCCTGCTTTGAGTGTTTCCTGTGGGTAGAACTGGTGGCATGGGGTGGGTATCCTGTTTCTCACTGCCCCGATGCTTCCCTGACGTAGAGTGTGTTGGTGCCACGGTCCGATGTAGCTGGTTGACCACAGCCAAACTATGCTTACCCATCCACCTGCGGGGACTTGGCTTCCACTTTTATAATTGTGATGGTGCTGGTGCCGCATGTGCTGCTGCTGTGCTCTGGTGAATGCCTCGGAGGAGACATGCCACTCTGCCACTCTCATGCCTCTTCATGACCAGCCATCTCAGGACCCACCAGGCCGATCTCCACAGCACTGCACCACTACAAGTCGTCCCCCCCCCCCCCGGCTGTGCAGGGTGGCCTCAGTTTCCCTTCCTTGCCAACTTCTGTGTTTGTCTGTGTGTTGGGGGCAGTCTTCCTTTTGGGTGGGGTTTCGTGCTGCAGTTTGACATGCACGTTTCTGGTGGCTTGTGTGCTCTGCTTTTGACACAGCATCGGGCAGCGTGATGACGGCTGCGTTGGGGGTTGGGGTTGGAAGACCGGAGTAAGAAGATCAGGGTATGTTCAGGGTGTGCTGAGTGTCTCCAGACGGGACTCCAGAGGATCCAATCGGAGTCAGTGTGGGTTTGAACAGGGCCAAAGCCTTGGGTCACCCCCCACGCTGTGGCCACATCTTCCATGACCCTGAGAGTCAGGAATGAGCAGCTCTGTGCTGTGTCAGAGCATAAAACCGGGGCTCTCAGCTGGTCAGAAATACATCTGGAACCTGACCCTAGGACATTTCACCCTTTGCTGTGGGCGAGCATCCATCCTTCTGAGGCTCACAGACTCTGCAAGGCCAGATGGCCAGGGTGGCTCTACTCTGCCCCAAATGCCAGCCAGAATGGTCAAGTCCCATCTGGAAAATTCTAGGATCTCTTTTCCTCTTTTTTATCTCGGGCAGGTAGCCCGCCCAGCCCTGGATTCTCCCAGCCTTGGGACTATAGACTGAATTGCTTTCATAAATACTAATTCATAATTGCTCTTATAAACAAAACACTATGGCTTAAATAAGTAAAACCTCATCTTTAAAGAGGCCTGGGTTGGGAGATAAGTTTCAAGCAGTAGAGAACCTGACTTGGCCTCCTTCTCTTGCCCATGGGGACTCTGCACCTGGTAGTGAGAGGTCAGGACCTGTCCCTTCTGTGAGGCTGACTGCTTGCCTCAGGCCTAAGGTGGGATTTGATTCCGGGAATCTCCAACTCTTGTTATCCTGGGCTTTCAGAGGGTCTCCATAACCGTGCTCTGCGTGGGTGGGAAGATTAGGACACAGTAAAGAAGACAGCAGCTTGGTTCAGGGTCAGGACACAGCCCTCTGGTCACTTTGAGTTCTCAGTGCCCACATGTGCCCAGGTGACAGGACCTGGGTTCTCCTATATCACAGTAGCCTTTCAGTCATCAGTGAGCACTCAGGAACCCAGTCTTAGCCCTGGACACACTGGTTCTGCTGTGCTGCGTGCTGACGCCCAGCCAGGGGATGCACGTCCTCCTCTGTGAATCAGCTATGCTGTCCTGTGGTGACGCCACTCTTGTCCCCAGCAACAACTGTGAGAGGGACTCTGTGATCGTGTCCATCATCAATGGCTTCACCTCTGTGTATGCAGCCACCGTGGTCTATTCCATCATTGGCTTCCGAGCCACCGAGCGCTTTGACGACTGTGTCAACACGTGAGTTGCCACCCTAGCACCTTGGGCTGTACCCAGAGGGCGTGCACGTAGACCCCACTCCTCTTTGCCCAACCCTTGCCGGTTCAGCCTTTGGGAAGCTCCCACCGAGGAAGGAGGATGCACAGCGGCCTTTTCACCTCTCCCAGGAACATCCTGACTCTCATCAATGCGTTTGACCTGCCCGAGAGCAATGTGACCGCCGAGAACTTCGAGGCCTTTCAACAATGGTGCAACGCCACCAATCCCGAGGCTTACGCACAGCTCAAGTTCCAGACCTGTAACATGAACTCCTTCCTTTCGGAGGTAGGTGTGGGTAAGGGGAGGGATCCTCTTTGGTCGTTGTGAGTCATACACAGGGGTTGCTCAGTTAGCATCTTGCCCCCAGAAGTGGCAGAAGTTAAAAATCAGGCAGGAGGAAGGAGCCACTGTTAACCAATCATGACCCTCCTGGCACTGGCAGGACTTGACTCCTCCAGCCTCTCAAATCAATTATATCACCCCCTGCTCCTCCCTTCTACCCTTCCCATGCTCCCCCTCATTCTTTCTCAGATTCATGGCCTCTTTTTCTTCGATTGTTTTATATACATGTATGTATAGCATATCTGTATTATATATATATATGTATGTGTATATAATAGATACATGTATATATATATATATTAATACAACCTGCTTAGTCCATTTACTGTTGCTTGTATAGATATTATTTCAGGGATGATCAGGTTGTTCCAATACTCTTGGTATTGGATAAGTATCTAGGGGGCTTATCTTTGGGGAATTCTAATTCTCCTGCTCTCAGCATTCCTTAGTTGCCTGTAACTCTTTGTTTAGGGGTGCCTGCCTCCTTCCCTCTCCCCTCAAGTGAGATTTAGATTTCCCCCATCTCATTAGCATGTCTATTGGTGTTGTTCTTGTTTGGGTCTTGTTTAGGCAGGTGTCATGGGTACTGCTTCCTTGTCATAAAAGGCAACACCACAGATGTTTTCCTGGTCCTCTGGCTCTTACATCTTTCTGCCCCCTCTTTCATAATGTTCCCTGAACCTTGGGTACAGAGTTGTGTTGTAAATGCATACACTGGGGATGGGTACCCAAGATCAGTTGTTCCCTGCATTTTGGTCAATTGTTGTTTTCTGTAGGGGTCTCTATCTGACGCAAAGGGAAGTTCTGAGTGAAGAGAGGTGAAGACCACAGTTATCTGTGGGTATAAGGATAGATACTTAGCATGTAGTTAGGAAGTATGCCAGTTTAGTAAAGTAGCATAGGTTCTTCTTTTAGATCCATGACGTCACTAGTCTGGGGGAGTTGGCTTAGTCCAGTGCCAGGCATGATTTCCCTTTTGAACGGGCCTTCAGTCCAGTTCAACAGCTGGTGGTTAATGCCAAGAGATGAATGCCGCCATTGAACCTGTAGCTGTGGCTCACAAGCTGAGGAGGACCATGGTTTGCTTTCCTCCCTTGGCAGCTTGCTCGGTACCTTCCGTGCTGTGAAAGCTGGTCCTTGGGGAGGGGGTTTTCAGGTCATGTCCAGCTGGACTCCTCCGAGTCCTGTGTCCAAAGTGCATGGCGTCTTCAACAATAGGGATTTACCTTCAGCCTCTGGGAAGCAGTCGAGGGAGAGGAAGGGAGGGACAGAGAGCTCAGACGACCTTGTGTGTTGCTGCAGGGTGTGGAGGGCACAGGCCTGGCCTTCATTGTCTTCACGGAAGCCATCACGAAGATGCCCGTGTCCCCGCTCTGGTCAGTGCTCTTCTTTATCATGCTCTTCTGCCTGGGCCTCTCGTCCATGTTTGGGAACATGGAGGGTGTGACTGTACCCCTTCAGGACCTCAATCTCATGCCTAAAAAGTGGCCCAAAGAACTGATGACAGGTATGTGTGACGCCTACTGTCTAAGGGAGACCTGCTTATGTTCCTCATGGTGGTGGTGGGTGCAGCCCTGGGTTGAGCAGCCTTGAAGCCACAGCTCTGCTCCCTGTCTGGCCACAGGCCTCATCTGCTTGGGGACATATCTCATCGCCTTCATTTTCACACTGAATTCGGGACAGTACTGGCTCTCCCTCCTGGACAGCTATGCTGGCTCCATCCCTCTGTTAATCATCGCTTTTTGTGAGATGTTTGCTGTCGTCTACCTGTATGGAGTGGACAGGTAGGAGGGGCAGCTCTGTGGCAACAGGCCATCTTCAGCAGAAAAGCTGAGTTGCGGAATACTTGCTAAACTGGGCCAGCCCAGTAGGGATGAGGGAGGTAGGCATGCCATGGCACAAAGCCTTCACTATTGTGCAAGTGAATGTAGTCTTCCCTCACAGGAGTGGGCTGGCATTGGCCTAGTCCTGGAACTTGGTTCAAGAGGTGGAGAAAGGCAAGAGGATGAAGGGTTAGCCTTGCTGAAGTGATGCCTCCTTTCTTATTAAAAGTAATCTAAGCAGAACCTCTAACTCCCAATAGCTGCTGATACCTATGCAAAGACAGGAATTTGTAGGTGTACTAGAAACTGACTTGTAGTAACTTAGGGTGTGGAGAAAGAGCATGCAAAAGAAAATTCAGACACATCTGGTTATACAAATATATATATATATATCCTTCAGTCTGGGGCCCCAAGAGGAGACCAGAACAAAGGTAGGGAGAAGGTGGGAAGTGGGGGAGGGGAGGGGAGGGGATACGTGCAAGGCAGCAGGACTCAGGCTCTGTAGGACAAGGACTTCACATGTCCTGAGGCAAGATGGTGCTATTCATCTACTTGGGGTCTACATCAGGGGTACCTCTGGAATTGTGACTAGGCCCTTCTAGAGGGGAGGTGGGCTCAGCAGCTATCTAAAACTCAGGCTTGACCCAACATCTCAGGGCATCATTGCCATTGCTGGGCAGGGATTCGGGAAGCTACATCTTCAGGAGAAGCTGTATTTCAACCACTCTAGAATGATCTGTCAGTAGCTGTTAAAATTAAGTTGATGTAAGCCCTTTGCTGGAGGTCCTGTTCTGGAAAACCCATTTCAAGTCACTGAAAAATGAAAGTCCACATGGGACATGGACAAGGTTACATCAGCCCGAGGGAGACCTGATTCTAATAGGCTGAGGAAGCAATGTGGAGGCTGAGGTGCACAGGGCCTGCCATGTGACTTTTGTGATGTTTGGGGGCATCAACAAGGAATGTGTCAACTGAAACATGGTTGTGGCTAGCACATGCACACTGGTCTGAATGCCACAGCACTGTGAGTAGCATGGGGAGGTGATTGCCCAAGGATGTGAAGAAAGGCCATCACCATATGTCTCATTCTGATCGTAATAAATGCCTGTCTGCTGAAGGGATTCTGCCACAGAGCAGGCTTTGAACAGGTCTTGTGGGCGTCACCTAACTACACAAGGGCTGCTGAGGAGGGAGCCAAGTCTGATGGCCCACTGTCCTCATTGTCCATGACAGAAAGTGGGTGAGGATAGGAGACCTCTGGTGATGAACTCCTATCAGAGTGCTGTGGAGATTCTAAGAAGCTTGAGTGGTAGATGCTGACAACCTAGGACTCCTCTACTCAGGCACATCTTTGCCTGCAAAGTTAGAGGACCTTATCAAGGGAAGGGAAGGCACAATATCCCAAGATGACAACCATTGTCCAAGATAGAGAAAACTGGCCAGCCATCTGACTTCATGCCACCAGTGACCCTGTCCTCTGTCCTCTGCTGCAGGTTCAACAAGGACATCGAGTTCATGATCGGCCACAAGCCCAACATTTTCTGGCAAGTGACATGGAGAGTGGTCAGCCCACTGATCATGCTGGTCATCTTCCTTTTCTTTTTTGTAGTTGAGGTCAACAAAAAGCTCATGTATAGCATCTGGGATCCTGACTATGTAAGTGCCCAGGCAGTGGCTGGGTGGAGAGGGAGGAGACCTGAGGGGAAAGAGGCAGGCAATGGGGCACATGGGCGGTGGAAGGTGAGATCATGAGGATTTGCAGACCTCTTCCCCATCTGTTCACTGTGCATCTCTCCCCAGGAGGAGTTTCCAAAACTGCAGAAGGTTCTATATCCCAACTGGGTATATGCGGTGGTGGTCATCGTGGCCGGGGTGCCCAGCCTCACCATCCCCTGCTTTGCCATCTACAAGCTCATCAGAAACCGTTGCCAGAAGTCTGGGGACCAACACGGGCTGGTCAATACGCTGTCCACAGCCTCTGTGAATGGGGACCTGAAGTACTGAGTGGGCTTAGCCGGTATAAGGCAGAAGATGATGTGTGGAGGAGGGAAAGGGGCAGGACCCTTGGGGGAAGCGGGCTGTAATGTGTGTGAATGTGTGAGTATACATACATGCATTCATATGTCACACAGATGTGTACACAAGTGTTACACAAACATGTGGGATACATAGGCATGTTTATGTGTATATAGCAGTTGCACACATGTATATATAGATGTGTATGTACATATGTGGTACATATGCACAAATGTGTATATGTGTAAGTATGAGTTTGTGTATGCATGTTGTGCATACACACTGGGAGGTGCCTATATATTTGTGTATACGTGTGTATATGCACATGGGTGTTATCTGTATGTTTATATATATATATGCTCATGTGTTAATACATATGTGCACACATGTATATATATATTCACACATGTACATCTATAGACATGTGTATATAAATATATAAACATGCTCTCATAAACCTATGTGCATACATGTATGTGTGTATCTTCACATGTGAATTTTGTGTATTGTATATGTACATGCATGTACATGTATATACACTTATGATTGTGCATTGCATACAGATATGTGCACATGACTATGCTATCTTTGTACAGATGGCACACGTGTGAAAATGTTTTTACATGTTCATGATGGAAGTGCCTACCACTCTGGCTGGTTGCCTTCAGCTTACCCTCATTGTAGGGCTTGGACTACCATCTGGGGACAGACAAGGCTCAGGACCCACCTTGTGCTGCAAATTCCTGGCAGAGAGCCAAAAGTGAAGCTGTGGAGGCCCCAGGCTGGTCCCCTTCCCTCTGAGTAGGAGTTAGGAGGTGAGGCTATGCCGCTGGCCTGGCTCCTGGGCACGTTGTCCCTGCCCACTCTCAGCTGATCCCCTGCCCCTTGCTGTGAGTGCCGGACAAGGCCCCCGAATTGGAAGTCTGGGCCTTTCTGCTCCTTAAGAAGAAGTACAGGAAGCTGGTGGACTAGCAAGGCTGAGAATTGTCTCAGTCAGACCCGGCACACCCTAACCCTGAATGCCTTCTTAATCATTGGTTACTGAACAGGCTGCTGAGTAGCCAAGCTGACTCTCCCTTCTCTGCTGAAGTGGGAGCCACCCTGTGCACTTCTGAAGAGGGCATGAGCCTGTAAATCTTTAGCCAAATGTTGGGAAAGGAGAATTACAGGGTAACTCAGCTGTGGCCACTGTGTTGAGGACTCCAAGAGTCCTGGGCACCCTGGTGACTGTGAAGCCTAGAAGTCCTCCGTCTTGCAGCAGTCCGTAAAGCCACAGAGGGCCATGCCTGTCCCTTTCCCCAACAGGCTGGTTGTTTCTGGAGTCACATCCATTCTCAGTCACAGGTACTTGGGACTTGGAATGTCTGTTGCACCAAGCTACTGCCCTTCTCTTTCCATGGAAAAGACCAAATTTAAATAGAACTGAACTTCCTGAAAATTCTCACATACAAGGGTGAGAAACTGTGGTGGGCCCCGATATCATGTACGTTCTTCCTACTTGGTGACACAGCCACATTTCACCCACCACAAGGTGCAGCTCCTATAGTTGAAACATGGAGTCCTCTAACCTGGCACCCTTCTATACTCACTGATCACCTGGATGCTGTGAACTGAAGAACCATGCAGAGGCAGAGGAAGTTGTTTGGGGGATGTGAAGGGTCTCACACTAGTAGTTTCAGTGGGTCCCACCTGTGGGCCTCTGAAGCCTCATCTGGAAAAATACTGATTGGTGCCCATCAATACATGCCCTGTGGTGTGCACACTGAGGGTTCCCATGTGGCCCTGTGTGGCCTGGATGGAGGTGAGCCAAATTGTCTGCTATCTCTGATCCATGCCTTATGTTTAGGTCTTGTGTCTCTGTAAGTGTGACAGAAATCCAGGTTGGTTAATGGGTCTAAAGTACATCTTTCTCAATAAAGCACTTCTATTTTATATTCTTGGGTTAAGAGTCATTATCAGGCATAGAAGTCACTCAGACTAAAAGAATGATCAGGGCCCATGGCAGGCACCAAGAACTTGCAGGAATGCTGTGGTCCGTAGGTACAGCCCTACCTCTCAGACAGCTCTGGATTGGAGGATTTCTCTAAGGAGGCTCTTACAGCCCAGAGGGACAGACTAAGACAACACTGTGGCAGTGTAGTCTCACACACTATTGCCTACTGGCAGATGACCAGAAGGTCTTTGGACTTGGGACACAGGGGCTGCATGGGAATGAGGTCGGCTGGGAACAGAAGTGGTAAGATAGGAGGAGTAGGAGGAGAGAGAATCACAGAAACATGCTCAGCATGGGGCGGGGGTGACTTCAAGGGGGTGCATCCTCTACCCAAGACCCTCCTCCATACCCTCCACATCCTTCTGGTTCTTGTCTCTTCTCAACCTTTTATTCACTTTGCCACCATGCTCAAAATAAGATCTCCTATAAATGCAGTTCCTAGAGCCTAGGCTTCTGCAGCCTACATACTTGGAATTGTGGCTGCATAGTTGACAGAACAGTGTCCAGGAAGATAAAGATTACAGGCCCCAAGGGCCGAAGATGCCTTTAGCCCATCCCCAGAGAAAAGCATTGTGTGTGTGTGTTGGGGGGGGGATCTCAGAATCTGAAGAGCATCACAAACGTGTGTATGGTAGTGTCATTTGGTCCTGCCCAGCTACCCCAGACAACATTGGGACCACTAGTACAGAGGATAGAGGTGAGAAGAAGTCTTTCAAACCCCTGCACATGAAGAAGAAGCATTCTGTGCCCACACCTCAAAACTCTCATTCATAGAGAGCTGTGGACTATACTCAGCCAGGGTCATCTATGCTGTGCCAAGGGTCTGGAGCAGGTGCAGCCTGGGGGTGCAGATGGGGTTTTTCCTTGATAAACTCAAAACATGGAGGGTTTAGAACTTGCCAAAAAATCCACAGACACCTGAAAAATAGGTGTACTTGAAGAGTAAGCACTTGGTAGGCCCCTCCTGGCTTCATGTCCCAGGAGACCATGTCCAACACCCACACAAGGCAAGGTCAGCTCCTCATAGCAGCTGCCCTGGGACGGCCCAATAGGACTGGTACAGTGGATGTGTAGTTTGGACAGTGGTGTGCATTCAGAGAACTTCAGGACGTACTGGGAAAAGCAGCAGGTGTAGGCTGTGAGCTGAAAGTCCACTCACAGACCCTTCATGAGAGAAGACTCTGGGCAGCTTGGGCTGCTGAGGCCACTGGGATGAGCGTCATAGAGAGAGTAGCAAGCAGCGTCCTGGCACATTGTTTCGGACCACAACACCCCTGTCCACATAAGCTTCAAGGTGTCACCCTGGAGGGAGAGGAGGACACTTTGGGGTCTGCTCTGCTGTCTCTTAGGAAAGTGAGCATGCATTACTTATATCTCAGGCTTAGTTACAGAATAAATAAGTTTAATGGCTATCTGAACCTGACATTCTGGGAGTCCTGCAGGTCCCATGGAGCATCTGGCCTAACCTCAGGTAGGCTGGTGGATGTGGGTATTGAAGACGGACTCTGCAGTAGGCAGGAACTTGATGCCAGTTAGCAATTAACTGGGCTTCTTTAAATACATGGAGAAGTGCCTGGAGGAGAGGCTGCCCGCCACAGCTTCCTCAGTCCAGCAGAGATTCCAGAGGGTCTATTGGACTAGTGCGCTGCACGGTGCCCACTGTACACCCCCACCTCCCGGCCTTACCCAGCGTGACGGCTCAGCATGGCACAGGCCTCAGGGATGGACCCGCTTGTGGACACGGAGGACGAAAGGCCCAAATGGGACAACAAGCTCCAGTACCTCCTGAGCTGCATCGGCTTTGCTGTGGGGCTGGGTAACATATGGAGGTTCCCCTACCTGTGCCAGACCTACGGGGGAGGTAAGCCGCCTGCTCGCACCACGCCCTCACTCCGGCTTGTTCTGCTCTTGAGTGGCAGCTGTCTCTTCTTGGAAGTTATATTTTGCCATTATCCAAAGAATAGACTAGTGTCTTTGAGTCAGTCCTGGTGTCCAACCTTCTGGGGTCTTGGATAAGGGTAGAATGTGGCACCATTACTTTGGATCACATCATGCCTTTGTCCTGGATGCAAGCAGCGGACTCTGGGTTCCCATCACCACCTTGGACTCAGGGTTGATTTCTTCCTGGTTCTTTGCATAATATTATAGCAAGCTGCTTGACTTCACCAATGATTCACCCCCAGAGCAGCAGGCCCTTGGCACAGCACAGGTCTGCAGGACACCTAGGACTATGAACACTATTTTATTGATCATTAAACCCTACCTACGAGTGTCTATTACTTAGTAAAGGAGCCAAGTTGTACACCCCCCACATACACACACACACAGAGCCTCCCTCCCTCAGACAGCCGTTTCCTTTCATATAGCTACAATTTCAGGGCAGTCCCACTGATATCTCTATACTAGGGGTGCAGGAGGAGGCAGACAGGCTGCACTTTCTTGAGAGCTAACATGGAGCGTCTCCTAATAGATCAGTTTTGACTTTGTGGGGCCAGGCTGGGACATCAGGCTGACCTGTTTCCCAGATTTTCTTAGCTTCGTGTGTGCGTGTGTGTGTGTGTGTGTGTGTGTGTGTGTGTGTGTGTGTGTGTGCCAAAGGACAACATCAGCTGTTGTTTCTCAGGTGCTGTCTATCTTGCTTTTTGATACATGATCTCTCACTGACCTGGAATTTGCCAAGTAGGCTTTGGTGGGCTGTTCAGCAAGCTATGGAGATCTGTCTTTGTCTCTGTCTCTGTCTATCTGTCAGTTTCTCTGTCTCTGTCTCCAGAGCTGAGATTACAAGTGTGCACAACCATGTCCAGCTTTTTACATAGATTCTGGGATTTGAACTCAGATCCTCAAGCTCGCAAGGCAAACATTTTAACCACTAGGCTATATCCTCAGCCTACAAGATACTACCTTAAAAAATAAGTAACAAAGGCTCTAAGGTCTGGGTGGGATCTCCATGTCACTCTGCCGGCCCTCTCTCTGGTGGGATTACCCAAATGCATGCTGGGAACAAAACTTGCACTTAGACTGTTGTGAGCACTGCATAAATGTCATCATTTCGTTAACCACACTGGCCAGCTGCAGGCATCTGGGGCTATCTGCTCACCCGTCCTTGCAGGGGCTTTCCTCATTCCCTATTTCATCGCTCTGGTCTTTGAGGGGATCCCACTCTTCTACATCGAGCTTGCTATCGGCCAGCGCCTACGAAGGGGCAGCATTGGAGTGTGGAAGACCATTTCCCCCTACCTTGGTGGAGTAGGTATGCTCCCTTCCCAGTCCATGCCACCGCTCAGGCTCCTTGGGGACCTCTTAATTGGGGGGTGGGGCACACTTATGGTGAGGGACATGGCAGGCATAAGAAAACAGGGTAACGATTGTTAAAAAGACACAGAAGCTGCTGTGGCAGGTCACGTTTAAGGGGAGGATTCCATTTTATTCTCTGCCTGGCCCTGGGTGAATTACTGTGTCTGCAGGCCTGGGCTGTTTCTCAGTGTCCTTCCTGGTCAGCCTGTACTACAACACCGTTCTTCTGTGGGTCCTATGGTTCTTCCTCAACTCCTTCCAATACCCGCTGCCCTGGAGCACATGCCCATTGGATCTCAACAGAACAGGTGAGAACCCACGGGGAACTTGGAGGTTCCATGTGTGGCACTGGGCAGATGCAGGTGGAGCTGCAGAGCACATACCTCAGGTCTCTCCCCTGAAGGGCACATTTGAAAGCCAGTCCTTCAGCTCTGGTCTCTGACTACCTGCTGTGCCCAGAGCCATCTGGACAGATTTGTTCAGAGAGGCACCTGGCCTCTTGCAGTGTTCTTCATCTTAGCGGTGGTACCAAAGAGAAGCAGGGGAGGGTTCCTGGGACTGAGGAGAGAAATAGTTGATAAAGCGCTTGCCTCACAAGCATGAGGATCCGAGTGTGATCCCCAGAACTCACGTTGCATGTGGTGGTGCGAGCTTACAATCCCCTTGCTGGGAAGACAGAGAAAGCAATATCCCTGGGGCTCACTGACTAGTCAGCCTAGCCTAATTGATGAATGTCAAGCCAATGAAAGATCCTGTCTCAAAGAAGATGGGTGGCATTTCTAATAATGATACCCAAAGTTATCCTTTGCCCTCTGTGCACACATGTACACACACCACATCCACACATATACACACATACATATATACATGGACAGGGATGACACACACACACACACACACACACACACACACACACACACCACACACACACACACACGGGGCTCCTGAGCCCAAAAGGGAGGCAGTATAAACAGCCCAAGTAGCGCTTTCAAGAGCAGCTGAGTGACAGGCCAGCTGTGGAGGGCCTGCCATGCTGGCACCTGTAGTTCATGGGTAAAACTTAGGGCATGATATGGACTGTCTCCCAACTCTGTGACTAGCCAGTAACAGTGCTCTTGGCTCCAGGATTTGTGCCGGAGTGCCAGAGCAGTGGCACTGTGAGCTACTTCTGGTACCGGGAGACTCTGAACATCACATCTGACATCAACAACACAGGCACTATCCAGTGGAAGCTGTTTCTCTGCCTGATAGCCTGCTGGTCAACTGTGTACCTGTGTGTCATCAGAGGCATCGAGAGCACAGGGAAGGTGAGTTGCACTGCCTGCACACTGTGTGTGAGGAGCTTGTGTGCCAGAGATGCTTTCTAGAACTGACCCCTTCTGGTTACTCAGTGCTTCCTCCTGGTCCTGCCTATCCTGGAACTGACCTATATCTAATGGGGACTGACTTTCTTCTGTGTGTTCACACAGTGTGTCCACCTCCTCTGTGTGTATATGTTGAATGTGTGCTCTTGTTGACAGCATCCTGTTGGGTCTCTTTCATCCCACCCTGACGACTTCGGTGGGTCCTGCCAACCTCTGTTCCCATTGCTCTTTCTCTGGGAAGTTACATCCCACATGCCCTCCTTGGTTCTCTACAGAGCTGCCAAGAGCACCAACTGATCCACCCCCATCCCACCCCTACTCAATGGCTGCTGACCCCATATAACCCATGTCTTTAAGAACCTCCTCCCGTTTCTCTCCCCCTTCTCCCTCCCTGGCTTGGCACTGCTTTTGCTTCTAAAGTGTTAATAGCACAAGCATTGTCTGGCTCTGCTATGAACAGGTGATTGTCTTTCAGAGACAGAGAACGTGGTACCACTGGTTACTGCAGTTCTCTGGAACGCCAGAGGAGGGCTTTGGAAGCCATACACACACACACACACACACACACACACACACACACACACACACACACAAGCACGCACGGTTGTCATGCGCAGGTGGTGTTTAGGTGGCCATTTAGACCCTCACACCCTAGTCCTGCCTTTGACTGCTGGCTGCAGAGCTTCTGTACAGAATCCACACAGCCTGTCATGTTCTCAGCAAGCTCTTGAAAATGTACCAGCAGGTCCTATGGTCTGTCTCCTGGGGCTTAGGCACACACAGAGATTATTGTGCCTTGAAGATCCTTTCCACATCAACACTTAGTGAGCAGAAGCTTGAAATACCAGCTGAGGACCAGCGCTGACCCAGAGTAGGAGGGGAGAGTGTAGGCAGGTGCAGACAGGGCCTAGTCCTGTGGCCACCTGGAGTATCAGGGAAAGAGGATGGTATAGAGAGGACACTGGCCACGTGCCAATGAGCCTAGAAAGAGGAACTGGAAGGAATTTGAAGAGGGGCTCAGAAGGATACAAGTCAGAAACAAGGCCGCCCAAGGAAGATGGAGCTATTAAGATGAAGGCTCTTGGACTTTTTATCCTAATAACCCACAGCTATTGCAGAGGGAGGCACCGCAGGAGGAGGCTGGAAAGGCAGCTGTGGAGGGAGAGGCTGTGGGCTGTGGAAGGGGAGAGGGGAACTGACGTGGGGGTTTGGGATGTGAGAAGGAGGAGGTTGGGGGATGGGAACAAAGGCTGGAAATGGGTGAGGAGAGACTGGAGGGCAAGAGGAGGAGGGAAAGGGAAGCTGGAGCAAAGGCTAGGAAGAAAAAGCTTGAGGAGGGGACCTCTTTGTGGGAACTAATGCTTGTTTTTGGGAGAGACCTGTGTGTCCTAGGACCTCAATGCTTACCTCAGTTGACTCCACGGGGCACAAATGTGAAGATGCAGCTACACATGATGTTGGTCCCCAGTCCAAATCATGAGCCTGATCTTGCCTTGATCCCACATCCCCAAGTACCCACTGTTGGCCCCAGAGTACTGGGAGATGAGCCCCGGACGTCTACTCAGCTGCTCTTACAAAGGCTTTTTTGTGACACATGCCAGTCCACATTTCATACTTTGTTGTCCTCAGGCAATCTACTTTACAGCCCTGTTCCCTTACCTGGTGCTGACCATCTTCCTCATCAGAGGTCTGACTCTGCCTGGAGCCACAGAGGGCTTGGCCTACCTGTTTACTCCTAAGGTAAGTGGACCTTATGCACCTAGGGATCCTGGCCAGGGCATGTTGTAAGTAAGGCCTGCCAAGCAATGCCGAGTTAAGGCACCCACAGGAATCAGGGGAGGGGGGCTGCATAGCTAGATGAAGCATGCAGTCTTCCATCTGGGACAAGTAGACAACTGAGTGGGGAGACACATGACTGAAGTTGAGGTTCAATTGATGGCAGTGCTGGGAGAGGCTGACTGGGGACCAGGTGCCCCACACCTGGATCAGGTACTGACTGCTGCCCTGCTCCCCGTAACAGGGAGATACCAGACTCAGGAGGCCTGTACCTAGAGCCTGTGACCTTTCTAGATAACCCCAAGATCCTGGGAATTTCCCAACACACTTCTCCTAGTGTGAGCATCAGAGAAAGAGTGTATATAGATAGTTCCTACCCCTCAGAGCACCTTTACCGAGTGGGTAAAGACTCAAAGCCCTGGGTCTGCAAGTTCTTGAGTCAGGGCCTTGTCAGAGTCATGTAAGAACTGGGTTGGGTGCTACCCCCAGGCCTGCTCACTTCTGAGATGTTAGAACAAGTGACGCCCTCCTGGTTATGAGTGTACCAAATGTTATAGAATAGTCAGATGGACAAGCTGAAATGGTCTGCCCACTGCATTAACAAGGCCACCCCCATTCATTCCAGATGAAGATTCTTCAGAACCCACGGGTGTGGCTGGATGCAGCCACCCAGATTTTTTTCTCCCTCTCCCTGGCCTTTGGAGGACATATTGCTTTTGCAAGCTACAACTCGCCCAGGTATGCAGCCTATCTGGGGGCGTGGATGCCTTTACAGCCTCAGTATTGAGTCAGCAAACCTGAGACAGACATAGCAAATTGGAATCACACTGTTGGATAAGGGGAATCTCCTGTGAACTCCAAGTGGGAATTTCATTCTAAATAGAGGCTTTTTAAAGACTTCCTGAATAACTACTACTGTATTACTGAAGACAATGCAGGATGTCCTCTAAAGGTTGCAGATTGGGCCTTGGTGGCAGTGTCTGGACTCTACCAAGTATTCAGGTCATCCAAGGATGAACAGGGATGTAAGTGGCACACTACAAAAGCAACTGAAGATACTTCAAGAACTTGGCATCCATTTTGAAACATCAAGCACTGCAATGGGAAGGCATGTGCCATGTGCCACAGCAGATCATAGTCAGGTCCAAAAGAATATGAGGATTTCACAAGTTATTTCAACACAGTGGCCATATAGCCTGAAGTTGATCAGGAAGGATTAACAGTTGTCCTTGCAGAAGTATTCTTTGGTGGACTTTATGCGAGGCTGTGGTCCAGGAGAATCCCTGCCATAGTGACTATTAGGCAATTGTGCATGAGCTCCCTTCTGTCATGATCTCCGGTTTTGCTTGTTATGGCTGACGCGGGCAGCTTCATTTTCTTCATGACTTATTTTAAATTACTTTTATTTTTATTAACTTATTTTTACATGTGTGGGTGTTTTGCCTACCACATGCTTGGTGCCTGAGGAGGTTAGAAGAGGCCAGATCTCCTGAAACAGATGTTACAGATGTTTGTCGGTGCTGAGAACTTAACTTCAGTCCTCTGTTAGAACAACAAGTATTCTTAACCACTGAGCTATCTCCCCAGCTCCAGCAACTTCATTTTTGGTGACAGCATTCATGTCTTTCACACTGGGCAGGATGCTGGCCAAAATGTGCAAAACATATACATGGACCGTAAACACATATATGTAGTGTTAAACTTGCTGGTCTGGTGCTGACACACACAGAGATGCTGCTGCCAGATACCCAGTCTATACATAGCATCCAGGATGCACTAAGCTAAGCCCCTGGGGCACACTATGACAGACTCTAACAAACCAGCTTTACGTGGTCATCCACCTTTCTGTAGGACAGAGGAGGTCTCTGAGTGTTTGTAATAGTTTACTGGCCTGAATTGACCCAAATGCGTTCTCCTTGGAGGGTAGTCTCAAAAACCTGCATTCATGCTCACCACCCCATTAATGCCCAGACCCTTGGTGGTTCCGAGCTGGGTTGTAGTGGAGGAGTGTGGAGAATGGCTGAAGTCATCCTGGGAGCATGAGATCACCCCACCCGCACCCCATATCCTCCAGGTTCAGAGTGTGCATGCCTCAGGCTGTAGAGGTGCTAAGGAGGGAATCGTCATTCCCATTTCCTCCCATAGGAAGCCTGGTTCTGACCCAGAAAGTCCCATGATGGCCATGTGCTTGTGTCCAGGAACAACTGTGAGAAGGACGCCGTGACCATTGCCCTGGTCAACAGCATGACCTCCCTGTATGCATCCATCACCATCTTCTCCATCATGGGGTTCAAGGCAACCAATGACTATGGGAGGTGCCTGGACAGGTGAGCATAGGTACTGTACTGGGCTTTACAGGGCAAAGTCATCAAACAGATGCCCACACTAGAATCCACATACACACATAATGTGTGGACATGTCCTACTTCCTCAGGGTCATGAGATGAACAGTGTCCTCTGAAAGTTCCTGTCCACTGGCAACCTCAGAATTTGGCTTTATTAGAAAGTAATCATTGATGGAAGTAAGATAGGAATTGAGATGAGGTAATCCTGGAGTAGGGTGATCCTAAAGCAGTGATAGATGTTCTTATGAGCCAGAAATGGACACAAAAGAGACAGCTGTGATGTGAAATCCTGGATCTCTGTGTCTGGTACACAGCACACATGTTAGTGAGAAATCCTGCATCTCTGTGTCTGGTACACAGCACACATG
Organism: Peromyscus leucopus; assembly: GCF_004664715.2. Taxonomy (NCBI): domain Eukaryota; kingdom Metazoa; phylum Chordata; class Mammalia; order Rodentia; family Cricetidae; genus Peromyscus; species Peromyscus leucopus. Next base: position 78,823,705 of record NC_051079.1, read on the forward strand.
GTAGTGGTATGAGCTCCGATAGGCCTTGGTAGCCCTGCTTCCATGGCCTTGCTAGTTGTAGCTCATATGACCTTTCTCTTATACTAGTTCTACTTGTAGTCTGCAGCTTTCCTTAGCACAAACTCCACATTCTTGGTATCTCCAACATCTTGAGGTGTCCACAGCAGCTTAAGCTTCACCTTCACACCTTCCCACTGTCTGCTCAGTAGCTGCCTGCAGGAACTTTTACCTCATTTCATTGCCTGGCTTCTCAGACTTTCCTTAGAATTCTGGGCAGAAGTCTTAACTGCCCTATAACTCCTATATTTTACATGTCTGTAAAAGCAGCATCAAGTGTCTGATGCCAAAGTCTGCTACCTCCTTACTGCCAGATCCTTCACTGATGAGGCAGGAATCTGACTCTTCATCATTCATACCCACAGAAGAGGTGGCCCTAGTCTTGGTTCACAGGTGGAAACAGCCTCCCCTGTCCAATGCTGGCCAGACACAGGCATCCATGGAACACCAAAGTGTCTAGAAAGGATGGAGTTCTCATCTGGGTGCTGCTATTTGTTCCAGAACATCCCTGGAACATTGGAACACTTGCTGGCCATTGTAGAGCTTCCAGCCTCATCCTCACCAGCCTTTTTCTGCTCCTGCAGAAACATCTTGAGCCTCATCAATGAGTTCGACTTTCCAGAGCTTAGCATCTCCAGAGATGAGTACCCAGCTGTCCTCATGTACCTAAATGCCACTCAGGCTGAGAGATTGGCCCAACTCCCCCTGAAGACCTGCCATCTGGAAGACTTTCTGGATAAGGTACCCACAGGGACAGGACAGGAGGGCTGTCGCTAGGAAACCAGGGCCACACAGGGAGAATGCTGAGCGGCAAAAGTCTAGAAAAGCACCTCAGTCCATCTGCATCTGGCAGACAGGACAACTTTAGTATGACAACATTGCTGGGACACAGAACATGGAGGAAGTAGCCACAGCCTTGTCATAGAGGCCAGTGGATGCTGGGGACCCATAGGCACCAGCCAAGGGATGACCACTCAGGGGGAAGAATCTCAGGGCAGTAGTTCCTGGTCCCTGACCCCAAGGCCATCGAGTCCCTGCTTAGCTGCTCGATATTTCTTATTCAAGAAGAAAAGCTCCCTTCCCTAGAAGTGTGTCTGTGGCCTGTTTTCCCAGAAAGGCAGGGTAGTACTTTTGACACCAGAAGGCAGGTGTGTATATAGGTCATGGTGTGGAGTGTGTACATGTCACAGTATGGGACCACATGTTCTAGTGGGTGTGAGGGTGCACATGTCACAGTGTAGGGTATGCCTATGCCATGGTGTGAGGCATGTATGTATCATAGTGTAGTGTACACATGTGTCATAGTGACCATATATATGCGTCATGGTGTGGGTGCATATGTTACAGTGTAGGCATACATGTATCCCCAATGAAGGTATGCATGTGTTACAGTGTGAAGCACAGACATGTCATTGTAGGGCACATGTGTCATCGTATGCATTGTGTATATGTTATGGTGAGCACACACGTCATTGTGTATGCACATGTGTCACTGTGTGAGATATGTACATGTTACAGTGGAGCATATTCAGGCAAAGGTATGGATGGAAGCACAGGTGTAATGGTGTGGGCGTGTATGTGTTATATATGTGTGTGTGTGTTATGATATGAGTTGTGTGCTATGTACATGACCACAGCAGAGCCTCTGTGTTGCAGAGTGCCTCGGGTCCAGGCCTGGCATTCATCGTTTTCACAGAAGCCGTCCTGCACATGCCAGGTGCTTCTGTGTGGTCTGTGCTCTTCTTTGGGATGCTGTTCACCCTGGGTCTGTCCTCCATGTTTGGGAACATGGAGAGTGTCATCACACCAGTATTTGACATGGGGATCTTACCCAGAGGTATCCCTAAAGAAGCCATAACTGGTAAGTAGATGGGTGGAGGGCCTGTTCCCACTGTCCACCCTGGCCTTTTGTCCATCCTGCCCACTGTTCAACAATCCATTTGGAAGCAGAGCTCTGGGGCCCATGTCTTGCGGAAGGCTGGCCCAGGCTGACCTCTGGAGGTTGGGAAACCCCAGTGGCCCTGGGTTGGGGAATAGCGAGAAGGAAAGATTGGGGGAAGGAAGATAGCAGTTGGGAGAAGGGAGGAGGAAGAGCTGGAACTTCCCCTCCCCATCCCTAGCAGGTCCTCCCTGCTGCCTGGCAAAGTACTGAGAGAGATGGGGGAGAAAGTAACCAAGGGATGGAGTCAAGGAGACCTGGAAAGCCTGCTGCTGGGGCCTCCTGGTCCTCCACCGTGCTCTCAGCCTGCTTGCCTTTGTCCCCAGGGATGGTCTGCCTTGTCTGTTTCCTCTCGGCCATCTGCTTCACACTGCAGTCTGGGAACTATTGGCTGGAGATCTTTGACAGTTTTGCAGCTTCTTTGAATTTGATCATTTTTGCCTTCATGGAGGTGGTTGGGGTCATTTACGTTTATGGGATGAAGCGGTAAGTCGTTCCCATGCCCCATCTCAGGGCAGAGCAGGAAATGGAGTTGGTGGTACAGCTGTACCCACAGCTCTCTGGATCCTGGGGAAAACTCTGAGATGGTACCCTAAGATCCAGGGTGGGCTCAGGGTGCCCACTGTTCTTGATTTTAAAGGATGGGCTGTCCAACAAGGCCACACAAGGGAGCCTGAGCCAGTGTCTTCTGCAGGTTCTGTGATGACATTGAATGGATGACTGGGCGGCGGCCAGGCCTCTACTGGCAGGTGACATGGAGGGTGGTGAGCCCTATCCTGCTACTCAGCATCTTCCTGTCCTACATCATCCTTCTGTCCCAGAGACAACCCAGCTACAAAGCCTGGAACCCACAATATGTAAGTCCTTCCCATGAGGCTGTGGGGATCCCTCAGGCTTGACCTAGCATCCATGGTTCTACCCATGGCTTAGATGACCTACACATGGTAGTGTAGTCTGACCACTCTGGTAACTGGAGATCTAGGTATGTAGACAGATAGTTATCTATAAGGCCTGAGGATGCTGGTATTCTAAGGCAGGGGCTTTGGTAAGTGGAATGTAGATCTCAGTGGTGTCTAGACTCTAGGGCAATGGTTCTCAACCTGTGGGTCACAACCTTTTGGGGTAAAGTGACCTTTCACAGGGTCACCCAAGACCATTGGAAAACACAGCTATTTACTACTATTCACAAAAGTAGCAAAATTACAGCTATGAAGTAGCAATGAAAAAAATTTATGGTTGGGGGGTCACCACAACATGAGATTAAAGGGTCACAGCATTAGGAAGATTGAGAACCATTGCTTTAGGCACATCATAGGTCCCACTGGCCTCTTTCTTAGAGACATGGCCTCATTTCACTATCTGGGTGCTTTGGGACAAGCAGTTAGAAAACTGCTCAGTTTCTACCTATGACAAGATAAATGATGGACAGAGGGTGTCTTATGACTATCAGTATGGCCCCAGACTTTTCACAGTCTCCTAAGGTGGGCTAGTCCCTTCCAGCAGTAACTCCTAGCCTTTACTCAACTGCCTGGTCCTTAGAGGCACACATACATAGTTCCGAACTTCACCTGCATCTGTGTCTCTCATGAGAGCAATCCTCTCCAAGTCCATGCTGAAGAGAGACCCCAGCAGAGCAGCAGGGACCTGTAAAGGAGGCTGTACACTTGAAAAGTTTTCATGAGAACCGTCCCTTTAGATGTACCTTCTACTTGTTCATGCAAACACACAGGAAACATCTGAAAGTTGGGTGGGTGGTGTTGCCACATCACAGAGGAGAAAGATGGGGACCCAGAGTGACAGTTGTACAAAGCTGGCCTTTTGATGGTTCCCACCCTCAGGAGGGGCTGGGGTAGAGGAAGTCCTGGCCAAACTTCTTTCATTTCCCCCCAGAATCTGTGTGCTCACTGTGGTTTCAGGAAGTGGGGAGGAAGTTGCCACTTTACTTAACTTGGTGGTGGTCAAGGATCAGCCTGGTTCCACTTGGAAATGGGTGGTGTAGGCCCTGCTGGGACACATATCTGATCATGCCCTTCTGTCACCACAGGAACATTTCCCTTCAAGAGAGGAGAAGCTCTACCCTGGCTGGGTGCAGGTCATCTGTGTGCTCCTGTCCTTCCTGCCCTCATTGTGGGTCCCAGGAGTTGCTCTGGCTCATCTATTGTACCAGCGCAGGCAGAGGTGGAAGGATACACAGCTGGAAAGTGGTCTGAAGCCTCAGGAGAGCAGAGGCTGCTGAAGGGCAGAGCCAGGGTAGACCAGGGTGGGGAGGTAGACTTGTGCTACTCAGACCCAGCCTCATTACACGCTGTCCCCGACTGAGACCACGTGATTATTGCTTTCCCAGCATTCAGCATGGTGGAAGACTCATAGTTCAGGGTAGCTGCTTGTTGTCCAGTGGGCATCTGTGTGATGCCATTCCTCCACATCTAGGTTCCACAGGGTGCAATTTGTGTGGACACCACTTCCCCCTGAAATCCATGCTGAGTGGGGAAGCCCTGAGTGTACTTAGTTGGCAGTGGCAGGACTGTGGAATCCATTTTCTATGAGTGGTCTCCACATTACTAATTCCAGAAATCCAGCCCTAATGCTGGTCTTCAAAGAAGAGCTGAGCTCAGTGGGAGGAAACTGACAGGCAGGAAATCTCTTCCTCCTCCCCTATCAGCCTGAAGTTACCACATCTGTGAAGAGACCCACAAGTACAGATCAGAAACCATTAGAGAACCCCTATCACACGTCTACAACCAGTGTCACAGGGGTGAGGTGGGACGGCACAAGCCAAGGAGGTACCGACTGTATCACTGACTCGCCATACATATTGCCATTTTTGTTTTTTAAGCATCTATTTTTTGCTTGTCAAGAAAGAGCAGAAAGGCTACTGGTCAGTCAGTTTCTACTCTCTCATGAGAGTGATAATCATTTATTCACTCACATCTGTTCACTCACTGTGACACTTTACTGCCCAGTCCTCTGCAGCCTGCAGGCAAAGCCATGACTTCAGAATCACAGAAGGGCTTTTTCTCAGTTCCCCAGTGCTCAGAGACTCCCTCCTCTCTCCCTCTTGTCCTCTTGTTTTCTGCCCCTTATATCAACACTGTGAGATCAGGGTCATCTTTGAAGCCTGGAGCCCTGGACAAAGATGTCCACTTCTGATTAGTCCCCATAGAGCCATCTACACCAACTAGTGGCTTTGTGATGTCAATAACTGCCCAGACACAACAGACCATGGTGTCTTGAAGGAGATCGTGCCAGATATGCTGCTCATGGTGCTGACATTTTAAGCAAGAAAGGTTTATGTGTGAAAATCTGTCTTAATGGAAGCCATCTTTGTCATGGCCAGATCAAAGTAAACACAGAGGTTTCTGGGACTGTTCACCTGCGGATCTGCTGAGCACCACACATGGAATGAATCCCAGGGTGCCCAACCCTAAGTGCTCAAGCCTACCGAGGGTTAAATCCTGACCTTGGTCCAGCATCCTGGACTGTGACAACTGTCCATGCCCACCATTCTGCCATTGACAAATGCTCTTGATAAGCAGGGATGTTGAGAGTCACCTATCTTTACACAAGGCAAATTTCATGTCCATATCGTGTTTTAAAAATACATAGGGTGTTGTAGAGGTCTATTGTTGGGGGAAAATTTTTGGTGTAGAACATCACAAAAGCGGCATGGGCTCTGCCAGTACCTTGGAGGAATGTGCTTTCCGCCAGGAGCTGAAATGAAAGCATATGTGCCCTGGATCCTGGAGCCCAGAACATGGAGTCCTGCTTAGCTACGGAGAACAAGGGTTTGAGTGCTCGTGTCTTCAGAGCAATCCATTCTGCACACATTCTTGATGCAGCTATGAGAATGTCTGCACAGAAGGGACGATGGCAGGAGGCATGTCCAATGAGTGGTTGATAGGTGGACATACAGACAGATGGGCAGTCCAAAACAGCAGAGGCCCACCAGCCTCTGTCAAACAGACTGATTGTTGGGAGCCTCTGGTGAGTGCTTTGGAAATTGGGATGGCTACCAAAGCACTATCCAGGAAGAAGTGAACAAGGGCCCAGACTGCAGAGCAAAGGTGAGTGGTCTGAGCCTCCATGACCATACCTACATGCAAGGTACCTTCAAATTGCCCCTGCCCTTGAGAAAAAACAGGCTAGGCCTGCCCAGCAAAGACTGGACCACAAGACATGCAACTTGCAGGAACACACCACTTCTCAGAGCAACAGTGTCAACTTAGAAATGAAGCTGCTATGAATGGCCTGTCAACTATGAGATGGACATAGTATCCATGTCTTCCTCAGCCACAGGAACCCTCCCTTCTCTAAGTATTTTTCTTCTGCCTCGCTCTATCCTACAACTAAGGTTAGGATTATACTTGGAGAGGTGTTCCTCTATACTCTAGGGTGAAAGCTAATTCTGTAGTCCAGGTGATCCTGAGAATACATGCTCAGTCAAGCCAACTTGTTGTATGAGAAGCAGCCCGCTCTGACAATAGGTGGAACTGGAACTCATTGTGAAAGGCACCACCACTGTGGCTAGGGAGTGAGTCTTGCAAGCACATGCAATCCCAGGCTGTTGTGTCTTATCACAGAGCACAAGTTTCACTTGGGTCCTTTCTGTCATGCTTGTGTGAAGCAAGGACCTGGCCCTGCTGCATTTCAACTGCAGAACAGACCGTGGAAGTCACCTTCCTTATGGCATCACTGTAGGGATATATCCCAGTCATGCAGGGATATATAACATAAATTCTACCAACCCCAGATATGCCTCCAATTTCCTGCATCCTTGGTGAACAGAGTTTAGCCTAAAGAGGTGCATCCCACCCCTCAGTTTAAGGACACCCCCCCAGCATCCTGGGCCATCTGGAAGTTTGTGAGCTGCAGTCACCTCATCACCCAATCAGTGTCTATATCCTGCTGAGGTAAGGGAGGTGGCATTCAGGAAGGGTAAGAGGGCCTGTGCAACTTTGGGGGCACCTGCTCTGGCTGGGCTACAGAAATGGCTCTGTTGTCAGGAAAACTGGGGTTCCCTTTGGGTTCTCATTCTCATTAGTAAAATAATTAAAAATAGACTCAGAGGGCAGCTTGAGGACATTTTTTATAAAGTTTGAGAGGAAAAACAATGCAAGCAAGAAGAAAATCCAAGCAGCTGCCAGAGGAGGGGAGATGAAGAAGTTAGGCCTTTTAAACTAGGTATGGATGTAGAGAAACAGAAAAAGCCCAGACTATCAGGGAAAGCATGTTTAGAAGTGCCAAGCTGCGGATCTGAATTTGTGGGTATTTGATTCTAGGATTGCTTCAGGAATATGTGGCTGGAAAAAGAGAGACAGCTTGCTATGAAAGGGAGAGCACTCCTAAGAATGAGACTCTGCCAGTGAGCTTGGAAAAGAGTACTTGAGCAAGTGGCCCATGACCCTCTATTGGACATTTCTGTAACACACAGCTCTCCCAAGTTTGTGTATCACTGAACATGATCCATTCCTGAGAAAAAGTTCAAGTGAAGGATGTAACTAGAGTTTTCCTGCCTGCCCACAGTCAGGACAAATCTTTGTCACCTGCCAGTTCCACAGCCACTCAGACCCAACCAAGTAAACACAGAGACTTATATTGCTTACAAACTGTATGGCCATGGCAGGCTTCTTGCTAACTGTTCTTACAGCTTAAAGTAATTCATTTCCATAAATCTATACCTTGCCACATGGCTCGTGGCTTACTGGCATCTTCACATGCTGCTTGTCATGGTGGCAGCTGGCAGTGACCCTTCTGCCTTCCTGTTCTTTCTTTTCTCCTCTCTGTTAGTCCCGCCTATACTTCCTGCCTAGCCACTGGCCAATTAGTATTTTATTTATTGACCAATCAGAGCAATTTGACATACAGACCATCCCACAGCAGAAGGACTCCAGACTTCCTCTGCACAATGGCTTCTTTCCCATGTTAATCTTGTTTCACTCCTGTCCCTGTCTCCTGCCACAGGTCCTCACACTGATCTCCAGATCTTGAGACAAGTCCCGAGTTTGTCTTCTCACTTGTTGCCACAACAAACTCCTGAAAATCAGAAGCTATTCCTAAACATACCTGTTCTCTTACTGCCGCAGAGGCCCAGAGTGTAAATCAGGTCTCACTGGGCCATGGTTGAGGTGTGCTGGGCAGCACCTGTCCTCAGCTAGTCTGGTTGATTATGCCTCCATTATTGTGCTTGGCCCTTTCCTCCAGCTCAAAGACTGCAGTAGCTGGTTTACTCTTTCTACAACCCAATTCTACTCAGCATTCCCTCTTACTGACTCCTGTGATGATCTCAGACCCACCCAGATAAACAGGATGATTCATATCTTCAGGTCAACAGATCTTCACTCCATCTGTAACCATAGCCACGTTTCATGATCAAGTAGCATAGTCAGTTTCTTGGGACCAACACATCTTTGTTGTTATTTTTCTGCTCACCATAAGTGTGCTTGGCTTATGTCAACTTGACACAAGTGAAAATCATTTGAGGGAAGGTAACCTCAATTAAGAAAATTCATCCCGCTGCCTGCTGGTGATGCACACCTTTAATTCCAGCACACAGGAGGCAGAGGCAGGTAGATCTCTGTGAGTCCAGGGCCAGCATGGGCTACAGAGAGTTCCAGGACAGCCATGGCTGCACAGAGAAACCCTGCCTTGAAAAACTGGAAAACAAGAAAAGAAAATTCATCCATACAACTGGGCTGTAGGCAAGCCTGTAGGGCATTTTCTTAATTAGTGATTGATGTGGGAGGGCCCAGTCCATTGTGGGTGGGGACACCCCTGGGCTGATGGTCTTTGTTCTATAAGAAAACAGACTGAGCAGCGCTCTTCATGGTCTCTGTATCAGCTCCTGTCTCTAGGTTCCTGCAGTCCATCCAGTTTTAGGAGCTCCCTTTAGTTCTGTGGTATCCTTCGCAGGTGAACATCTAGGTACTGAGTATTGAGCCCAGTGTGCGGATGTCCAGAGAAGGGCAAGAAGGAACTCTTATCCTGTAGGAAGCTTATGACTGGTTCCATTGACATTGCTTTCTCATGCTCAGATCCTTCTCATTCCTGTTCTCTGATTCTGTGTGCATGTTTGCAGAGGTCAGAGAACAATCTTAAGTGTCTGTTCTCAGGAGCCATTCCCATTTAAAAAAATATTTTTAATTTGATTTTTAGATAGGGTCTCTCACTGGCCTGGAACTCACCAAGCAGGTTAGGCATCCAGGGAGCCCCAAGGGTACATTTGTCTCCACCTTGACAGTTCTGGGATTACAAGCATACACCAGCACACCTGACTTCCTCACAGGAGTTCTACACTTGCAAGGGAACACACACCACCACCACACCAATAAGTTTCAGCTCAGATCTAGGAGAACCCTCAAATTAGATTCCCCATTGCCTTTTTAACTTCGCCAGTTTTGTTTCCCCCAGGGCAGATCTGGCAGTCTCCACAGTAACTGAAGAAAGAACTCAGCAACTCATGAGTTGGGGTCCATTAGGACATGGGGTCCTTTAGCGAGGACTTAACAATTTGGCAGGAATACAAGTGGTCTTGAGGAGAGCTGGAACTAGATGAACATGGCTAGAGATAAGATGCTGGCACCTAGTGGATTGATGGATGACATGATGTTACTGGCACACCGGAGAGGCCTGAGTTGCCCAGCCCAGGCGGAAGACTTCTAGTCTCCTGCTGAGCTGTGACCTTGGATCCTGGGATTTCCCAACCCTATTTTGATCCCATTACTGAGTGTCCTCTGCCCTGGGACTGAGTTGGTTCCAGCAGGCTGGCGGTCAAGATCCCCAAACATACACCCTCCATATGGAAGTTCCAGGAGCCTGAGTGCATTTATGATCCACTCCCTGGACTTGGCTCTGCTGTAAATGCCTTCAGCTTAGTCACTTGGATGCACTAAAAGGCAGCAGGATGAACAAGGCACTGTCATAAGGCCAGCTGGGGCCAATTAGGCTGCATCAGCGCTGGGGCTGAGAGCCCTGTCCAAGGTACAGTTCCTGTGGTCCCACCAGTGATATCCCAGAAGCTTCCAGAATTGCTCAAAGCTATCAGTTGTGACTAAGAGCTCAGTGAATCCAGCTCAGTCAGTCCATTTGGAAGCTGGGGGCAGGGAGGTGGGGAGCTGTTCTTTACACCTCTATGCCCTTTATGCTGGTCTTCCTGCTCCCTATGTTAGCCTCAGGCTGTCTGTTGAATGGCTTTTGTCTAGCTCTACTGAGAGCTGACTTCTCTCTTGAGGAGCTGCTGTGCTGGTCTGCAGGGACAGGTGGTACTTCAACAGAGTAGACAGGAGGGCCCTGGCTGCCTGTCTGAGGACAAACCCATCCTAGGTGTTCCTACAAACTCCTTACTGTAGGGGGCCATGGCAAAAAAGCAGGGGTGAGGCCCAGGCCAGATTTACCAGAGGCGCCCAGAGATTGCTACCCTTCAGCATACCCCATATCCTTGCTCATCCTTGGATTATTCTCCTATGGCCTTATCCTGTATTTTCCCCACCCACCTGCACATTCCAACTTGACTCTGAACAGAGCTTGAGGCTCTCTGCTCCACCCTGGAGCCAGAGCAAGGAAGAACGGTGTATATTTTTGTTTTTGTTCAGCTCTTGTTTAGGTAGCCATATGTTGAGGTATCATGGGTGTAGCCACCCTGCCATTTCTTGGAGACAAAAATCTCAATTTGCTTGGTCCTCTGGCTCTTACAGTCTTCCTGTCCCCTCATTCATTATGTTCCCTAAGTCTTAGGTTACAACAGAGGTTGTGTTGTAGAGGAATCCACTGGGGCTGGGTACTCCAGGATCACTCGTTTTCAGCATTCATCTAGTTGTGGATTTCTGTAACGTTACCTATCTGTTGCAAACATTCTTTGATGAGGGGTGAGCACTACACTTACCTATGGGTGTAAGGATACATACTTAGCACGCAGTTAGAAATTATGCTGGTTTAGCAAAATGGCCAAATTAAGTTCTTCTTAGATCCATAGCCTCACTAACCCCAGAGAGTTGGCTAAATTCCAGTACTAGGCATGACTTCCCTCCTGTGGAGTGGGCTTTGAAACAAATTAGACAGCTGCTGGTTACTGCCAAGACATGCATGCCCCTGTTGCACCTTTATGGAAAATGTTGTCTTTTCTCCAGTGTATATTTTTGGTATCTTTGCTAAATATCAGATGGCTGTATTTCATGCACTCATGTTTGGGTCTTCTATTTTGTTTTGTTGATCTACATATCTATTTTTGTGCTATTTTACTATAGCTCTGTAATATAACTTGAGATCTAGAATGGTAATCTCCCCAGCATTGTTTTTTGCTTGGGATTGTTTTGGCTATCTGGGGTCTTTTGTGGTTCCACATGAATTTTTTCTATTTCTCTGAATAATGATGTGGGTTTTTTACCGAGCTTGTATTGATTGCATCTGTAAACTGCCTTCAGAATGGTTATATTTTCACAATATTAATTTACCAATTGGTTAACATGGGAAGTTTTTCTGTTTTCTAATGTCTTCCTTAATCTATTTCTTCAGAGACTTAAAGTTTTCATTGTAGGGGCCTTTCATCTCCTGTTAGGTTGTCATGATCTGAATGGCCTTTATACGTTCATATATTTGAATGTTTGATCCCCAGTTAGTGGAACTATTTGGGAAGGGTTAGGAGATAAAGCTTTTCTGGAGAAGGTGTGTCACTGGGGGTGGGCTTTGAGGTTTTAAAAGCTCATACCAGACCTACTTTCCCCTTTCTCTCCAGTCTCTCTGTCTGGTACTTGTGGATCAGAGGTGAGCTACTGCTCCAGCACCATGCCTGTCTACCAGCTGTCATGCTCCCTGCCATGATAGTCATGGACTAACCCTCTGAAACTATAAACAAGACCCCAAATAAATGCCATCCTTTATAAGTTGCTTTGATTATGGTGTTTCTTCACAGCAATAGAACAGTAATTAAGACAGAAGTTGGTATCAGGGACTGGGGTATTGCTGTGACAGGCCTTACCATGCCGTTGTCTGGAGAAATATGAAAGACTTTGGACTAGAAAATCAGTAAAATGCTGTAAGTGGGGCTTAATGGGCTGTCCTAGTAGGAGCATGGTGCTGAGACACGTAGTGTTGAGAGCAATATGGATCGTGGAGGCCCAGACCAAGAGGTTCTCGAGAGGGACAATAACAGCAGCCAGGCTACAGACCATTCTTGGGGTATTTTAGCAAACAATGTGGCCACTTTTTGTCCCTGTCCTAAAAATATTCCTGAGACTGAATTGAAGAGTTTTGAAATAATGTCATTGGTGGAGGAGATTTCAAGATAATCTAATATTGACTGGGTCACATGGTTATTAGTGACAATTCTTATGTAGAACTACAATGAAAAGAACAAGAGGGGTAAAAAAAAGTACAAACACAGTTTGAGGGGATAAAGAACATCAGGAAATGCAATATTGGAGCCAGGCCTTGTGCTCAAAGAGATGAGAAGTTAAAAGAAAGGCCTGATAATAAACAGAATAAAGGGAGTGGTATCTTCAGGGAAAAACTCCGCCTAGCTAACGTGTAATCTCTGAAAGGCAAAGGCCGAAGGACATCTAAAAACAAAAGCCACCAACAGGTCCAAGCTTGTGCACATGTAAGTCATGGAGGGGGCCAGGTTTCAGGCCAAGAAAGCAGAACTTGGCAGCACCAGCCATGACATTATGGCTTCAACAAGGAAAATGCAAATGGGAAGAGGTTGTGGGATCTTCCTCCACAGTTAAGGAAAGCAGCTGAGGCCAAGCATGTGGCAGGGGAGTCCCTGTACGGAGGCCCCGAGAGACCATTACATGAAGCTGTGAAGGTGAAATCTGGATTGCGTTGGAGACCCCAAGATGTTGGAAATGCCACAGCTATGGGATACCTGCAAGGAGAGCTGCAGACAGGGTGTGGAACCAGCCCAAGGGAAAGAAGTGGGCTGCAGTCAAAGCTGGAAGGAGTTGGAGATATGAAGAGACATCTCATATCGTCTTGACATTGGGCACAGAGATACAGAATTTGCCCTGTGGGGTTTGGTTTTGCTTTGGTGCAGTATTTCCTTACTGTGTCCCCTTTCCTCTATTTTTGGAATGGAAAAGTATATTCTGTGCCACTGTGTTGGAAGTATGTAATTTGTTTTTTGATTTTATAAGGGGCTACTGCCTTGAGTCTCAGAAGAGACTTTGGGCTTTTAGACTGTAGAGGACTATTGGGACTTCTGAGTTGGACTGAATGCTTCTGTGGGATGTTCTGATACTGTGAATGTGTTGCTCTGATTGGTTGATAAATAGCCAGTAGCCAGGCAGGAAGTATAGGTGGGGTAAACAGACAAGGAGAATTCTGGGAACAGGAAGGCTGAGTAAGCAGGCGCCAGCCTGCAGTCCAGGGAGCAGCATGTAATGGCACATAGGAAAAGCCATGGAACATGTGGCAACATATATATTAACAGAAATGGGCTAAGTTTAAATGTAAGAGCTAGTCAGTGGTAGGCCTGAGCTAGTGGCCAGTTATAATATAAGCCTCTGTGTGTTTACTTGGAGGACACAAGTGGGAGATAATTGTCCTGACTGCTAGCAGGCCAGGACACAGAAAGGCTCTGACTACAGAAGCATTTTGCATTATGATATGGCTACAAGCCAATGTGGGTCAGGAGTGGAATATGGTACTATTAGTATGAATGAGAATGGCCACCATAGGCTCATATATCTGAATGTTTGGTTCCCAGTTGGTAGAACTGGATCAGGAGGTGTGGCCTCATTGGAGGAGGTGTCACTGGGAGCAGACTTAGAGGTTTTAAAAGACTCCTACTAGTGCAAACTTGTACAGCCACTATGGTAATCAACATGGCAGTTCCTCAGAAAGTTGGGAATCGATCTACCTCAAGATCCAGCTCTACCGCTTTTAGGCATATACCCAAAGGACACTTCAAGGACACTTACTCAATCATGTTCATCACTGTTCTATTCATAATAGCCAGAAACTGGAAACAACCTAGATGTCCCTAGAAGAAGGATAGACCTTTAACACACTTTCTGCCTCCTATTCATCAGGGTTCCCTGAGGTTTGAGGGGAGAGATTTGATAAAGACATCCCATTTAGGCCTGTGTTCCAAAACTCTCTCTCTGCATAATGTCTGGCTGCAGAAGAATAGATAAACAAAACATGGTGCATTTACACAATGGAGTATTACTCAGCCATTTTTTTTTAATAGACATCATGGAATTCTTAGGTAAATGGACAGAACATGAAAAAAAAAAACCATCCTGAGTGAAGTATCCTGACCCAGAAAGACAAATATGGTATGTATTCACTTATGTGTTGATATTAGCTATGAAATCAATGATAACCAGCTCCAATTTGTAGAACCACAGAAGTTAGGTGTAGAGGAAGGGGTACACATGGATCTCCCTGGGAGGGGGAAATAGAATATATTTTACAGGTGGACTGGGGGCAGAGGGGATCAGGTGGGGATGGGGAGAGACAGGGCTGAGGGAGGGAATTCGAGGAGAGATAGTTGGAATTGAGGTGCATTTAAGGGATGGTATGGACACCTAGCGCAGTGGGAATTTCCTAAAATATTGAGGATGATCCTAATGAAGTCTCCTAATAATGGGGGAAACGGAGTCCCAACTGGCTATCTCTTGTCACCAAATGAGGCTTCCAGTACTGGGACTCCATTGCATTCAACTGAGTTATTGCTCATGGGGGGTCCTATAGAAATCCCCAAACAACCCAGGCGGTTGCTAAGACAATGGGTTGTTCTCTGCAAACTGACAGCAAGGCTCCTCTGCTGAGGACAACACCCACAGAACTCACTGAACATGGAGAGGTTGAGTTGATGCCTACATAGAACCTTGGCTCTATGCTCTAGTGTCTTTGGTGCAAGAAGGTCCTCTGCAGGCTACAAAAGAGAAATGTTAGCACCCACCAACCCACAAAACCCTTGACCTACAATCTGTCCTACTGTAAGATATGATAAGGCAATGGTGGCATAGGACTTGTGGTAGTGGCCAACAAATGTCTGATTTGACTTACGGCCCACTCCACAAGATGGAACTCATACCCAACCCTGCTTGGGTGACCAAGAATCAGAGATTAGATAGCCCGGAGACCTAGGGCAAAACCAATTAATACTGGTTTAAAAAAACTATCAATAAAATGACTCCTAGTGATATTCTACTGTACTCATAGATCAGCGCCTTATTCAGTCATCATCAGAGAAACTTCCTCCTGCAACAGAAGGGAGCAGATGCAGAGACCCACAGCCAGACATTATACAGAGAGACAAGTCACTGGAATACAAAGCCCTAAGTGGGATGTCTTCATCAAATCCCTCCCCTCAAACCTCAGGGAACCTGAGGAAGAGGAAGCAGAAAGTGTGTTAAAAGCCAGAGGGAATAGAGGACACCAGAACAAGGCCCCCGAATTAACTGAGGACGAATCATAGGAACCCACGAAGACTGCACAGGACCAGCATGGGTCTGCACCAGGTCCTCAGCTTTCAGCTTAGTGTTTTAATGGACCTGAGCGTGTGAATGAGTGGGTCTCTGATTCCTGTACCTGTTCTGGGGGGCTCTTTTCCTTTGGTTGGGTTGCCCGGTCCAGCCTCCATGCGACGGCTTTTGTTTTATTATTATATTTTATTTTATCATGTTTGGTTGTATCTCTTAGAAGTCTGTTCTTTTCTAATAGAGACAGAAAGGGAGTGGATGGGGAGAGGAGGTATGGGCAAACTGAAGGGAGTAGAGGCAGGGGACTGTAATCAAGATGCATACTGTATGAAAAAAGAATCTATTTTCAATAAAAGGGGAAAATGAAAAAAAAAACATTTTAAAAAAGAAATAAAAGGAAGAAAGGAAGAAGATAAGACCTTGGTTGTGTGGGCTGAGCAAAGGGCTTAGTCTCAAAGATGGAAGACTCACAAAATTTGAGGAAAGGATCAGGTTACAATAAAAAAACGTTTATGCATAGGACATGGGCAGGCAGTTTGAATGGGGCTTTGTGATGAAGGGTGCGGAGTGTGGAATCAGTGGTTAATAATTCAGGAAACAAGCTAGGGAAGAGTGGCATAGGCCTTTTAATCCTAGCACTTGGAGGCAGAGGCAGGTGGATCGAGGTGAGTTTGAGGCCAGCCTCGTTTACATAGTGAATCTGGGACAGCCAAGATCTACATCGTGAGGCCCTTTCTTGAAAAAACCAAAGGGGGGAAAACCAGAAAGCTTAAACAGAAGTCTTTTTGAGTGGTACTTCAATCAAGTATGATGACAAACAATTTCACGATTTACTCTTTTATTGGTGTGTGACTCCTGCCTGGTTCAGTACTATATGTCACCCTATTTTATCTTCACAGTGATTTCAGTAGATAACCACTGTGATTACTTGACTCAAATGCTGCCAAGGAATCTTAGCTTCGAGAACTTATGAAATGTCCCCGTGTGATCCCTTTGATTTCACTGCTTGATTTTAGCGTTCACCACTTTCTTAAGTATTTGTCAGACTACCACTGAAAATTAAAGTGGACTCTGAGAATATTGTAAAAAATAAAATAAAAACAGAATTTCCCAGTTAGCTCTCTTTGCCTTGTGCTTGTGCATCAAGATGTAAACTCTCAGCTACTGCTCAATTAAAAATCTCTACTTATGTAAGTTGCCTTGGTCATGGTGTTTTATCACAGCCATAGAAAGGTAACTGAGACATGCAGTCACCTGGATGTGATTTAGGTTCCTGGTTATCCCAGTTAGGGGTTCTATTGATGTAAAGAGACACCATGACCATGGCAGGTCTTATAAAGAAAAACATTCAGCTGGGGGTGGCTTGGCTTATAGTTTCAGAGGAGGTTTAGTCCATTATCATCATTGTGGGACATGGTGGTGTGCAGGCAGACATGGTGCTGGAGGAGCTGAGAGTTATACATCTGGATCCACAGCTGCAGAAGTTGTCTGTGTGTTGGGCATAGCTTGAGCACCTATGAGACCTCCAAAGCCAGTCCCCACAGTGACACACTTCCCCAACAAGGCCACACTTTGTAATAGTGCCATTCCCTAAGGGTCAAACATTTAAATACATGAGTCCATGGGGACCATACCTATTCAAACCACCATACCAGCCCAAAGTCCTGTTTTCATTTCTGAGACACTCTGACTCCATTGGCCCATTGGAAAAGACTCCATGGTTAGGTGTGGAAAGACACCATGCCTGCCGATTTGCTGCCATGCTCCCTACCATGATCATAGATTCTAACCCTTTAAAACTGTAAGCCCCAAATAAATGCCTTTTTAAAAAAATTGTCTTGGTCATGTTGTTTTATCACAACAATGGAAAAGTAACAAGACAGCTAGGTAGTGGTGGCACATTGCCTTTAATCCCAGCACTTGGGAGGCAGAAGCAGGTGATCTCTGTGAGTTCAAGGCCAGCCTGGTCTAGAGAGCGAGTTCCAGGACAGCAAAAGCTAAAACAACAACAACAACAACAACAACAACAACAAAAGTAACAAGACATTCAGCCACCTGAATTCAGGTGTATTTAGGTTGTAATTTAGGTTACTGGTTCAAAGTCCTGTCTTCATCTCTGAGACACTCTGACCCCACTGGAAAAGACTCCATGGTTAGATATGAAAAGACACCAGGGCCAGGCATCTCACACCTGTCCACATGGTCCCAGTGCCCATACGTCTTCTATCTCCTTTTGGTGTTGGTGACTAGTGGATCCTTGGCACTAAAAGGGGTGGGATCTGCTTCCTGGAGGGCATCAGGAAGGAAATCAAGCCCACCACAGGAAACAGGGCACTGGGACAAACTTCCATACTACCACCCATGACACAGAGGTTTTGGAGGGCAACCTAGCCCCACAACAGGCTGGTCCCTCTTGGATCCAGGAGTGGTGGGGCTACAACGCCCATGTTCATCCAGCGGAAGGGGACAGGGTTAGTCCAAAATGGTCTGAAAGTCTGTGCTTAGGGCTGGGTCAGCTGCAGCCTTAAGGATGGCCATTGTCGTCCTTGGGAGCTTCCGGCCCAGATGTCTTTGGGCTGCAACAGAGGATGTACTCAAATTTCATTCCAAAGAGGTGAGGTAGTCCCTTAGTCTACCTGGGTCAAATCCTGGCCATGTGTGGGCCAGGTGTGAGCAGGAGCCCCACCCAGGAACACACCACCACCACTGCAGAAACCTGAGGATCCCTCCCAGCATCTAGGAAGCAGCAGAGCAGAGGTGAAGGGACCAGGCAGGGAGCAGAAGGTTCCTGAAAGTGAAATGTGTCACCCCACGGGCCTTTCCTGAGGTAAGAAGTAGAAGAGAGGGAGCAGGAAGGCAGAAGTAGGAAGCTGTGGTCTGGAAGCCTAGCTTCGCCCACCCAGAGCTGCCTGAGTGGGCTCCTCCCCAGGCAAATGGAGACGGGCTTGGCACCTACAGTTTGCCTTTGGGTTCACCTAGGCACTCAGTGTTCAAGGGCAGATTTGGGGGCCATTTGGAGGGAGCTCACTTACTTGTCCTGAGAGTTCCCAGGAGACGCTTGTAGATGACAGAATGACCAGCCAGCTTGCGCAGGAAAGCTCGGTAGCAGAGCCAATGAGCGGCTTCAGGAGGAAATAAGCCAGAGGCCCCCTTGATCCTTAGTGTCATTCCTGGGGAAGCAGATGGAGGCTGAAGGACCCACCTGGCCACAGACCCTCATGCCCTCCAAGGCGTTCTCAGCATCCTTCTGACCTACGAGCTCCTAGGCTCAGCAATGACAGTTGACTAGCTCCTGAGTGAGTGCAGGATGCCCACCCACTGCACAGGCACGCTGGCCCTGCTCCACCCACGCACCTGCATTCTTGACCTTCAGGATGGAGTAGCAGTAGGATGCTATTCTGAATATGATGTCCAGGAAGAATGCGGGGTTCTTCCTAACATGCTGGTCAAAGGGGAGCTGAAGCACACATGCATGGAACCTGGGCAGGAGTCACAGTGTTGGGGAAGGGCCCTTGGTAAGTGTGTACACACGTGTATACAAAAGCAAGCTCCTGTCTGGCATACATGTGAATTACACAGATTTATGGGCACCACATGCCTTGAATCATGTAATTGCATGCACAAATGAACTTACCACTACACACACACACACACTGCGTGTGCATGAACACATGTCTTCACACATGTGTACTGCCACAGAACTAGTCTCTTCCCAGGTGCCTCATGCACTCTCACCTCACATCACAGCAAGGGTAAACTGCCTGGCATTGAAATTGTGCCCAGTCTTCCACAGCACAAGCTCTCCCCACACTCAGCTCCAGGGACCAGGGAGGGGGCTTAGCAGGAGGCCAGATCCACAGTGGCATAAATCTGGCCTGTGGTTGGTGTGGCCGTCTGACTCTGTTACAGCTCTTTGGAGCAGCCCTCCTTTCATGAGTCATGGGAAGCCAATCCCATCCCTACAGGAAACTTGAGAAGAAAGGGCCATGCTGTGCCCCTACAGCCAGGTAAGAGACTGTGTAATGAGTGTCATGGGGTCTGGCCTAATGAACCTGACTTCAGGTGGAGATATTTCACTACCTGAAACCTGGGAATGGATCCCACTGATCAGCCACCAGCTCCAGGTCTCAGGACCAACCAAGGACAAGAATGTCCCAGCAGCACAAGGCAATGTGTGGGACACCACAACAGCCAGGCAGCTTTGGGCTGGGTCCCTGTCACGACTTCTGCAGTGCAAGACACCATCAGCGATAGAGCTGATTCTCTGCTTCCCTTCCCATCCTATGCCTTCCGAGGTGCTTTCTTGGGGGTCTCCACCCCAGCCTCTCCTGTCTCAAGCTCTGGTCAGCACATAAGGTCATCTGTACTTCTAGCACAGGGAGACCAGAAGAGGTTCTCATCTGACAGATACAGAGCTCTGTGGAGACTCAACTGAATGCTGCTTTTTCCTAACCCCACTTCGACATGCCACCCAATTAGGGGAGCAACTAGCCAGCGTTACCTTAAGCATGAAAGCCCCAGCAGACAGCGTGGCTGACATTTCTGGCCTGTGCCTCCCTCTAGTGGTGGCACAGCCCATGACTCACCTGTAGGCCTGAAGCAGGAAGATCTTGTACACATTGATGCAGACCGTCTGGAGGCTGTTCACCTAGAGTCCCAGTAGAAAGAGAACCATCAGCAACATCCCTCAGATCACAAATGAACACTTTCTGTGTTGTCAAATGGATAAGAAAGACACTTGTATGGGAGACCCTAGAAATCCAGTCAGGCCCCCAGGTGTTATCAAGAGGGTAGGAAGCAGGAAGAAGCAGAGGCCAAAGTCTACCACAACGGCCCCTCCTAGACAGAGAACTCAGAAGCAAGGGCCTGAGAGCCCAAGGCCAAGGATCCAGGATCCAGGGAACCTCTCTGT
Source organism: Peromyscus leucopus (assembly GCF_004664715.2). Taxonomy (NCBI): domain Eukaryota; kingdom Metazoa; phylum Chordata; class Mammalia; order Rodentia; family Cricetidae; genus Peromyscus; species Peromyscus leucopus. The sequence goes on from NC_051079.1 coordinate 78,844,037, forward strand.
GGGGAGCGATGACAGTATTGGAAAGTGATGGAGATGAGCAGGGTGGATGCTCAGGAATCCCCAGTACACATATAGATGTCTACATGCTCTTCACACACACACACACAGTTGCACCCATCGCACCACACATACACAGAACAGGACCTGCACAAAGGACCAACAGACGAGGTGGCTGCCATCTGCTTACCTGCAAGTCTAGAAACAGACCATGACACTTCAACCGCAAAAGAGCTAAGAGCTTCTGTCGCATTCTCCTCCCAGCCTTGGAGACACGCTGGAAGGTGAGGCTGGCCTTAATTGAGGTCCGGGAGTAACTGCAGCACAAAGATATCCGACCTGTGTGATTCGCACCCCACCCCTCCTCTGAGAGACGAGCACCTCTTGTCCCCCTCTGCCACACACTGAGGTCTTCCATAGGGATGGACCTTCACACATGGAACACATCCCAGCTCTTGGTACATGCTCACAGCACCACTCGAAGCCCCTGGGCAACCAAACCCAACCAGATGTAGTGAACAATATCCATTTTATCCAGGCTCGGGATCACCAGACATCTTTGCTCATCAGTGGCAAATAAGAGCCGTCAAAATTCACAGTTCAGAAAGAAACATGAATCATACAGGAAGCTTCTTAAGTGGTTGCAGTCTGACAGAGCACCTTCTCAGCACAGGGCTGTGTGTGAGTGGAGCAGAAAATTACCCCCAGCCAGATCTCAATGGCAGCAAACAGTAAGGAAATGCCTACCCCGGTGTCAAACCACCTGCAGACGGCAGGGTGCTTCTTGGTTATCTTCAGATATGAAATTACGAGATGGGACACATGCGGGACAGAAGGTAAGGGGCGGTGCCTTCAGTCACCCAGTGACCTTGCTTCATCCTCGAAGACGAACACAGGTATAGGTGTCCTATGCATTGCGAGTGCATGCCTGTGCATGTGGACGGAGGCCAGAGGAAGGGGTGTCCTGCTCTTTCACACTCCACATCATTCCCTTGAAACACTGAGCCTGGAGCTAGGCTGGCAACCAGCCACCCGCTATGACCAACTTTTCTCCATCTCTATCCATGTGTCAGGGACACAGGTGCCTGTAACCACCGGCTCTTTACCTGGGACTTGAACATAGATCCTTGTCCTTGCACAGCAAGCACCTTTAACCCCAGTTCCCTCCCCAGTTCAAGTCGAATTTTTACACATGCTTTTGAACACTTTGATGATAAAATGGGGTTTCTGCCATTCAATACTGTTTGAAAATGTGGTCTCTACACAGAATATGGCTGCTTCCTGCGCTCTGCAGTGTCTTCTGGGCCACTGCTCAGGTCAAAGGGTAAGACAAACTGGCCTTGCTACTGTAAACGCTCAAGTAAAATCTTTGCTAGTCTCTGATTTTGTTTCAGGGTAGATACGAAGATGTGGAGTTACTAGGAAAAATGAATGGGTGTTCTAAGGACCATAATACAAGCGAGTGTCGCTTCCTGGAGATGCTGCCCTAGCCTGACTGACTCAAAGCTTATGTGAATACGTGCAGAGTCTAAGCACACACTGAGCCATTTTACGAGAGCTTAAGCGGCCGGATTGCTATCCAGAGAGATGTGCTTACCCAGAGTAGTCATAGAACACCTCCAGAGTCTGAGTGTCTAGCAATATGCCACACCAGGGAAACAGGCAGTGAGCAGGCAGCTGGTGTGGGGCTACACCATCCAGGGTACCACTGTCCACAGGGAAGTTCACCATTGTCTTCTGCAAGTTTATCATGCAGCCGTACTCAGGAATGCCACGGACCAGGGCCCTGAGTAAGGGAGGAAACACTGGTTATGGGACCCTGGAAGCACTCGGCACATGCCACAAAAATACCTACAGGTGTTCTGGGACCAGAGAGAGTGGGTCCTTGTGGGTACCTGAAGGAACACCAGGCACAGGCTTGCTCTGGACTGCAGCCTAGCTCCTGTCTTCTGTATAAGCAACAGAGCAACAGGGCCAGCTCAGAACCAGATGGCCATGCATCAAACAAGTGGGAAAGTCACATGACCCTCTGACGGTCGTATCTTAGCACCCATGTAGTAAGGCATCCTTTCCCTATTACCCAAAAGCCTGTTTTCTTGTAGCTACTTTCGAGGTCCCTGTAGATGTGGATTGCTTCCCCTACCAGCAAATGCTAATAGACTGTTTGTGGGTCAGATCTCCCCGTGAGTCGAAGGCAGATTATTTGCACCCTTCCTCACGGTGAACTCTCAGTGGCAGTCTGGCAGTGGTCTGGCTCCTGTCCCGTGGGTGTGGCCACTTGACTGTCATCTACCTGCCTGTGTACTGTAGACTCTAGTCAGTCCTTGCAGCTGCCCTGGCCAGCTCCTTGCAGTACATCTTTCCTACAGATGTCCATGGACAGCTAGTGGTCCTGTCACCTAGTGACCTGACACTGATCCAGAGCCACTTCCCTGACTTCTGGAACTTTCCTCAACAGCAGCAGTGTCCTCTGTCCCCAGCACCAGGGCTGTTCTCACCTGACTCTACGGACCTTGACATGCACTTGGGCTCGAGGACACAATGCTAGGAAGTACAGGCAGCCTGCACAGAGCCCTGCGGGGCAGATTTGGAACTGGACAGCGTTTAGTGTTTCCACCAGACAGGCCAGTGGATAATGGAAACACCAACATCTCAGTGGTGACAGCTTCTGAGAGCTCAGCTTAATTAACCACTTTCAGGTTTTTCCTCTCTTGTCAGTTACCCTACAAATTCCACAGTGCCTGAGGGCCTCCTCTATAACACATGATCTGAGGGAGCCCTCGAACTGTAGTGTCTGAGAACCTCAGTCGATGGCCCTGCTCTGAAGCAGGGCTGCAATGCCCAATTCTAGCTTAAGCCACAAAAATTAACTTTACAACCAGATACGCCATAACCCTGACCTAATACATACTATAAACACAGCCCGGAATACACACTATAACCTACCGGTATGCATATTATTATATAAGAAAAATGACCACTCCTGAGGCAACAGCCATGTCTCAAAACACCAATGTTTGGTAAGTCCAAATTCTCTGGTCTCTTCCTAACAATCCATAAAGAAAAGTTACTCCACAGAGCCATGGACCTGTTCACCCCAGTGCCTTTCCTTCATGGTGTGGTGTGAAGTCTCAAAGTTGTCAGGAATGGCTCTTGTGGTGGTGTGAATAGGTGTGGCCCCCACAGACTCATGTGTTGAATGTTTGGTCCATAGGGAGCGGCACTATTAGGAGGTGTGGCCTTGCTGGAGGAAGCGTGTCACTGGAACCGGGCTTTGAGGTCTCATATGCTCAAGCTAGGCCTAGTGTGGCTCACAGTTTACTTTCTGCTGCCTGTGGGTCAAAGATGTAGAACAAACGCTCAGCTGCCTCTCCAGCACTATGTGTTACTGCATGCTGCCATGCCTTTCACCGTGATGATAATGGATCAAACCTCTGAAATTGTGAGCCAGCCTCAATTCAATGTTTTCCTTTATAAGAGTCGCTGTGGGTCGGGCAGTGGTGGCGTACACCTTTAATCCCAGCACTCGGGAGGCAGAGGCAGGAGGATCTCTGTGAGTCTGAGACTAGCCTGGTCTACAAAGTGAGTTCCAGGACAGGCTCCAAAGCTACAAAGAGGGACCCTGTCTCAAAAACAAACAAACAAACAAACAAACAAAAAAGAGTTGCTGTGGTCATGGTGTCTCTTCACTAAGACAGCTGTACTTAGGGACAGCACATCTCCCAGAAGGGCTTAGTGCCTCAGGTCTCTGTAAACAGCCCTTCTGTGGGCTCAGCTGGGAGGCATGGGGATTACTGCCTGTTGTCTCTCAGCACATGGCATCCTCAGTGAGACCAAGCTGGACCAGCCATGGGTGCTCTATCTCTTCCTTGTGCTGCAGGTATCCCACGCCTGGCTGCACAGGCGAGGTGCCCCTGACACTTAGTAGAGATGCCACTAGGTCTTGGTACAACACGAGGTCCCGACACAAAATTACAAACCAACTACATGTGTTGCCTCAGCCATACATACATCACAGTCATACAGCAGAAACCCAGGCATGATGGTCCTTACCTGAGGAAGGATTTCGCCTGGTCCAGGTGAGGTGTCACCAACAGAAAGTCATCAACAAGACGTAAAAGCAGCCTAAAATGAGACATGTTGACAGATTTCACATAGAATTCACCCGTAAGAGATCCAAGCTAAAACATTTTAAGTATCGGAATGTGCAAAGACAAAACAAAATGATATTTCAAAAGAAGATAAATGACAGTTTTACTCACTTCCTAACAGAAATAGCTCTGGGACCCTTCATAGGTTTTCATGACGTGAAGGTAATGGCCTTTACATCTTGGACATAAAGCAACTATAACACCCACTCAGTGAGCTAGAAACATAATGTATGAAGATACGCCAACTCATGACCTGGACCCTCGGAGCAGTAAAAAGAAGCATTTACCCATCCTGCTGCACCTCGGCAAACAGCTTGTTCTCCATGTCTCCGAAACACAGACTGCAGAGCAGGGTGGACAGGCTGGAGCCCTGGGGGATGCCCTGGCGCTGGACATAGCACCTGGGGGTGGTGGGATGGTTATGGTCAGAAGCAGCAGCCACAGTGGGCTTCATACACACATTTGACAAACCCCCATGCATAAATATGTACACAGACATACATGAATATACACAGACACCATTCTGTAAACATGCTCAAAGACCACATATACAAACAGTAGTATCTACTACCATCAGTTGCCAAGACCTAAAAAGACACCAAATTAAGTACCACCCTTATCTCTCCCATTCCCCACTCTTACTACAACCTGGAGTGGTGGGCACTACATCCCTGTTCACTGACTCCAGGTTTTGGGTTTTTTTTTATTTTAAATTTTAAGATTTTAAACAAGAATGATAAGCAATCAGGCTCTTGAACTGAGTATTTATCTGGTACAATTAGTAACAGATTATTAGTGAAGAAACATTCCAGGTAACAGCCATGTGAAAATGTTAGTGCCTTCTTTGAAGAGAACATAATGGCACCCTTCAATCAAACATGCATGCTGGTGCTGGCAGGGGTGGGTGCCTTCAGATGATCAGGACAGGAAACTCACCCAGGGAACCCGTATGTGAGAAAGAGTAGGTGTGAGCTGACCTTTAACCCCTTGCACTGACTCAATCCCCTCTGCTAGAGTAACTGTCAGGAAGCTCTCCAGGCACGGTGCACACAGATCTGACTTTTCAGCACATCAGGCTGACCCACATGAGGACTAAGTTAACTCCCACATGGACAGACTCACAGATCTGTGCTCAGTGCTATCAGGACTCAGGAGCACCCATTGTTGTGTTTGTGAAAATACACCCAGTTGTACACTTGTAGCTTGTGGTCGGTCTCCCAGCACGCATATCTAACATTTCCAATTACATCCTAGTACATAACGTGACTTTTGATAATCAGATATTTCTTGCCCTGCCTGACCTCATCTCTAAGAAGCCTGGGTGTGAGCCTGGAATTCCGCTCTGTATTGGCACTCATCATGGGCTCCTACCAGCCCAGCAAAAAGGAGCCAAGTGCATAACCAGAGTTCCATTCTCCAGGTGGAGACTTTGGGTGCAGAAGGTCCAACCAAATGTTCAAACACTCACCCTGACACCTGATCCGGACACACAGAGCAGGTCTTCTTCAGGCTGATGGGCTGTTAGGCAGCTCCAGCACTGAGCCAGTCTGGGCCCCCTTCACCACACCAGTGCTTTTTAAAGGGTACCCGGTCTGGCTTGTAACTCATGGAGTCTCAGGGGGACCCAGCCATGGGTGCTACACTTCCTTCCTTGATGCTACATGTATCCCATGCCTGGCTGCACCAGGGAGGTGCCCCTGCCATTTTGTCAAAGTGACATACAGAATTATTAACTTCACTGGGGCCATGCTTAGCCAGGAGCTCACAAGGCCTCATGGGTAAGCAGCCCTGTGGCTCAGCCAGCAGAAGGGCAAGAAAATTCTACAAAGGGGAGTGGGGAGGAAGGAATGAGGCAGAGGCAGCCAGTCAGATGAGTTCTAAGTGCTGTAGCTAGCTAGCGGGCATGCTTAGCAGTCAGGACGGCCTCTGTCTACCTGTACCCGCCCAGCCTCTGCCCAGCCTCTGCCCAGCCTCTGCCCATTTGCCCCATGCCCGTGCCTACTTGCCACCAATCTTCACGACATTGTTACGCATAAAGTGCAGGAAGAAGTCAAACAGGCTGCTGCTGGCCTCGTTCCAAGAGAAGCTCTAGAAAAGCAGACACATGTAGACAGACGAGTATGAGGATGCAGAATGTTGCAGGAGGTTGCCACCAGATGCCCCCTTAAGACCAGGTGTTCACGCTAAGAAGGGGTGGGGCCAGAGTCAAGTGACCAGGATGAATTTGATTCAAGGTGACAGGGTATGCAACTTACAAAGCAGTGATGTAACCTTTTATGTTCCTACAGCACTAGGTCTGGAAACTTGGAGCCCATACAGTACCCTAATGAGCCAAAAGAAAATCATCCAAAGGTCTCAGTGAGCATGGCTGCCCCGAAGGGAGAATATGTACAAAGAAGGTTCTGTAGAACCATTGACTTGTGGGAGGCGATGCCCTGTGTGTGGTGTAGGGAAACACTGTCTCTGACATAATGGATCAAGATGGGGACCACAGATCAAGGCCAGCTTGTCCACCAAAAGCAGGTGAACTGTCCTATGGTCTTCAGATCAGAACCGAGGGAGGAGATCTTTTTACCAGTTCACCAATGGATCAGCTGGAGTTTGGGGAACAAGGGTAGAAAGGGTGCTTCAAAGCAAGAGTATGCCCACCTTAGTAACTATTGGGGGGCCTTGGGCGTGTCATGGGACGGCCACCAGGAAGAGGGGCCCTGGTCATGGGAACTCTCCACCAAGGAGCATGCTGGTCACAGTTCTGCACTGAAGCAGACAGAGCAGTAGAGGTGGAAGGCCCCACCAGGGAGCCCATTAACGGGAAGTCCGCGGACCTGCTCGACGACAACGGAGTTCCGCAGCACACTGCCGTCCGAGTTCTGTAGGTGTTTCACGAACTGGCCCATGTATGGCTGGAGGTCGGAGAGGGTGGACACCTGCAGCAAAGAAGAGGTGGGTCCTTGAGAGGAGCCAGAGGGGCACACGGGTTTCCGGCCAGGACAGCCACAGCACAGTTCCACAACAGAACAATGCGGGGCCACTCCATCACAGAGTCTTGTAAGGAAGAGAGAGAATATAGGACCCCAGCAGGAAGAGCCACAGGAACAACAGGTTTCACCACAGTCGGCTTTCCTCGGGTCAGACACCCCACAATGCTGTGGTTACCGACGATCACGACACAAGCAACACCCCGACTTCTCCACGGAGACCGTGTGCAGACAGGAAGAAGAGCTGACAGGAATAGGGAGGGGGTGGCTCCTTCATCTCCTGCAACGGACTCTCTAGGATGCCTGCTTTTTATCCAGCGGCCAGCAAGGCCCACGGCTCCAGACAGGATGTCAACAGAAGAAATACAGCACCATCTACTGACAGCGCAGGAACAATTCCAAACATGCCAGGTGTGAGGCGTCCAGACAGGACAGGAGTCTCTAAGTAACCCTGGATTGTTCTCGAAATACTTCTGCTCCATTCTCTCCTATGTTGAGACTGAACATTGGCTTTGAGCCTTAAAATTTCCCATGTTAGGGTACATGTGTGAGTATGGTCAAAATGCATTACACACATATAAAGATGTCATATTGAAACCCATTATTAAGTACAATTAACCTACAATAGCACAAAATAAACAAAACAAAACAAAACAACAACAACAAAAACCATGTGCCAAGTGGGTTTGCGGTAGTGCCAGGAGTAAAGTCACCCAGAGTATTTAAATTACAAGAATTAACCTAGAAAAGAATAGCAAGATATATAGACGACGCTTGCATTTTCAAAATAATTAAGTAACATGCTTCTAAATCACCACGAGGCTATCAAAAATTGCAATAAATAAATAATGAAGATTTTGAAATGCAGATAATGAACTGGCAAAATGCCAGAGTGTGTACAGTACTACTTGAGGGCTCTGAAAGAGAAATGCTTAACTTCAGGTGTTTACTTGGGGTTGGTGTGATGGCCCAGCAAGGAAAGACACCTACCACCAAGCCTAATGACCTAAGTTCAAGCCCCAGAACCACGTAGTGGACGGAGAAAACTAACTCCCACACACTGTCCTCTAGGCTCTGGCCAGAGCAGGGAAGGAATCGTCTGGGTGTAGTAATTATGAATATGCCCTTGGTGCAGAAGCCACATGACCACTGCATATATCACGCATGTATAGTTAAAGTTTGCCTGGGAGTCTTGTGTGTCCTACATACAGGGAAATGAAGTCACCTTGCACCTCTCTCAGGCCTGAACTCTGTGCAAATTCCTCCACCTCTAAACCTGCAGGCCCCACCTGCCTACTGAAGAGGACACTGGATGTGCAAACGAACAAGCTGTCCCAGAGCGTGGGAGGATAGTTGCAGATATTGGGTTAGATACTGCAGATAGTTGCAGATATAAGCTCCACTGGGAGTCCTGTAGAGGGAGGCAGGCTGGGGTCAGACAAGTGATCACTGGCACCATGGACAGGCCCTGGTACGAACATGCCAGAAATGTGGACCTGTCACAGCCTCACTCTGTCCCTGACAGATCCCAGATAGTCATGGCATGAGAAGCCTGTGCCACCAACATGCTCACAGCATAGGTAAAAGTCCACAATGGCCTTACCTGTTTCCTAAAGGACTTGTAGACTTGGCCTTGGCAACCTTTTCGGACCACTGCATACTGGCGGATACAGTACGTGTTCTTTGAGTGTCTGATCATATTGCCAACAACCTCCACAAGCTTGTCCTGGGGGATGGCATCATATGCCCCAGTCACATCTGCCTATGGAACACAGGTGAACACTACTAAGCATGGTTGGGCCCAGGCCCAGAGGTCCTGCTGGCTCTGTCTTTAGTATCTGGGTTCCAACCATTTTTAAGCAAACCTGCAGGAGACAGAGAAAAATGCAAGAAAGATACTCCATGCTCCTGTACCAGCCTAGCCACACATGCCCATCCCACAAATTTCCTGTTCCAGACAAAGGACCCTGGGGCATAGCAAGCCTACATACCTCTCCCTAGCCCATTACTCCAGATTGAGGACCCTAGGATAAGAAAAATCTACATTCTCCTTGCAGAGCCCTAGAGCCTACAAGGGCCCCTGCCTAACTAAGACACTGAAGCACCCAGGCCCTGGTGGTAGAGTCAAGCATGGCTACTTCTCTGAATGGGACTCAGCATCCAGTGGGATTCTCCTACAGGACAGGTCCCAGAGGAGTTGGAGTGCACTGTCCAGGGAACCCATAGAGAGCTCAAGGCTATTCTGGGAGCTGGTTATCCCAGAAGAATGGGGTCCCCCTGCTCCTAAGAGAATGGAAGGCCATGGCATCGTTGGCCTATGTGTGGCAGCAGGCCAACACTCTAGTCACCAGCTTGAGCCTACAACAGGGTCACCCAGTGTTGGCTGCTCCAAGGAGGTCCCTAGAGCCCAGACCATGAGAGCAAATGTGATGGACAGGAGTCCAAATGACTACCTTAACAAAGTACATCCTGGGTGCCGGGTCCAGAGCGCGCACACGCAGCACAAATGTCCTCCAGGTCCTGTAGATGTCATTCAAGCCCAGTACAGAAGCCCCCAGAAGGTTAGGATGTTTTTTCCGTTCATAGTTGAGCACGCTGAACAGAGTCTTGAGACGTTTGTTGAAATGCTGGGCCTGGGCCACAGAAGACACATTAGAAAGGGACCTGGCAGACTGTCCCAGAGCACCCTGATTTCTCAGAACAGACTCCTGTGGTCCAGAGCCTTGGAAGACTTATCCCACTAAGTCACTTGACTGCATTTGGGACACTCACCCAACCTGCCCCAACCTGTTCTCACCCACCACCAAGGGCACTGCCTTCCGGAGACATGTCCACTGGGCTAGGGTCAGGCTCAGGATCATCTTCACTCATAAAGGTCCTCCAGGCATCAATAGCTTTATTTTGTCCTCCAGGCATCACTAAGGACAAAGTCACTCCACACACCTTACATAGGCACTGGGAGGGGTCAGAGCTGTTATGGACATCCAGCTGTGGGAGGCAGCTGCTCCATGGTTACTTTGGCCTCTAGCATGGAGGCCATATAGTGTCTACCCTATGTGACGGGATCCCTGAGGTACCTCCAAGGTTTATGTCCCAAGCCCTCTGGCTCTTGAGACCATCTCCCATCTCTAGGGCCTTCCCATATGCTGAATTTTTGGACTCAGGAACAATCATGTCTTCTTCCTCCCTCTTCTGTCTACCCAGGGCTTAGAACTTCATGAGCCTTTGCGTAAGTCAGAGCATAGGCTCAACCACCGTACAGGAGCCACGTGCAGTCACCTGCTTCTCTTTGCCAAAGGCTCTGGTGCCCATGCTAAAACTCATGTTCACAATGGGCCGGAGACCATTGGGCTTGGGGATGAAACGCAGTCTGCAGATGGGCATGGCTGGCCAGGCCTCCTGGTGCCGCCTGACCTCCTCTTGCGACAGCTCCCGCAGCTGGACTCTCTCAAGGTGTTGCCTGTTACAGAGAGCACTGTGGAGTTACGACATGAGCATGTGGTAAACTCAAGAGACACATCCCATCAGGGTGGTTAGGAACTTGGGTCATTTGACAGTTCGCCATGCTGTGGGGCTACATCCGGGATCACAGCAACCCACACCAACTAGGCAACCCCCAGAACTGTCTGAACAGGGTATGTGACGTAGCTGTGTGGGCACCTGGGACAACTGGCCCCATAGTCTACCCTCAGTATTCCCTTCTTGGGGTGGTCCAGTTGGCCAGGATACTTTTGAAGCAATCTGCTGCACTCTATGGATATCCTGGCTTAGATACAGGTGTGAAAGCAAAAAGCATCCCTGCCCGCCCCAGGTATGTGTGCCAAAGCGCTCAGGAAGCCCTGTGATGGCTGCTAAGGATCCCACAAGCACAGGTAATACATAGGTAGGGTGGACCTCATGAAACATAGAGCTGGGTGGTGAAGGCACACACCATTAATCCCAGTGCTCAGGAGGCAGAAGCAGGGTTATCTCTGAGTTCAAGGCCAGCCTGTTCTACAGAGCTAGTTTCAGGACAGCCAGGGCTACCCAGAGAAACCTTGGTTAACATGGTAGTCTGCTCTCCGCAGGCCTTGTCTGCCATCTACTCTGCCTCCCCAGCTTGGCCTGTGTACCTTCCACTGGGACAGCAAATCCCAGCTCAATAAGCCACTCAGAGCCCCTGCCAGCTCTCAGGGTGGACCCTTTGTGGTTTCCCACTGAGGAGGCTCCTCACAGGTATTTCCTTCCAGGGTGAACATAAGGTAGAACCCATCTGACCCATGTATCAAACAGGTAGCTGCTCTGCCCTGTTTGGTATGAATTCCTCCTACGCTTGGGATCCTATGGATGATACAGGTCCAACTTAGGATTTTACAGGCAAGAAAGCAGGATCTCTACATGGAGTCTGTTCTGAAGGCCCATAGGTAGGTGCCATACACTGTTGGAGTCTGTGTATGTAAACAGCAGACACGGATAACAGAGATCCTGTGTGGTACCTGACTCCAATGCTCTGCAGCTTGCTCCACACACTCTTACGGTAGAAGAAGAGCTGGTTCTTCTGGAATGTGGTCTCTGTGATGTAAAAGAATGACCTAAGCAGCTCTACCACGTATGTGTCCATCAGCCAGAACAGGAACATAGCCAGGATCCTTTCCCTCATACGGTGCTCTTCAGCTGGGACACGGCTCTTTCCTGAAAATAGTAGATATTCAACACCCATGACTTACCCCAGCATGGAAGCCATGGGACCCCAAAATGAGCCCATGAGGTGTTAGGGTTCTAACACCTGGGGTTCTAATAAAATATATTAGATAATTATAATAAATATATCAATAAACTAGTTTAACCTTTTTGTGTGTGTGCTTTTTTTAAAAGCATGTTGTAAACTAGAGTTCCCCGACGAAGCCCTGTCAGTGATGGGATCCGGCAGGCCCATCACCATGACTAGAGAGGAAATGCTGCTGACTGAGCGTGAGGTGCTCGAGCTGTCTCTTCCCCAACAGCCATTCACTTCCAACTTCTGCATCTGACCTAGCACCTTGGTGGCTATCCAGTCAATCTTTTGGGATGGACTGACTTTGCAGACCCTAGCTTCTACCAACTCTAAAGCTAAGAATGTCTTCAGATAGGGGTTAGGGACACTGTTTAGTTGGTAAAGTGCTTGCTCTAGAGGCATGGAAACCGAGTCCCATCATCAGAACCCACGTTATAAAAGCTAGCTGTGGGGACTTGGGCCTGTGATCTCAGTGCTAAGGATGCAAAGACAAATGGATCCTATCTGAATCAGCGACTCCAGGTGATTAAAGATGACTCCTGATGTCAACCTCAGGCCTCCACACACATGCACAGACAAACTTCAATGGGTACTGAGGCTGTTCTACAGGGTCACAGACCACACACTCACTGCCACTGAGCAGCGCAGTTCAGAGACATGCAGGGCCAAGCAGAGAACAGGCTACTCTTATTGTCATTCTAGACATGTGGGTTCAGTGCACCATGGGCTATGGTAGCTGTCCTTCTGGGGACCTCTGAAGATCTCCAGATACCATAGGGGCCTGCTTTATCCAGATAAAGCTGGGTTTACCAGCAGTGTTGACCATGAGGGAAACTTGTGCAGGAGAAGGGGAATCCCAGAAGGAGGGACAAGACAGAAGACAGAATGAACAGAGAAAGAAGGACTCAGGGGCTGGAGAGATACCTCAGTGGTTAAGAGCACTGGCTGCTCTTGCAGAGGTTCTCAGTTTTTTTTCCTCAGCATCCACATGGTAGTTCACAACCTCCTGTAACTCTAGTTCCGTGAGATCTGACACCCTCATCTGGTCTGCTCCAGCGTCAGGCATGGATGGCATGGTACCCATACATACACTCAGGCAAAACACTCATATACATAAAATAATCATTAAAAACAAATAAATATAGAAAATGGTGTGGAAGTTTAAAACTAAATAAGCAGTGGCCTCAAAAAACAAGAATGGGGCTGGAGAGATGGCTCAGAGGTTAAGAGCACCGACTGCTCTTCCAGAGGTCCTGAGTTCAATTCCCAGCAACCACATGGTGGCTCACAACCATCTCTAGTGGGATCTGATGCCCTCTTCTGTGTACATAATAAATAAATAAAGCTAAAAAAAAAATGATGTTTAACTTGGGAGTAGAGAGACTGAAGGCAGAGCTAAATCAGCAGAGAGACAGGCAGCTAGTGGAAATGCTGACCAGAGTTCAAGCACATCAAGGCTCAAATGTCAGGTGACCACCGGCAAAGAGCAGTGCACAGAACTCTCTCAAACATGAAAACAGAGTAAAGACACGTGAGCAAGGAAAGACACTTTACAATCACTCAGACAGCAAGACACGGGGGTGGGGTGGGGTGCATCAAGAGTCAAGAGCAAATGGGCTGAAGAAATGGCTCAGCTGTAGCCCGGGCGTGGTGGCGCACGCCTTTAATCCCAGCACTCGGGAGGCAGAGGCAGGCGGATCTCTGTGAGTTCAAGGCCAGCCTGGTCTCCAAAGCGAGTTCCAGGAAAGGCACAAAGCTACACAGAGAAACCCTGTCTCAAAAAAAAAAAAAAAAAAAAAAAAAAAAAAAAAAAAAGAAAGGCTCAGCTGTGAAGACACTGGCTGCTTTTTCAGAGGATTAGGGTTTGATTCCCAGCATCCACACGGTGGCTCTCAATCGTCTGTAACTCCATCAAGGAATCCAACTCTCTCTTCTGGCTTCCGTGGGTCCTTGGCATTCAAGAGGTACAAAGACATACAAGCAAAATCCCCACACACATAAAAAAATTTAGAACTGGTGATAGCAAACTGGAAATAACAGAAGCAGCACATTCAGACACATTTCTTCTTGAAAGAAAGGAAGCAAGCAAGCTCGGCTTCCAGCGGAGTGACAACTGTCAGGCTGGCCTGGTCGTATATGAGACGTTCACTTGCATGCTGTGGAAAAGATCCATCTCAACTATAAGAATGTGAAGAAAGCCAAACTTAGAGGAAGAAAAGAGACACAGCAAGGACACCAAAGCAAGCCCAGTTCAGTCAGTCTGAGCAGCTGACAAACAGCTACCAAGTGGGCTTACACACCTGCAATCCGCTTCCCTGGAAGCTGAGGCAGGAAACAGGGCTGCAAATCTGAGGGCAGCCTGAGCAACTTAGTGAAAACCTGTCTCAGAAAAAAACAAAACAAAACTTTACATTTAAAAAAAAAAAAATCACTACAGATATACTATCCTGGCAATCAAAGATTCTCTAATTAGAAAGATAAAAATTCCAGCTGGGTGTGGCAGATCTCTGTGAGTTCAAGGTCAGCCTTGTCTACAAACAAGTTACAGGCCAGCTAGGGCTAGATAGTAAGACCTTGTCTCAAACAAATAAAATAAATAAATAAAAAAAACCTTATAACTAGTATATACACTTAACAATGTTGTGTATAAATACCACCAGAACAAGAAGAAATTGTTGTCCAGTTAGAGACAGAGGTATCCACCTCTCTTCCTATTTCACGGCCTGGAAGGATGTGCATGTTTCCTGTATATACCTGACATAGTGAACACAAAAACCTCAGGATTCAGAAATACCATGAACTTAGGAAAACTGGCTGTGCCGAAGTGCAAGATTTTAGCACCTTCAAATAACTGGTATCATACACACTGTAACACCAGAGTTCAAAGTCAATTTAAAAGGAAAATTCAAAATATTTCACACATTTGGAATTAAAAAAAAAAAAAACCCAGGTTATAAATACATCAAAACAACAACAACAAAACTCACAAAAAACAATGGAAGGTGGGAAATGCCTCCAAACCACTGATACCAAAATTACCACACATGGAAGCACGAGATACAGCTAAAGCAGTATCCAGAAGGAAATGTGTAGCCAAATACCCAACTCATAATGACAGAAAACAACAACAAAAACCTGAAGAGGTAGGAATAAAGTTCTAAAGAAAAGTCGAGAGAAACCGAAGGTCAAAAGGTTCTTGAAGCAGAAGAGACATGTTCAAACACATCTGGAAAAGCAATCATAAGGCTGGATCTGGGCAGAGTCCGATCTAAGCAAGCAGCAGCTTGTGTCCAGAATAAGGAGAGTTGCTATCTCTGCCTTAGGATGTGTGAGGGGCTGTGTATCTCCTTTCCTCTAGAGATGTCTTGGTAACCCTGGGCAACAGATACTGACAGCTGGGGGTCAGGGAGCCCGGAGCTGTATAGGAATGACAGTGTACGTCAGGCAGGATGACTTACAGAGGCCACAGAGGCTCTGTGCTGCAGTTGGGAGAGCCAGGTATGTATTTTTAAAGGCTCATGTTGGAGCTCCCAAGGATCATCCACAGTGGGTAAACATGGCTCTGCCATCTTTTCCCCATAAGCTGTAAATATCCTAGGAGTTTGGGAGAGGGGAGAACAGGATAGGGAATGTGGTCCCTTCCATACATGCAGATTGATGACAGGAGGGTTGGCTAGGATGGGCCAACTTCAACATTAAACCAGGCAAGGGAGGGCACAGAAGTCCTGGCTCTACAACCCCCAAGTAACACAAACAGTCCCCTTCATGCAGCAGGCTTGGCTCTCCTTGGCTCTCCTTTCTCGGGTCCCTTCCCATACCTAAGATGGGACAGGGATCTTCACTGTAGGAAGTCTTTCATTTATTTCTCCTCCCTCAACTCTACCCTTTTTGGACTGAGTAGCTGCACCATTATAGCTTAAGTGTACATCTGCACTTAAGTGAACCCCAAGAACCCTTAAACCTCGGGAGCCTCACTTCCCACCAGGACAAATGGGTTCCTGGGCTGACTTGACATTGTTATCATCAAGGCACTGTTCCACGAGGGGATCACGAATAACCTGGAGGAGCTCTCACTAGATTTCTATCCACTATGCACCCCACCTGCTTATCTGTTCACCACAGTGTCCCCAGCACTGAGAACCTGCCTGGCCTATGACTTGGACAAGAATCTTGGTTAGCACAAACTGGGCTGGAGGGAGCTTGGAGTCAGAGATAAATCAGATGGAACTTGCCCAACCATGGACTGCATAAATCCGCGGTGCCGCTGAGGGCCCTCTTCTGGGCCCCTACTGCGTTCAGCTGGAGACCAGCCCTGCTCACCTGGACTGCTGCGAAGCCAGAGGCAGTCCTCGACTCTCACCTTCCACATCAGCTCCTGCAGGGAGAGCTTGCCATACTTCCCCAAGGAGATGAACTGCTTCACGTTCTTAAAGAAGCGGCGCTCGTTGTGCCTGGTACCCCAGAGACCTGAAGGCACCAGCTTTCGGATACAGGCCCGCAGGAAACCATATACCTGCCAGGGACTGTTGTGCAGGCGGAGCAAATCAATGAGGTGCGATGGGCTGGTGTCCGAGGTATCTGCCACCTGGTCGGTTGCTGCCCGAAACCTGCAGTGTGACTTGAGGAGTTTGACATATGAGCACCTTGTATGGTTCACGAGCAGCTGCTGGAATAGGGGTCGCATCTGCCAATAGCGCCTGGAGAGGCGGCGTGTCCCACAGAGTGGTCCAGGCCTCACACCTAGAAAGATGATCTCCACCAGTTTCCTGGCCCCAGTCAAGCTTGGCTGGAGGTTGTTGAGTAGAAACAAGCGGTGCAGCCTCTTTCGGTAACCTCCCCTGGAGTAGAGGAAGCGTTTGGTCTCAGTAAATGGTCTGAGCTGAAAGGCTTCTTGGCATAGTGGTGACTGCTGGGATGTGGAACTGGGCTTGTGCTTAGAGCACACCGACCCAGAGAGACTCAGGCCAGGCGCCTTTCCTCTGGAAGACAAGTCTTCCTTGGTAGCTCTACTAGTAGGCACCGTGGGGGTCTCAGCAGAACTTGGGTCTGACGGGGTTGGAACTGCCTGCCTGTCGTCAGGTCCCTTCTCCAGTCTCAGGGCCAGATCACGCCTGGCCTTCTTAGATGAAGGCACACTTTTATCAGTGATGCTGAGATGCCGTTTCGCACCTCGAGATGGCAAGACCAGAGGTTTCCATGCTTCCTGGTGACTGCTGTTCCTGACCCGGTGTGTGGATCCAAGATTAGTAAAATTCCTACCCACTGGTCGTGTGGGCCTGTAGCTGAGGGGCACAGCAAGCCTGGCATTCGCAGTGGCACAGACTTGGTACAGAGGTGGGCCGCACACCTGATAGGCACAGCTTGGGGCCACCAGCAGGTAGAGTGCACAGCGCGCCAGCAGGTAGACCAGTAGGTCGTCGCCCACTCGGCTCAGAAGAAGCATCCATGCACCACTGACGCGCAGACTATCAGTTACCGAGTTGGGCGAGTAGCTGCGCACGCTGGTTGTGAAGGCCATGGGAGGCCCGCCTTGGGGCCCGTTAAGCAGTGCGAAGCCAAAAGCCAGCACATTCCTCTCGCCTTTCTCGCAGAGTCTCTGCACGACTCTGGCCACCAGCTCCTTTAGGGACGACACCTGTTAAGAAGAAGGACTTAACACGTGAGCTGGGAGCGCTGTTCTGCGTCCTCCCGGCTCTCCGCCCCCGACCCACAGGGATCCCACCCGGAGGCCCACCTGGTGGAAGGAAAGGCCAGCAGGTGGAGGCTGCGAGTCCCAGGGCACACACACTAGGCAGTGGGCCACCAACGTGCAGAAGGCCTTTGGGTCCCCGGGTTGTACAAGTTTACTGCCCTCAAGCCCCAGGCGCCGCAAGAAGATTGCCAGCGGCAGGACCTCGCGGTATTGGCTGCGCAACAGAGAGCGCACGGCCCGGCAACGGGGCGCGCGCGGCATCGCGCTCAAGGTCCGGCCGGGCCTCCCACGTGCGGGAACTTCGATATAGGGCTGCGCTCAGAAAAGCGTGGGGATCCCGGACATGCAGAGCCCGCGGCGGAAGAAGGCGGGGTCGGACGGAGGAAGGGGCGGAATCCAAGCGGACCAAGAGTGGTAGCGGAAGGGGCGGGGCTGCACCAATAGCTCTTTTCTGTCGGTGGTCCCACAGTTGGCGCTTAAGACTACCGGCCAGGCGTGTTCTCCCAGCCGAGTTCAGTGGTTGCAGGAAATGTAGGAGTAACAGAGGGAGGCGCGGTCACAAAGAGTTGCCCTCCACAGAAAGCTTTTCGGTCGCCTTTTCGCTCCGAGCTGGGGGTCCCAGGAGTCTAGACTGGGGCGGAGTCGCAAGCAAAGACACCTGTCCTTGATTTATTGAAGGTTGCGTAGGCAGAGGGACCTAAGGCCCACCCTGCTCCAGAGCCGGCTGCTGCCGCCTTCGAGTTTGGTGCCGACAGTGGGTGGTGGTAGTCGCAGTTCTTTCCAGTCAGGCTTCATAATTACGGCAGGAATTCTACTGTACAGGTTCTTAAAGCTTTATTGTGGTCCTGCTATAAGCCCAGCTCCCAAATAGCTCCACCACCAAAGGAGGGAGACCAGGTGAAGCTGTTTTTCTCACCGTCACAGCGGCGTTCACCCACCAGGGTCCAGAGCTACTGGTCATCTCCCACTCACGCACGGTGGCGAGACCCGGGTCACTGACCAAGGGCGCTGAGTGTGCACATAGCCAAAGCAGAGACCTCGACCTCAAAACAGCCGCCCATCTAACTCGAGGCTGGCAGCTGTAACTATACTTGACAGTGGGAGTGGGGGGTGCAGGGAGAAGGGCGGCGCACTAGGGGTAGGCGACATAAGTAGTGACCCTACCCAGAGTCATAGCTAGGGGCTGGTGAAGTTTGAAGCGCCGGGAAACAGGGAATCCGTGGTCTTCACAGTAGCTGAATTTGGCAAACACTGAAATGCTAACAAATCTAACCTTTGGTGCCTTCAGCTTTCTGAGGAAATTGCTTCTGTCCACCGACCTAGCATTTGAACAGGCCTCGAGCCCTCCCGACAGGCGCTTTTTCATATTTACTCCCTTGTAGGAGGTCTACCGCCTTGTAAATGCTCGGGATTACAGGTGCTATTTTAGAAGTCCATTTAGTGGGCCTCGGCCTCTTTGAGGGGTGTTTTTGAGGATTGCTGAGTACTGCTACCTAGGAGATTTGGGACTGAACTAAGTAATTTGTGCCAACAACAAAGTTACTTTAGTGTGGCTCCCAAAAGAAACCAGCATTGAAAACAGTTTCAAAAATGAGAATATAGCTGGAGATGGTGGTGCATCATGTAATTCTAGCTCCTGGGAAGTGGAGGCAGGAGGATGATGAGGCATTCAAACCCAGGCCAGCTACACAGTGAGTTTAAGGTCGACTTGTGCCAAGTGAGACCCTGCTCAAAAAACAAAGAAGAGGAGCATCTGCTGACTATACATTATGCCCTGGGTTCAAGTCCCAGAATAAATAAAATAAAATCAGACTAGAAGAAAGCAAAGCAGAAAACACATGTAGAAGCTGTCCATGAGCTATGATGGAACCAGGGAACACAGAGAGAGCATACTTGTAACAGGCCTGCTTTAGAAACCTGTTCTCATAGATGCTAGACCAGGCAGAGGCTCTTTGGGGAGGGCTGCACCCAGAAGCTATCCCAGAGACAGCAGGTGATAGAGGTTAGAAACCCTGTAGGGAAGGAGGTAGAGGAGAGGACCCCAAGGGTCCCTACCTATATAGGGAGAAGTATCTATGTAGGATATCCCTGGGGACCTGTCATGCTCTGGTCTGTTACTCCACCCTGCTGGCAGCAAGTGACTCCCACTGGATTCTCCCCATCTGGAATCCGGGTAAAGCTCTGGATGTGAGGCTGTTCTGCCGTAGCTTGTCACGTTCAGGAATCACTGGAATACTGATTTATGACTTAGTGGTCAAGATGGGACCATGAGAACAATAATTTTCATTTACAGAGTTTGTCACTGACACAGAAATTTCATACCTATTATTTATTTCATCAACATCAAAGAGCTCAGGAAGCATGTGAACGGATGCCACCATGCACTTTTATAGGCCCAGCAGCTGGTGACTCCTTGGCATCACAGACAGCACCTGGGCTTGGGAGCCCTGGCACTGACCAGCTTGGTCTCTTCTTGGGATAGATTACCCTGTCCTGTTTTCTCAGTGCCAGTCCCTCACAACTGCCACTGTAACCCATGCTGACACCACTTCCATCTGTTTGCTTCATCTTGCACATTAAACGGCATGAAAACCAATAAAAAGTACTTAGGGCGCAAAAATCTCTTTGAATGTCGTTATTTAATCCTCATGGCTTGGCAAACAGAGCTCAGTTCCTTTTTTACATCTTCGGATTTTCGAGACCTTGGAAGTTATTTGATGAAATTTAAGAAAACAGTAAGATAAATTCATCCACTTGGACTTGGAAAGGTTGTATTTGCTTATGGAATTAAGTTACTTAATTGCTCCTGTTATAAGCACATGGCTGGCTAGCCTATGTAGTCCTTTCTCAGAGGATGGGGTGTCTGTGAAGCCCTTCAGAAGAGAGGTTTCTTCCAGGCTGGGCAAATCATCAGATCCAATGTGAGCTGTTTGTAATCATGAATAGCAAGGGAAAGGGAAGGAGAGGTGAATGACTAAGCCACTGGCTTCTGACTTGAGAAAAGAGTGTTCAGGTTTTCAATAATTAAAGAAGATGCTTAATCCCTCTCTTGAAGAGGCACCTCTGCCACTGCTCAAGAGCAGAGGAAACCTAGCCACTATGAGAGGACTTGGCTCCTTCTGCGTGCTGCATCTCCCCACTGCCACCTCTTCTTCCATTATTGCAATAGGTTCTTAAATGCTCTCATTCCTTCGCGCCACTTTAAGAGCAGCTGAAAATATCTTTGAAAGATACACGGGAGTACTTACCATCCTGCTCAATACACCCACCAGAATCCTCTCATCACCTCCCAGCCTTTTACTCTGGGTTTCTGATCCTCATACTATGGCTTCGGCTTCACCACAGTGGTGTGTGTGTGTGTGTGTGTGTGTACACGATTCTGAAAGCAATGCTGATCCCTGCCAAGTCCTCAAGTCCTTCCTGGAATATAACAACAAACATTTCACATTTAGATTTTAGGATTCATACAGTTTAACAAAATATGAACATAGAAGCAAAAAACAAAACAAAAAACCTTCCAAACACACAGCACTCAGGAAGCTCAAACAGGATTGATATGAGTTCAAAGTGATTCTGAGCTACCAAGTAGAACTACCCCAGTTAAAAAACAAAAATTTAAAAGTCCAAACACAGAAAGTACAAGAATGAATGTAAAAAAGAAACGAAAAATGTACCCATAGTATTGTTAGATGTAAAATTCCAGGTACTGAAATTGATTCATAGTATGACTTAAGTTTGTGTTTAGAATGCAAAATCAGGAAGGTAGAATATAACTAAAGAGCAGGTCAGAAGATGTAGAGAAGCAAATAGAGCTTCTAGAGATAAAATGATCATGAAAGTCGAAGGAACAAGTTTCAACAAATGAACCAGGTATCAAGTAGCTATCTTAAAAGAAAAGAGGTAATATGGAAGTAAATGAAAAGATAAGGTCATCCAGGAAAACACAGATGTGGAAAACGGGCTACAATTTTTCCATTTTTGAAGACAGATATGTATGCATTATTATTACTATTACTACTACTACTACTACTACTACTATTATTATTATTATTATTATTACTAACCAGAAGAAACAAAAAGAACTACACAGTGAAAAAGGAAAATCCCAAACTCAGACAGGAAGAAGATAGATTTCTCACCAAGGAAGTCCCCCAGACTTGAGGAACTCATGATGATGGGACCACCGAAGGAAGACACATCCAGAGGAAAGCCACGGCCAGCCGGCCACCCTCCTACCCATGTGTCCAGGAAAGCCAGGCTTTCAGGAGTGGAGTGAGGGAAGATGCTGATTTCTGACATTGAGGCACGTCTGAAGTAGGAGCCGTCTCCGAGCTTTTCTTCCTTGTGAAGTTTTTATGGTAGATCCAGTGTTTCAAAGGAAAGGTGGTCAAAGTCACCTGACTGAGCCAAAGGATTTGTCTATTTTGCCTGAACTGTTAGAGAGACTGGCACAAGGCTACCCACAATACACTACTGTTACTTTTAACTATGCAGACCCTGGTGACCTGGCTTCTCTGCTTCACCCACCTGAGCTGGGATGGCAGTGGATTTTTTGGTCATCTTTAAGAACCAGTGTTGGGGGTCCTGGGCTTCTATGTAGGTGTTCTTTTGTTTCTTTGAATTCTATTCTTATTTTGTTATATCCTACTTACCTCAGGGTTCATTTTCTTGTCCTTTTTTAGTTCAAGAGAGACACCTTGGACATTTAATCATTTTCAGTTTCTGCCAGAAGTGTATAGGCAGAGCAAATTTTCCTATTACTGGACTGCTGTATGTTCAGCTTAGCACACAGGTGTTTTAAATTTTTGTATTTGTTTTCAACTCAGGTGAAAATATTTTTCTAAGTCCCTCTTTTTAAAAGCCAGGGTCTTTCTATGTAGCCTAAGATGGCCTTAAATTCATGGGGATCCTCCTGTCCTAGCCTCTCAAGTGGTGGGATAACAGGCATGTGTCACTGTGCTTTCTTTTTTGATCCATGTGTTATTTCAAAGTGTGATATTTAAATTGCCTTATCGCCAGGAATATGATCATTCTTGGTAAACATTCCATGAGTTCTTCAAAAATGTATTCTGCTAACGTTGGGGTAGGGTCTGTGAATGTTAACTAGATGGTGTGGGGAGTGTGTTCTGCATGCCTCCCATATCCTTACAGACCTTCTTGCAGGCTCGTCCTGTCATTGCTGTGAGAATTTGTCATTTGATGGATATAAATTTGACTTTCTCCCTGTAGCTCAATCACTGCTTATTAGTTTGAAGCTCTGAGCCTAGCCATATAAACATGACTACCATGTCCCTATGACAAACTGTTATCTGTGATCTTGTATAATATTTTAGGACCAGCCTTAATATTGTATTTCCCAGGGGCTAGGAGAGAAAACTGTGAACGGCGAGGACTGTTTTCAGGAAATAGAATCTCAGCACACAGAGCTCTTAGTCTACTTGCTTTTATTTCTCTGGGATAAAATCCTAGCTACACAGCTTCAGTTCTGATCTCGTGCCTAGCTGCTTTCTTGCCTGATTTCTCTCTACCTTTATCTACTGTTCCCTCTAAGTTCTATCTTAATTCTCTTGTCTTAATTCTGCCACATCTAGGTCTTCTCATTTCGTTCTTACCCAGCTAGTACTTCCTCATCTTCCGTCTTGTCCACGTTTTCTCTGGTCAAAATCCTCCGTGTCCCTCTCAGTTCTCCATCCTCAAGTTCCCTACCTTCTCTTCATCTCCTCATACCTCTAAGTTCTATCCTCTCTGAAAATAAAACTGCCTTTTTATCCCTTTGACCCTCATCTGTCCAAGTTATCATTTTTCTGCAGGGTGAGGGAAAGTGTGCTCAGTTGCTAGGCAACTGTGTACAGCTAGATGCCTCTGGTGATAGTTCAAGGGAGATCTGGAACTAGAGGTAAGATTTGGGAAAAGAGACAGTTAAGCTTAATTGGCACATCCGCCAAGCCTTCTCAAACAGGTAGTTTGGATGCTTAAGTCTGTTCTTAGAGAGTACAGAGGTATCTCTGATAAGGTACTTTCCTCCATCTAGGGATGGACCTGGCTGGATGCTGCCAGTGATGATAATTACAGGGAGGCTTGAACTGGGGTTCTGGCTGTGCATAGCTGTCAGCACAGAAGGGTTATCTAAATATTCTTAGAAGTGGTTAGGTAAGGAGTTAGAGGTCTATAAAGTTAGTAAGGCTGTAAGAAAAGGAGGGTTCAAGCTAAAGTGTTTGAAGCTATTACTTAAGGTCTACTTGACTTAGGTGGTGTCTCTGTGTGGAACTGATCTTAATTCAGGAGACTTATTATGTGGTGGTCTGGACTGTTATTTCTGTTAGTCCTTGAATGTGGCTAAGGGAGGATATCTGATTCCAGTGCTGAAAGGGGAGAAATGGATGGGCCTGAGAGAAGGAAGTCTTTCCTGAGGTTGTCCTCCAAAACCTTGAATGTATATGTCCAAACAGTGATCTGTCCACACTGTTAGAAATTCTTAGGGAAAAAAAATCAACTGGGAAAGCTATGCAGGCACACATGATTTTCATGACAGAAGACAGCTGATATATAACAAGCCAAATAACACCAAAATCTCCTTAGAATTTGGCTTCCTCTGAAGGAATTCCTTGATCCCTTCAGGCAGTGGCTTTGGCATAACCAGCTGAGTTCTTACAATACATTCCCATGGCCCCTAGCACTATGAGAAGACATACTTTACTCCCTGGTCATATTTTCTCCTAAAACCTATTTTCCCTGATACTAATGGGGCCAGTCTAGCTTTGTTTTGCTGAGTATTAATGTGGTATATTATTTTTTACTTATTTGCATCTTTATATTTAAAATAGGTTTCTTAAAAGCAGTACACAATTGGGTCTTTTTTATTCAGTCTGGCAATCCTTGCCTTTTATTTGGAGATGTGAAAGCCATTTATATTTAATGTAACTATTAGGATGTCTTGGTTTAAGTTTACTATGTTGCTGTTTTCTACTTGATTCATTTGCTCCTCCTTCATTTTTGTTTTAGAACTTTGTCTTTTTTCTTTCTTTGAGACAAGGTCTCATGTAGCCCAAGCAGGCCTTGAACTCACATGTAGATGAGGCTAGCTTTGAATTCCTGATTCTCCTGTTTTCCAAGGCCTGAGAGTATAGGTATGTATGACTTGTGTTGAGTACTTAAGATGATTCATTTTTTTTTCTTTCTTTCTTTCTTTTCTTTCTTTCTTTTCTTTCTTTCTTTCTTTCTTTCTTTCTTCTCTCTCTCTCTCCTTCCTTCCTTTTTTTTTTTTTTTTTTTTTTTTTTTTTTTTTGGTTTTTCAAGACAGGGTTTCTCTATGTAGCTTTGCTCTTTTCCTGGAACTCACTCTGTAGACCGGGTTGGCCTTGAACTCACAGAGATCTGCCTGCCTCTGCCTCCCAAGTACTGGGATCAAAGGTGAGAGCCAACACTGGCGATTCATTTTATTTCTATAATGGCTTAATGGAAATTTGTTTGGTTTAGGGAAATATTTATTTAGGGTTTATAGCATGCAACTTTAAACTATCCAACTATCCCAGTGTGCCTTTGATTTATACTCTATCACAGTTTAGACACATGGACCTGTGTTTCTGTGGTAGTTTGAATGCAATTGGCTCCCATAATCTCACAGGGAGTAGCACTATTAGGTATGGCTTTATTGGAGTGGGTATTGCCTTGTTGGAGAAAGTGTGTTACTGTAGGGGCAGGCTTTGAGGTTTCCTATGCTCAGGATACCACCTAGTGTCTCAGCTGATTTTCTGTTGCCTGTAAGATGTAGGGCTCTCTGCTACTCCTCCAGAACCACATCTGCCTGCATGCCACCATGCTCCCTGCCATAATAATAATGGACTGAACCTCTGAAACTGTAAGCTGCCACCTCAATAAAATGTTTTCCTCTGTAAGAGTTGCCTTGGTCACGGTGTCTCTTCACAGCAACAGAATAAGACAGAAGTTGGTATCAGGGACTAGGGTATTGCTGTGATAGGTCTGACCATGTTTTTGTTTGGAGTAATATGGACTTCAGGAGTTTGGGTTAGGAAAGTAATGGAATGCTTTAAGCACTGCTTAATGAGCCATACTATTAGGAGCATGGAAGGCACTGATGCTGATTGT
Organism: Peromyscus leucopus; assembly: GCF_004664715.2. Lineage (NCBI taxonomy): Eukaryota > Metazoa > Chordata > Mammalia > Rodentia > Cricetidae > Peromyscus > Peromyscus leucopus. The sequence continues at coordinate 78,869,714 of NC_051079.1, forward strand.
GATTTGATGAACTGTGGGAATCAAGAGGTTTCAGAGGAGAAGAATGTTAGTATGTGGCCTAGAGACTGGTCTTGAGATATTAAAGTGGCTGCTCTTTGCCCTTGTCTGAAGAGTCTGCCTGAGGCTAAAGTGAAGAGTTGGATTAATTCCACGGGCAGAGGAAATCTCAAATCAGTATAGTATAAACTCTATTTTGTGGTTACTAGTGTTAACTCCAACAAAGATTTAAAATGAAAAGGAGCAAGCTGAGCAAGGAAAAATATTTGATGAGAAAAAAAAGCACCAGAAAGTGGAATGGAGCTAAATTCTGTGTTCAAAGAGATAAGCAGATTGAGAAAGGTACTAAAGGGACCTCAGGGCAAGATCCTACCCAGCTAAGTTTCCAACCTGTGAAAAGGAATTAACGGAAAGTTTAGAGCCAGGTATGGTGGTACACACCTTTAATCCCAGTAATGGGAAGGCAGGGGCAGGCAGATCTCTGGTCTACAGAGCAGGTTTCAGGAAAGCCATGCTTAGTGAAGGACAGAAAGCTGGTAAAGATGTAATTGAAGGGGGGGGGGGCGGAATAACAGCTTTGGGTACTAGAGTTAAGGATAGAAGGGGCTATGGAATTTGCCCCCAATAAAAGCTGCTGAGGCCAGGCATGTGTCAGGGGTGTCCCTGAATGGAGACCTAGAGAGGCCATTGCATGAAGCTGTGAAGGCGAAGCCTGGATTGCTTCAGAGACCCCAACATGTTAGAGATGCCAGAGCCATGAGGTATCTGTCAAGAAGAGCAGCTAACAGGAAGTGGAACCAGTACAAGACTAAGAAGGGTATTGCAGTCAGTCAACAAAGATGAATGGAATTGGAAGAACATTTTGACATCAGACACAGATGCAGAGTTTGGAGAGCTTGATGTAGCTGCTAATTAAAATGATTTAAGCAACATGAAAACACATTTTTTTAAACGTCCCCATGTGATTACTCCAGGCAGATCTGGATTCCTATCAGTGTGTCCCCTTTAGCCTCTCCTGCTGCTGTTTTGCATTAATGAACTGTGTGAAACACTTTTAGGATTTGAACTGTATTTGCAGTGAGCAGCAAATTCTAAGTTAGCAGAATTGTTAAGTCTCAAATTGTTCCCAAGACACCTTTAGCTTTGTTTTCTTTGTGCTTTATATGTCACACACCTTGTCTTAGATTATTTTAAGATTTCCTTCTGTGGCCGAATCTTGGCAATTTGATGGGTACTATGATGACATGTAGTCTTTGTTTTGTTTTTCCCCAGAGTTCTCTGGATTCATACTGTTCTAGTTTTCATCATGTTTGAGATTTTTCTAAACACTATTTGTTCAATACTTCATCTTTTCTCTTCTTAGAAGCTTCCATTTAGCTCTAACTGGGTTTGCTGGAAGTTATGCTCCACTGACTGGGGCTTTGTTTTCAGATGAGGGTCTGTTTCATAGGTTGGCCTGGGAACTCCTGGGCTCAAGCAATCCTCTTGCCTCAGACTCCTGAGTGCTGGGACTATAGGTATGTGCTATGCCCAACAATAATAGCACTACAAATGTACACTATGTGGAAAACAAATTAAACAAGCACCTCAGAGGCCATCCAAATTATCAAGGGCACACAAAGGGAAATCCAAACTAGATCTTACTTCACCATAGGCCCAATTCTATGCAAATGAAAACATATAATCCTTTTAGAAAACTTGCAATATTGAGCTGAGCATTCATCTGTGTTTCTCTTCAGTCCATGAATAAGAGATATGTGGACACGTCCTTATGTCCAAGTGGGAAACTTAGGGTCTGTCTTCGAGGGTCAGTTCAGCTTATTTGGCTGACTCATGCCTATGTGGTACACTGAGACAGTATCACAAGATTTTTATCAAGGGGAGTAGAAGGGCAAGAGAAAAGGATGAGGGTGGGTCAAAGGGGCCATGTGCCATGAAACAAAGTTACAGCTTGGGAAATTGAAAAGGTAGTTTGAATGTAATTAGCCTCCACAAGCTCATAGGGAGGTACAGCTTTGTTGGAGGAAATGTGTCACTGTGGAGGCAGGCTTTGAGGTCTCATATATGCTCAAGCCATGCCCAGTTTCTCGGTTTACTTCCTGTTGCCTGTTGATCAAGATGTAGGACTTCCAGCTCTAGCACCACCATGATAATGGACTAAACCTCTGAAACTGTAAGCTACTCCATTAAATATTTTCCTTTATAAACTGCATGGTGATGGTCTCTTCAAAGCAACAGAAACCCTAAGACACCAAGGCACAGTTCCCTAGAGCCCACCTGCCCAGACCCATCCCTCTTCAGAGTTGACCAACGGAGATCCATCTTACACTTGTTCTGAGCCATGGAATGTAATCTGACTTTATGTGGCAGCCCAGGGCCCTTCCATGGTCGTCTCCCTCAGGAGGTGCCATCACTGAAGCAGCTGTTGGAGCCAGGGCTGTCTTTCATGTTCCTCAGTGAAGGAGAGAATGTACTAATACTGCTGTTTGGTAACCTCTGTTTCCTTAGTGCTTACCAAACTGGGGGTGCAATCACAGCTATAGGTGCCGGCAGTTGCAACCCTCCATGCCTGGGCTACCCATCCTCATATGTTCCAAGCAAAACCTCCTGCTTTTGACTTGTGCTCTGCTTGGTGGGGCTCTCTAAATCAGCTTCAAGCCTTCCTCCTGCCCCAGGACCCAGGTGTAATGAACCTCTGAATGCCATGTGCCCTGCACAGCTGTGTTGGGAGTACCTTTAAAGACCTCTGGGGATCTGTCACCCACTACACACCTAAGACTGCATATCTGCATTAACATTTTAATTGGAAATACTAAAGGTACTTTCTGAAACCAATGTTTGTCTTTTCAATCATGGAGTCAGGTTGATACTGAGACTTGGATTTCAGTTTACTACCCCAGAATCATCTCATCCACAAAGGCACAGATAAGGATGAATGTGTTTCACGTTAGAGTTGCCTTCCAGGTGACCAACTCTCAGAGAAGAGCCTGGCACCCCAGGAGGAAGAATACTGTGGAAGAGGAGAAGAAATTGTTTTCAGCTACCCACAAACCTGTAGACACAGCCAAGCCCCAGGTCACCAGATCATACTTCAACTGTTCCAACATTCCATTTGCCCTTGGAAATACTTCTTTGCAGCCTACTCCCCTCCATGGCATTTCACCTAAAGATGTGACCAACCTGAGCACTGGCAACTGTGACCAGTCACTAAATGACAAAATGAGCTCCTAGGACATCTGTGGCTCCACAGCTGGGAAACACCCTGGGCATTTGTTCCTTTCAATGTGGAAACAAACCTATCTTTTGTATTGATCTCTGAGAGAGGTTTAACTTATAACATCTGCAGTACTTTCTATGTTATTATAGATTAAGAAAAATGTCACAGCCAAAGAAATTTATTTTAAAATAGAAACATACATACATTAAGCTTTAAACAATCAAATTTTAAACAAAAGAGAAAAAGAGCCATTTGATCCCAGAGTCTGTACAGAACGACTTTCCATGTGTGTGAAATCCACATAAGGAGCACTTAAACAAGTAGATGTGGAAATCCATCATTCTCCCTACCCATGCATGCTCAGGTGTCCACTGGCTGCCATGGGACACTCATGCACTGAGAGCTACCCTTGGGTGACTGTCTGCTGGCACCATCACCAAGACCCAAGTTCATGTGGGGTGTATGGTTAAGTGCTGTGGTTCCTTCCAAACACGAGAAGAAAGAGTGCTCAGGGATACTGAGAAATGCTCAGAGGGATTTGGCAACGCAGAAGATGTGGTGTCTAGGAATTCCCCTAAAGCCCCCAGGAATACTCAACTGTGTTGTGCAGTGCTGCTGGGGGCCTGGGCCGAGATGCTCAGTCTGGGTGGGGCTTCCGCTTGGGCTGCTCCTCATAAGACTCTCCAAATTCATTGACCCTGCTCTTATCCACAGGGTAAAGCCTGCAATGGTAGGGATGGATGACTATTAGCAAGACAAGCCCTTACTGTCCTTGAGAGGACATGGCTCCTCTGATAACATCCTCCAATAATCTGAGCCACCTCCAAGTCCCCTTCATAGGTCCGGGGCCTGCCTCCTATCTCTCATGTGCTGCACTCTGCAGTGTTGGGAAATGAGAGCTTGGCTAACCAGAGAAGGAAGACAGGAGCCCTGCAGCAGGGTGGGACCTGGGGAGGCCTTGCTGTGGGTAACTGTAACAAGTTATCCAGGCAGTTACCAAAACCAGTTCTAGACGATTCCCGGCTTTGAGCACTCTGCTCATAGTAGCCATGCTCTTCAATCCCGCAACCTCCCACCCTAGCAACACAGCCCTGCTTCTATGAAGACACCAAAGCAGGAAGGGATGCAGTGTCCACTGTTTGAAGTTCTCCTTGGTGCCCCACAAACAAAAAGACAACCAGACCTTAGCTTTAAACAAACCCACTTCCCATCAAAAGCCCTGGGGCTGGGTCTCTGCACAAAGACTTGGAACCACTTCAAGGGGGGCCCTGCTAGCTTGAGATGGGATTCTCACAGAACAACCCTGAACCAGGTGTGCCAGTATCTGAGTTTCCCATAAGCTCACTTCTATCTTCAGATATGTTAGGGAACCAATTATAGATGTGAAAACCTAAGAACCAGACCTTATTCAGCACATGGGTGTGGTACTGTGTGCCTATGACAAAAGTCCTTCCCAGACACACAAGTGCATTGACAAACAATCCTAGTCCAGGAACTTAGCTTTGGGAAGACAGGCTCATCTTGTATCGGATGGCCACTTTGGAAAGCTTATAGGAAGCACTGTCATCATATGGGGATGGAGGTGTGTGTGTGTGGGAACTGCAACCTCCAATGGTAGTTATTGGGGGATGGGAGGTGAGGTGGCAACACTCTATAAAAAGCCCTTTCCTCAACATGGACCTAGGCTCTGGAGTCAGAGGACATGGGTAGCCTAAGCCTCTATTGGTTTTAAGGCTTATTCCAGGAAATCCCCAAACCTGGACCTACTCTAAACACACCCACAGGCAGTGGCTACATATGCACAACAGAAAGGCCAGATGCCAGTCAGGATGGGCAAAGGAGGACAGGCAAGCATTGTGTTTTACTACACCTCCTAGAGGCTTTCCCTTGTCCGAGCTGGTAGCTTGGATGTGCTGTTTTGGTCTGAGGTCCTGGTGGCTACTAGCTGCTGCTAATGGGTTCAGTCCAGGCCCAGGTGAGAGAGCCACTGACCTCCATCTGTAGGGCATGCAGCCTAAAAGAAGACCAGCACCCCCACCCCTGCCTCACACTGGAGATCCGTGCTTGAGGACAATCTTGCACTGTCATTACAAGACACAGCTGAAACCTATTTTGGGCAACAGAGAAAAGCCACCCCCTGCCAAGTCTGTCTGAAACAACAGGCAGGTGCAGGGCTCTACAGCCAAGGAGGTGCTGCATGTACACACTCACCACCTCTGGTACAGGTAGACCAGGAACACCACGTCATCTCTGAAACAGGCCAGCCGGTGCGACGTGGGCATGGTGATGATGAAGGCAAAGACATCATCAATGAAGGTGTTAAAAGCCTGTAAAGCCAGATGAAGCAGTGAAACCACCACAAAACTGGAGTCCTATACTTTATAACCCAAGTCGTCAGTGAGCTGCTCCTCAGCAGATGGCGGGACCTGTAACTGTGAAATTCACAGCAACAGCGAGAAGACCTAGTGCAGCACCAGAGCAGCACCAGGACAGCGGGGTCCAGGCCCACCATAAGGAGCTGCAGCGTTCTGTGCTGGGAACCAAGAGCAGAGCAGCCCTGGGGCTGGCTCCTCAGAGAACTGGAACTGCAGCCTGTAAGCTCAGTCTTCTACCCTCTGCTGGGAAGACACAGAACTCTGTTCTCAAACACTGAACTACTGAGCAAAATATATTTGTGTTTTGACAATGTTGCCAAAAAGGAATGTGACCTTTCCCTCAAAACTTTCCCTTACTGTGACTACGAGAACCTTCATTGTGTAGTTGGTGGCTTTTCAGAGTTTGAAAAGATGTCTTAGTTTTTTTAGCAAAGTGGACAGGGCCAAAAGTCCTATGTGTCTGTGAGCTCATGTGCACCCCATAAAGGGTCTTCCAGCCATTCTTAGCGTGGACCTGGTGCTTACCTTGTAGGTAAAGGCCTTCCAGGGCAGGTGTGCCACTGACTTCATCTAAAACAAGGAAGATACCACAGGTCAGCCACAGGCAACATAGAGAACACAGGGCCATTGCCTTAGCAGAGACACCTTGGCCTTACCTTGTAATTGACAAAGAGCTGGGGCAACATGAAGAGAAAGCCAAAGGCATAGACACCTGTGAAACAGAAGACATCCATGAAAAAGAACCAAACATCCATTCTGCTGGGGTGATACAGAGACACCCAGCTTCCAAAAGACCTCAGCTGGCCTTGTCACAGCTTCCTGGCTAATAAACCCACCAAGAGTCAAGGACAAATCAGAAAAGCAGCACACTTTTTACTGATTGCTGCTAACTTTTGTTTTCAAGGATCAAGCAAGTGCTGGACACCAGGGTCATCATAAGGGCACTAGGGAAGGTGCCAGGATTTAAGTCTGGGACTCATACCTGGAAACGTGACCATCGAGAGCTACCTGCTTATTGAGAGGCTGCCTGACCTTTATGTTGCTCACTGGTACACCCCAAAGCACGAGAATCCAACGCTTTGACACTTGGCCATGGGACACACACAATATAGAGGCTATGTGCTCTGAACCACACATAAGCAGCAGGGCATTGACGAGCCTCTCAGTGTGTCCACAAAAGGTAGCTTGCCATATTCTAGGTCTGGTGTTCTGAAAAAGTCTATGGAATGAGATGTCAGATGGGATTGGAATGCTACTGTTGCCTATTTTTAGGGAAGGAAACAGACTAGCAGAAGAAGGACCCAAGCTCAGGAACAGGCTTGTTTGATGCTTAAGCCCCACAATGCTGGGCACTGTATGAGTGCTAATGCTAAGGGACTAACTAGCTTTTCATCCTAGAAGCCTGTACCACCAAGTGATGAACAGGAACAGGTAAAGCAGCACCTACTATAACACTATCACCAAGGAGGAGACACACAGACTCACCATTCACAAAGCTGTTGATGAGCCAGGAGTACCAACTGAAACAGAAGTAAAGAAATTGTGATCTGAGGCCAAGGGCACGTTGCTGAATGTTAAAATGAAGAAAAAGCACCCTCCTAAAAAACCACTTTGACACCCAAGCACTCAGCATAGCTGGAATAGTCTCTATGGAAGTAGGCTCCATGTGGGGAGACACCACTCTGAAAGACAGATTTTAGTCCCAGGGAGATATGAACCCATGTACAGCATTCAACCCTGAAATCCTGTCTAGCCAGGGCCATGCTGCCCGCCCATCCTAATGCCTGACCCCAGAAACACATCTCTCCACCAGACACAGGGTCCTGAGTCTTCTTTAAATGATCAAAGCACCATCATGGTGTTAGCATTTTCCTCTTTCAAACTCTGTCCAATCTCTGTATTTAAAGTCAGTGATGGAGTAGGGGAAAGCCTGCACATCCCAGGTTGAAGGCATGCATGCCTATGTCGGATATGTGGTCCCTGCAGCCTTCCTGAGTACCTGGGATGCACAAGGGCATGTCAGTGGTTCCTGTCCCCTCTTCATAACCCAGAGGAGATGAAGACCTAGGACTGACTTTCAGAATAGCAGAAGCATGTCCTGGGCTGCATCTGAGAAGGGTCCCCAGTTCTAGGCAGCCCAAGTGGGAGGGTCCCCAGTTCCATGGAGCCCAAGGTGCATGTGCCCAATGCTCAGAAATCAAGCTAGGTTTTTCAGCTGGGAGGATAAGGGTGTGAACTCTGCATCACCCACCTCTTATACTTGATATTCAGGAGTGAGTAGACAGCGCCCCCAACACAGAGAGGGTAGAGCAGGTAAGACAAGTACTTCATGGCCTGTGAGGGACAGAGGCAGCTTCTAGTTAAATAACTCAACCACCAAACACCTCGGCAGATGCACCATCTAACTTTTGTCAACAAGAGCAAGCAAAAGAGGCAGAACCCCAGTAACATTTCAGGTAATAGCACAACTGTGTGTAATGGCAATGATAATTCTGCCAAGACTTCAAAGTGAGAATCTGCATGCATACCACTGGTAGCAATGACTGTGCTGTATCACCCCTGATGCATCAGACAAGCTGCCTGCATCAGAGTGGCAAATTCAGCCAGAAGAAACCAAGGAAGCGCCCAAGTCACAGACCCTGCAACTGCACCACAGGCCCTGTATTTACTCTGGTTTGTTCTTTGTTATCCTCTCACTAAAATATGAAATGCAAATAGCTGAGCTTAGAATCAAAACACCAAAACCATTCTGTACAGAAACAACCTGTTAACCCAACATGTCCCACTCCTAAGGAGCAATGGGGAGGCTAGGACCTGGATGCTAGAGGGCTTCCTGTGGCCTCTGTATGAATGAACAGAGAAGCCAGCTGTTCTGGCTGAACGTCCACATGTTCACCCTCAGGACTCCTATTCAGGCTGGTTCCATCCCATTCTCAGGACAGGTTCTCTCCCCGACTCTACCATATTGTAGCAAGGGCCCAATCCTCCATGGGATCACGGGCTCGCAAACTGCTTACCTGGGCATCGTACTTCTCAGTCTTCCTCTCAGACTCACTGTGGGTGCCAAACTGTTGTAAGATTAATATAGTGTCAGCTGACTCAGGAGACCATCAGCACAGCAAAGCTAGGACTGTAGCAATAAATGGTGTAGGGACCACTACACCGCCCTCAGTGCCCACGCTGGCTGCACCTAGCCCCAGGCTTAGGCACTGGCCACGTCTGCCTCTGTTTCACCAGCATAAAGGCCCAGACCCTTAGCTTCGACTGAGTTCGCTCAGTCTCCTGATGAATCAGACGAAGAAAGAATTAGTAACTGATCAGAAAGCTGACATGAGCTCTATGAGTGAGGTCTTACAGCCAAGAACTGCAAAGCCAGCCTGTGTGAGGAGTCTCCCCATCCTGTGGGGCACTTTTGCATACATATGCCTGTGTGCTGGGAGCTCTGTACTAGGCAGCAAAGGCAGGATAAAGTGCCCCCAGAAGGTTCAGCTCTAACGTGGACACAGTAAGAAATGACAGCCTGGCGAGTCTGTTCAGGAAAAGCTTTGTCTGGGGCAGTCATCACAGGTCTCACCTGAAACACAGGCCTCAGGCCTCTCCAGGCCACTGTCATTTTCAATGCCTTCTTCACTTTCCAAAGCTGGAGGAAGAAAAGGAAATCTACATTTAATTCTGAGATGCTGGATAAGGAGCTAAACTGTGAAGGACAAAACCTGGCCCCCATCATCCCTCACCCCACTAGTCACTGTTTCTGTTCCCTCTACCTCTCATGGTCATTTGTGGACTGGGAAGCTCTGCACCATACTCTTGGCTGTCCACTAGGTGGATTGTGCAGTCACTGGTAAAACACAAGGAAACCAGTACTCATACCTGCTCCAAACCAAGAAAGTCTTCCTCCGGGGCCCTGAGCCTCATCCTGGACTCAATGGGGATCCATGCCCTCCTCAACATCCTTACTGCAGCCTTGTGCCAGTAGTATTCACTAAGGTCGGGTCGAGCACATTGCCTCTGAGTTGGATTTTCATGCTGTCACTGGGACAGTCATTGAGTTGCAGTGTCAATGAAGCCCATCTCTCAACAAGCATCCATAGCCACAAGGGCCAGTACTCAACAGAACCAACTCTGAGAACTAGACCCCTGGGCCTGCCCCCTGCTTGGTGCCCTCCTTCCAGATTGGGCTCCTGTGGCTCCTTCCCATAAGTACCTAGTAGCAGCACTAGGTCATAACATGTCATGTGCCATTACCTACTCTCCACATGGCTGTCCCATCCCAAATTCCAGTCAAACCAGGAGCTTCTCCAAAGCCACATCATCCGTCTGTTCCATTCAAAGCACCTTATCAAACTTGTTAACACAGGGTCTACTGTAGGTCCAACAGGATCTACTGTCCCAAGATGTACCCTCAGAGACCTCCTTACCCAGCAGCTGCCTCCCTGAACTTGCTTTCAGAGGTGTGCAGGTCCTCAGAGGGCCTCTTGTTTCAGCACTCAGAACAGCTGAGCAAGTGCTGAAGTTCACAGACCTCACAGAAACCCCATCCTGACCCAGCATGGTACCCAGGGCTCACCTCGATGGCAGCCCCAATACCAGCAGGGATCAGCACCAGAAGGCTTGTTTGTTCATCCAGCAAGAAGAGGAAGATGACCACGGTGCTGAAGCAACGCCAGAGCACTGGGGACATGAGCACACAAGGTGGTGAGGCACACTGCAGCCGCCCTTTGCACACACCCACACCCACCTTTGAACCTGTCACCTCCTCCCCTCCAGCTCTCTCCGTTTGCCACCTGATTAAAGAAATCAGGTGGGCTGTGTGTGTGTGTGTGTGTGTGTGTGTGTGTGTGTGTGTGTGTGTGTGTGTGTAGCTTAGCAGTAGAGCCTTTACTTAAGAGTGCACAAGGTTCTGGGTTTCACACCCCGCACCAGGGGAGACAAAAGGATAGTAGATAATGATGCAACTTTTCTTCCTTTTTTTTTTCTTTTGTTTTTTTGAGGCAGGGTTTCTCTGTGTAGCTCTGGCTGTCTTGAAACTCACTCTGTAGATCAGGCTGGTCTTGAACTCAGATCTGTCTGCTTCTGTCTTCCGAGTGCTGGGACTAAAGGTATGCACCATGGGAATAAAGGTGTGCATGACCACCACCCGGCCAATGATGCAACTCATGAAAGCACTTTAAATACCAGAGGCCACAAAAAGGAGATGGCAGAGGGCATGGTCTAAGCAGGTACCAGATCTGGGTGACAGTCACAGACAATGGGTTGGCTGTCCTGGCCGAGTGCTTGCTTGTGCCCTTACTCTACACTCTATTTTGTACCATTTTATAGTTTGTTCCTTTTACAACGCTATGCTTTTGTTCACAGGCTGGACTTTGAAGACACAGTCTGGTCAGGGCCACTGTTGTATGGTATTTTGTGTTCTGACAAATAAAGCTTGCCTGGAGGTCCCAGGAAGGAGCTAGCCACTAGTTAACCATAGAGGCCAGGCAGTGGTGGCACACACCTTTAATGCCAGCACTTGGGAGGAGGAAGCAGGAAGATCAGAGTTGAAGGCCACCCTGGGTTACAGTAGATTAAACCAGTCTAAAAGAGAAACAGAGCCAGGTGGCGGTGGTGGTGCAGGCCTTTAATCCCAACACTAGGGAGGTGGAGATGGGAATATAAGACGGGTGGAGACAGGATCTCAGCTGCCCATTTGGTCTGAGGATTCATAGACAGAAGAAGTTTCTAGTGGCCACTGCTCTGCTTCTCTGATCTTTCAGCTTTCACCCTCGATATCTGACTCCAGGTTTTTATTGTTAAGACTAATTAGGATCACACTTCAGGCCACAGTTAACAGAGTAAGCAAGAGGCCTCTCCTCCGTAAGTGCCTGGTGACAGACACTGAGGGGCTGTCCTGGCAGCCTTGTGTTTTACATCCATTGGGGCTGATCCTGGCAGTCGAATCCAGCTCCCCCTGAAGCAGCCTCCCCATTCTATCCCTTATACCTGCACCTACACTTACCTCAAAGGCCTGTCACCATCACAACAACCACAGCAGTCACTGCTCCTTTTGTTATACAGCAAAACCATCACACTGTATCATGTGCAGTGGAAAAACTATTCTGCAAAGTCAGGTCTCACTGATGAGGACACTGCTCCAAGTACTGGGGAATTTACTATGAAAACTGACCCTAAATCCAGCAGCCAGAGCTCCTGAGGCAAGGGACAATACCTTCAGGCATCCGTTTTGGAGCTAGGAGGGAGATGGTAGACAGGAGGTGTGGTGCTATATTGAAATCTATGAGCAACCAAGCTGCCTTACAGGACTATGCATCCTGCCTCCACTGGCAGGCCAACTCCACATCCTTACAAAGGCCTAGGCCCCATGGCCTAGAGCCTCAATGGGACTCAGATATGCTCACTGGCTGCTGAGATTGCTGAGGCAGGAGTTCAAGGTTTTATAAGGAGCCATTGGGCAGGTGGACTATTCCTACCTGCTTTAGTAGACATTCCAATCATGCTCTTCTTTTTCTTCCAGAAACTGATGTCATTTTTAAATGCCAGGAAATCAAAAAGAAGCTGTAAAGAATAGACAGGACAGCAGCTTACACTCCAGTCACTTACATCACTTTCACTGACCAAGTAATCTCCCTCAGGTTCGGTAAGACATGCTCACTATCTACCAAACCTACCCCCCTACACATTTTCCATAGGTCAGAATTGTGGAACTTGGAGGGAGACATTAACGTATATCTCTGACTCAAATCCCAGGCAGAGTACCTTGGGGTGTGACCAACCAGGTAACTCAACCTAGGTCTCAGTCCCTTACTTAGAGCAGTACAATCTCTCACTGTGTGACCTCCTACATCATCCTTAAAGCTCACTATACCCATGCTTCACTATCCCGCACCCTGCCTGCACCCAGCACACTTGTCAGAGAGCTTGCTAGTGTGTCTGTGCTCTGCACATGACACATGACACACACAGGATTGCTCACTTTCCTAGCTGGAAAGTCTACTAGGGGACAACACAGACAGGCTACAGGCTGTGAAGAACCCATGATCTAGGTCACCTGACCCCAACTGTACACACAAGTGCCCATGGAGCCACCCCAATGTCTGCCCCTAGTCCCTGCCACAAGAACCCAGGGGACAGCTCACGTGAAATGCTGCAACAAAGAAGGTCAATGCTAAGAGATATAAGTTGGTGTCTACAAAAATTCCCTTCACTTCATCTGCATCTTTTTCTGAAAATCCTGCAAGGAAAACACATTATAATTCAAGAAGAGCCATTTTAGTCTTACCCAATGTCACAAATATTCTTCTGAATGTAGAAAACTTACATCTTATCTGGAGCAAAAGTCAACAGAAGTTGTGGCATTTAAAATACTGTGTTCTGAATAAAGCCAATTTTCAGCTAGTTCCTAAGGTTACAATCTAAGAAATAAAAGGAGCTGAACCACTATAAGCCGCTTGACCACAAGGCCAAAATGACCCCGTAAATGACTAGTAGGAAGTACAGCAGTATGGGTCTGTGTCAGCTGTTGGACAGCATGGCTTAGGATCACCAAACACCCCATGCCACCTTAGCTCAGGGCCCAGGGCCACCCACCGAACTGCTGCAGGGAGTACACGGCATCCTGCATATGGATCCAGAAGCGCAGCCGCCCCAGTGAGATCTTGTCGTAGGACACAGTGAGTGGCAGTTCAGTGGTGGAGCGGTTTATCACCTGCCAAGAGATCCAAAGGTGGAAGGGCCATAAAACATGGCCAGGATTCAGCGCAACTTTGGACGGGAGCTTTCCCAGATATTATCTCTGATCTGAGCAGCACAGGTACTCTATTGACTTACCCTCACAAGTCCTGACAACTGGGAGATAGGCTCACAACTAGCATTGGCTAGAAACTGGTCAGCTCACTAGCTGAGCTAAGGAACAGGTCTGAGTGCCTGGCTGAGGTGCCATGGACCTGTGCTAGAAGAGGAGGAGACTGTACAGAAGGGAGCATCCAGGCCTAAGTGCTCTCAGGTGAACCATGAGGAAACAGCACTTGAACCCACACCCCACAGCAGGTGAAGTGTGACCATGATGATGGTGCAGGACATGTACACTAGTGTCACATTCATGAACTGGAACACATCCTCTAACCTTCTACCCCAGTCTCCTGCCGTGAACACTGCTGGTGTCAAAGGCATGATGGTCGTACACAATGGAGCTGGCGACCTGAAATGTGTCAGGGTTAAGTAGTCACCAGGCATAGGACTTGGCAGCTAAGTGCTGGGGCTCTTCACAGCATGGATAAGCCACTGAACACCCCTTAAATGGCCAGACTTGTCCCAGGGATGCCACTGTAAGGTCCCATCAGACAGCTAGCTGGTTGGACTACCCTAGCAGGCTAGGCTGCCCCCTACAGATGACATTCCTCTGAGAAAAGGCTCATAAGAGGCAAAGCAAAAGATACACAAACAAGTATCACAGTGAAGCTCGTTGCCTACATGTTCACTCAAGGTACTATAGTACCTTAAGGTACTGTAGCTTGTAAGAGTTCCAACAAGAAGGACCAGAAAAGAATATACAATCTGCAGATGCTGGCCTATAGCCTTTATCTACACTAGCTTATATACAAACACTAGATACTCAACCACAAAAATAGTCACTGAACACAATTTCCCAATTGCTTGCAAGAAATCAGCACTACTGGGTCTTCCAGTATGTTTACAGACAGTCCCAGGTTTACAAAGTACAGCCTGTACATTTCACAGAACCCAGAATTTCTTCAAACAAGAAAAAACATAGTCAGAAGGAGGTCAGAAGTCAGTCAGACCTCCTTACTAGAGACTGCCCTGCCCCTAACCCACAGGCCATCTAGGTGTAGATGACACCAGATGGAAGTGCAGGACAGTGGGACCCTGTCACCCTGAGCCATAGCCAGCATCAGAGCCGAGGCAGGATCTGAGGGGGTCCTGTGGCAAGCTCCCTGTTCTCCAAGAGATCAAGGCTGGTTGTTAGGGAGCACTCACAAACATGGTGGGAGAGGCACGCAGGTGTCCACCTATAATCTTTGCTCACCTGTGACCCCAGTCAAAGCTCTCCTTTCCTGTCCCAAATTACTTCCACTGTGAAAGAACACTGACACAGTCCCTGGCAGCAACTATTGCAACCAACAGGAAATATTTAGCATGGCACTTATACAGTGACATTAACTATTAACCACTGTTATTCTCCTTAATGTAAATCCAAAGTTCAGCCACATTCTTCTCTCAAAACACCCTTGTTCTCTCTAGAAAAACTGTACCTTTATTGTCACAACAAGGGCACCAGAGTGGCCATTTCTTATCCACAGGGCCTTGGCATTGCCCATGCTATCCTGAGTTGTGGCTCCCTCCCAAGCTGGGTTCAGATATGAATCTCTAATTCCATAGCAGGACTAGTCCTGAGGACAAGAAGCTATGCAAGAAACTATGAAGCATCACAAGTCTCACATATCAGGAGCAGGCATGCAGGCCGTTCTGGTGGAGCTCTGTGGGACTACCACCTAAGATCCTAATGAACGACCCAAAAGTCCATCATCAGAAGGTCCCACAAGCAGCCACCACAAAAGCCAGAGCACAGCCAGGTACTGAGACCTCTATGTGGCCCAGACATGGGCAACACTCCCTACTCTGAGGGAAAGCTTTGTGCCGTGTCTAGGAAAGTGTGGCTCACCATCAGGTCTTTCACCCGGTTGCTCAGCTGGTCGATGAACAGTATGGGGAGGTAGTGTACTGTCTTCCCAAGCTGAATCCTGGGGGGTTGAAGCATAAAAGCTTAAAGTCAGTGTCAGATTTATCCCCTTGGGGCACTAAATATGTGGAGAAACTAGGCCACCCCAGGAGCATCCCACCCAGCATCACTGTTGGTTGCATCCTGGCCACTGGAATCTCACAAGATGGCCTTTCCAAACAGAAGCCTGAGAGGGTAACACAGCATGACAATAGTTATAGCCACCAGCAGGGATTCAACCTCTGGAAAGCTATCCACACACTGCTGCAGGTTGCCTGAGAGGAAGGCTGGAGACAGGGTCAGATCTGGCCCTTTCTGTACCAAATGTTTACAATCTGGAGCATATACACAAATCAGATTTTATAGAAAGATTTAGAGTTGGAGATTTAGCTCAGTAGTAGAGTTCTTACTTAACATGTACAATCTTGATTTAATTCCCCAACACCAGACACAAAAAGATTCAAACCTTACAAAAGGAAGTATGAAACCTCTGACAATATCAGAGAAACTATCTGTTGTGAATAGAAGGGATTCTCAGCCATTTTCAGAAGCAACATGACACTGGGCTTCCTGAACACAACCACAGTCACAATTAAGTAAGGATGGCAAGTAATATTTAGGTCACAGCCTGGAGATGAAATCTTAGACTTAAGTGAGTCTAGCTACAAAGCCAACATTTCACTGCCCAGGCAGCATGGCATGAGAACAGCGAAAAGCAATAGGGTACATAGCAGTTAGTTAACCTCTGCTTTTTGTTTCAGCCTAGGGGACATTCTTCCTGGACTAAAGATGAAGATGCACCAGTTGGGAATTCACTCTTTCTCTCAATCCTGTCAGGCACCTTGATCATCACAACCTCTGGGTGGTAAGCAAGGAGTTGGACAGGGTCTGCAGCAGCTCACAACACAGACAGGGTCCAGAATAAAGGCATGGTATACTCTATTTGGGCTCACCCACTACAGACGGCTGCTCTGCCATCAGTTCTAGGAGGAATTTCCCTCCCAGGGTTCCACTTGAGACTTACATCTTCATGTACCGATGCACATCTGCAGGCAGGGAGGACCCATCAAAGACAAAGTCATCCACCATCACATTCAGGGTCAACCTGGGTCGCCAGTGAGAGACGGGCTCGTCCAGGGCATTAGACGGCTTCTTCTCTGCTTCTATCTGCTGCTATAAAGAACAGAAATGGAAGCTACGCTACCTGGGTCCAGCCTGGAGGTCAGGGCCTTCACCTGAGAACCCACTGGCTCCCTAGACTGGGAAAAGTGGGAAAGGAGGCCAGGTTGAGGGGTTCTAGTGACCTTAGGCTGTCAGTCCCAGACCACATCCTCCTTCCTCCCAACTGGTTCTATGAGATCTTGAGGAGGCAGAGCCGAGGGATCAGGGACTGGGGAACTAACAGAGCAAGCCTGCATGCTTATGAGCTGGGGAGAGACTACCAAGAGACTAAACTAAACCAGATATAAGTGAACAAAGAATGGTCTGAAAAGAGATACATAGGACTGGGTATTAATTCTAGATAAAACTAAACCCAGGGAGAAAACTCTGGGCAAATCAACTTTATCTGAAACCAAGATGACTTGTTCAGGAAGCAGCATCACCCTATTTCCTCCTGAACAGCTGTCACACAGCATCTCATGTCCCAGCCAAAACAGCAACAGCTTGCACTGAATGGTTTCAGATGCTCCATACCTACACATACAGGACACCAGCCTGCTCCCCATACTACCATCTTGAATCCTCCCATCACCTCCCCCCCCCCGCCCCCCTACAAACAGACACAGCAGGGGACAACAAACAGAAAGAGGTTTTTGTTTTTTTTGAGACAAGGTTTCACAGTGTATCCCTGGCTGTCCTGGAAATCACTCTGCAGACCAGGCTGGCCTTGAACTCAAGAGACCCACCTGCCTCTGCCTCCCGAGTGCTGGAATTAAAGGTGTGTGCCACCACTGCCCGGCTAGGAAGAGTATTTTATATTGCTGCTTCCTGCAAACTTGCCATCATTCTTGTTTTGACATTTGTCTTATCTTCTACTTTATATGGACACAGACATTGAATATTTCTTATTTTATGTCTATGCCCATGATTGATTCCCTTGCCCCCAACAGTCTTAGTCTACAGGACAGACTAGTCTGGAACTCATGGCAACCCTCCTACTTCAGCCTCAAGTACTAGAATATCAGGAGTGAGCCATTTTGCTTGGTTGAATAACCACTTTTGTGAGTAACTTTTTCTTTACACATAGTTTCCTACAAGTGAACAAAATGCAAATAGTACCTATATGCTTCCCATAATTTAGAATTATGAGCATAAGAAGAAATGCCTAGTCATGCAGTCCTGCACAGTGTGTGTTCTGTGTGTATATGCACATAAGCGCATATATGATGACTCTCACCAGAAAGTACAGGTGAGCTCTGAAGCATAACTGCCTTACCAGAAAGGCATTCACACTTGCCCAAAGATGCAGCAGTCCTAGAGCCAGAGAGGGAGTCTACTGGAGTGCTATGAATCACTGTCCAACACTAACCTGTTGTAGTTTATCTGCAAATCCATGGGCTATTATTTGAAAGAAAGATAATTAAGTATGACAGCAGTATTCAAATTATAAGACATGCACACAAACTCTGAACAAGAAACACAAGCTTGCTACAGTGATCTGTGAAGACCCCTACCTGTGCAGCAGACTCTCCAGTGAGCAGGTTAATTTCTTCTGGTTTGGGGACCATGTAGGTAGTCAGAGGACTGATCAGGTGTACCTGTTTCCCATCGTGCCAGGGCAGAATGCCAGCATGATGTAGGAAAATATATGCATACAGCGTCCCATTGTTTCTTGTTTTCTTTGGTACAGAAACATTAACTGTCCTAAAACAGAACAGTCATTTTAAACATGTACATGTTGAATTCCAATTTATTATGTAGTCCAGACAGTCCTCAAACTCAGATTCCTCCTGCTCCAGCTTTCCAAGTATCTGGGATTAAAGGTGTGCACCACCATGCTGGCACACATTGTTTACACGCACATGGTAGTTAATGATCTCTTTAGATTTACACAATCTAATTTTAGCTCAGAAATACGAAAAATGAAACCCACCTGCCTATGATTTTTTAGAACACAATCGTGTCCTGAGCACTGTGAAAATGTACAGTACTCCCTGCCTCCATTTCAAGAGCCTCAGAAGGGACTTGCTTTAAAAGCCAAGGTGGGAACTGCTACAAGGAGAAACACACAGGGGATGGACTTCTCTAAAGCTCCTAAGCAGAGATGCCTCTACCAGGGAACCGAAAGGAACACCAAACACACAGGTGCTGACCCCACACAATGCTCTGCTGTCGTGTTTCTGGCAGATGCACACTGAGGTAGAGCTCAGAAAGGGCGTTTCCAGGAGTACTCATGTTTCTACAACTTCCTCCAGGCTCCAAAATGAAAGTTTCACTATCTGTCCTGGACAACTGACATGAGTGTGATGAACAGAAGGCAGTATTTACCGCTATAAAACTAATCCTAACTGAAAAGTAAATGGTGCCAGCACTTTCCACCCCCGTTTTAAGAGGATGGGAGTTGGTAGTCAATAACTGCCCTAAAGTCACAGGCTAATAAGCCTGGACAAGGATGCACTGGTGGGAACTGAAGACTGGTTGACTAGTGAGTCCAAAGCCTGTTGGGCAATATAGAACCTTGATTTGATGAGCAAGTCATTTAAAAATTTTTATTTGAACATTTACAAGTTAGAATCATATGTCAAATGCTAAACCATGTTAATTCTCAAAAGTTATTGTACTATTATTGAGTACTGATGATCTATTCCAATGTAAAACGTCACTTAATAGCCGGGTGGTGGTGACACACACCTTTAATCCCAGCACTCGGGAGGCAGAGGCAGGTGGATCTCTGTGATTTTGAGGCCAGCCTGGACTACAGAGTGAGTTCTAGGAAAGGCACAAAGCTACACAGAGAAACCCTGTCTCAAAAAACAAACAAAAAAAAAAGTCACTTAATTATGACTTTCTGCATAATGCATTCCACTATCCTACTTTCCCCTCTTGTAAGTAACATGTGGACTACTTCTACAGGTAAATCAATGTACTACTCCTTGGGAGACTACATGGTAAACCACACTGCCATCAGACAGCAGTAAATGCTACTTTCAAGTGACAAACTCATCACCTGTGACTTCCAGTTTGAAAGATTACACGTACATCCTAGTTAGGAGTGTTTCTCTAGGACATCCTCACTCTGTACACAATGCTATCAATGACATTGTGGAACCCATCTCTGGCAATCTGTCCTACATCCACACCTTTCAAATTTGGACTCCACATCAAAGTCTTCCACGTTCAAGACCAGGTCCACATTGTTCTCTGCACCAAGGCTGGACCGTGTGGTGGTGTAAACACTTAGCTGGAAAGAGTGAACAAGAATGTAAGGCCAAAAGGTCCTGGCAGAAATCATCACTATAGGGGAGGGCAGGCAACCTGAGGGCTACCTCCCAGGGGGAGAGCTTGGACTTGGTCAAAATGGCCTTTTGTGTGACACTGCTGTGTAGAGCTGACCTGTCACGAATCCCCACTGGAACCAGGAAGTGACATCGGTAATGTAGGGTCAGAGGTCAGCAGCCTGAAGCATATGGCTGGATTATTCCCAGTGACTTCCACTGGGGTGCCATTAGGAAACACATGTGGGGCAATTCGACCTCAGTAATAATCAGGGCAGAACAGGGCACTAAGGGGTAAGCAGAGGGCAGCAGAGAACAGAGAAGCCCAAACGCCAGCTCTCACTGCCACCTCATCAGAACATTGGACAGTGACATTAGTGGTAGCGGGCAACGCCTGGGGCCCGCATCCCGTCCCTGACCAGTGTCAGTAGGGGCACGGGGTAGCACCCGGCCGGGAGGCGCCCTCTTAGGGGCCCCCCGACTCTCACCTGCAGCTTGGGCCGCCGGGCCAGATAGGGCTGGATGCAGTTGGAGTCGCCCGAGCACGGACGCGTGTAGACGATACCGTACATGACCCAGCAGGTGTGCACCACATACACCACAAACACGCCCACCACCAAGCTGGTGAAGGAGCTGCGGCCGCTCCACATGGCGCCGCCGCCGCCGCCGCCGCCTGCGGGCCAGGCGCCGCCGCCGCTCGCGCCCAGCAGCCGCCCGCCGCTCACGGGAGAGCCGCCGCGCGCCGCCGCCGCCGCCGCGGGGAAACCAACGCGCCTCGCGCGGGCCGCCGGCCGCCCCGCATGCTCCCGCCGCCCACACCCGGAGCCGCGGGATCCGCCGGATCCGTCGGCCACCGCGTCCGAGAACCGAGCCGCAGGCGGAAGTGGCCGCGCGCGGCCCGCTGGGAACCGGGCGCTCAGACACGCACGCGCGTCCGCACGCCGGGCGCGTCCGTGACGTCAGCCTCCCGTGCGGTCCTCCCGGCGTGCCCCGCGGGGACCAGGTGGGACTTAATATTCCGTGGGACCTTTACCTGGGAGGATGTCTTCCTAGGCACTGCTTTCCTTATTCCCGGCGCTCTGCAGCCTGGACTGAGGGTTGACGGCTAGGGTCCCAGGACGATGGCGGGCAGGCGGGCGAGGTGGGGATCATAAAGCTGACCTCTCAGCTCTTCTAAGTCCAGGGTAGCGTCCAAAAAAGTTAGGGAAAAACAAAAAACAAAAAAAACACCCAGGAGACTCAGGAAACTCCTAATTCTCGGGTGTGGAGTTACCATATTGATAAGATGCAATTCAAGATGGACGGAACAGGTCATAAAGACTTTACAGGTCAGTTGCCACTTTTGTCAGAAGAAGAATGAGTCCTTGGGTAATATAAACGTGGGTCCCGCCTAACCTCTGAAGAGGTAGGTTCTGTCTCAAACCGATCTGTTTTCCCGACTTGCACATCCATTACACATCCAGATAAAAGCGTCTGGGCGTCTTTTTAATCTCTTTTAATATGTCTTCGTATACACACTTTCTAGAGGGAAGTGACCAGTACCGCGACAGCTCAGAGCCGTGGCCAATAGAGATAAGGTGGGAGGAAAACTATTTTTCCTGTTTTGGGAAGCTTGTTGGCAAATGGTGTTTTCCTCACTCCGTGGTGGACTCACAAGCCCATTCCTGTCAGAAAAGTTTTTGGAGGCAAACCCTCTTGGAGTTTTTGGAGCTCAGTGTACCAGCTTTGCTCTGTTGTGGCATTTTCATGTTTCTTGCACATAGAACCAAAGCATTGTTAGGTATTTCGTAAAAACAGTACTATTAAAATGAAAGTTTCAGAGATGAAGCACCTATTTCAGCATAAGGGTGTCTTAGAGTTTCTATTGCTGTGATAAACACCATGACCAAAAGTAACTTGCAGAGGAGGGCTTATTTTGCTTACACATCCACATCACAGCACATCATTGAAAGATGTTGAAGACTGAAGCAGAAACTATGGAGGCATACTGTTTACTAGCTTGCTCCCCATGACTTGCTCTGCTTTCTTATAGCACCCACGACTACCAGCTCTGGTGGCACTGTTCACAGTGAACTGGGTCCTTCCACATAAATCATCAATCAAGAAAATGCACCACAAGCCAATCTGGTGGGGCATCTTGTTAATCCAGGTTCCCTCTTCCCATATGACTCTAGCTTGTGTTAGGTTTTCATAAAACTAGCCAGCACAATTGATCCCTACACAGCTTGTCAGACAAGCACATCACGGTTAAAACATAACCTTTCTTCCTCATCCCCAAGATCTCATCTAATATTACAGTATTAAGTGTGGGAGCCTGTTTTTGGGTTCCTCGTGGCTTTACCCAGCAGGTCCACATAGAGGATGATTAGGACCATGGGCTTGAGTGCAGGTGTCTGAGATGGTCTGCACTTGGCTGTGGTGGGGGGTGGGGGGTGGGGAGGTCTTTTGTTCCACCCCTTGGCGTCTCTATACATACCCTGAGGCAGAGACAGTCAGGGCCCTTTGGAATAGGTTCCAGGCCCTCTCGAGGCTATCCTTTATTTTCTATCTGTTTATCTCCGCAATATTCTCCACAATATAAATCTTTCTATCTAATATTTCCTGCTGCTCACACTCAAGAAAACTCTGGGGAGCTGTGGGGTTGGTGGGTAAATGCCCTACAATTAAGCACTTCAACTTTTTAAATTCCCTGGTGTTAAAATTCACATTTTGAAATTTCAGTATCTTTAAAATATCCAGAGTCTCTCTAAAATTCCAAAGTCTGTCCAAAATTCCAAAATACCTGTAAAATTCCAAAATTCCTTAACTGTGGGATCCTGTAAAGTAAAAACAAGTTATATATGGTCTTACTCTACAAAGGAAGAACCAGGCACAGTCACAATCAGATCAAAGCAATCCCCCTCAGTTCAATGATGTAAAAAGTTCAGTGCTTGACACTTGGGGCTCATGATGTTTTAGGCGCCAAAGAGTTTTCCACAGCATGCAAACACAGCTCATGCCAGCTCTACTCCATGGGTGCTGCTGTTCTTGGTGGTGGTTGCATGGTATTGGCATCACCAAAATTCTGAGTTTGCGCTACGACTGGGCTGCACTTTCACCAATAACCTCTCTTGGGATGTCTTCAGGGACTTCAGCCCTACCACATAGTGCCAAGACTCAGCTCCACTCCAGGATCCCCTTCATGGCCTCAAAACCAGTACCATGTTCAAAACTATTAGATATTACCAAGTTTGGCAGTCAGCAGGAGGCACAACTGTTGGAATTCTTGGCCACTCCCCCAGCTACATGACTGCACACGTGCAGTTCAGTAGCCAAACGAGGGACCTTATGTAGTCTGTGAGCTGTGTGATCATGTAATTTGCACACAGCATGATCACGAAATCTATGCGCATGCCTGGCGTAGCTCTGTAAGCCCACATGTGCATGTGCAGGGGAATCCATAAGAAGTGGGACACAAGCTCCTCCCCCTTCTCTTCTTGCCCCACCCTCCATGCACATGTCTTCCACAGGCCTGGTCATGCCCTCTTCTGTCCCTCCCTTCTAATAAAGCTCTGATAGTGGGTTTTGTCGTGCCTTGTGGCCTTTCTCGCACAGTAGCAGCACTGCTTAATGAATAACAGTGCAGCCGCACTAAAATCAGCAACAACCTTGGCCACTTCCAAGGTGGCTTCTATTTCCTGACTCTGAGGAAGCACTTCTCAGAAGATTTTGCCTCAATGAGGCTGTTTTCTTCTCTTTTTTAATTAATTAAATTTATTCATTTATTTTTACATCCTGACTGCAGTTTCCCCTCCCTCCTCTCCTCCCCTCTCCTCCCCCCACCTCCTCTCTGTCCCCACCTCGTCCACTCCTCTGCTTCTGTTCAGAAAGGAGCAGGCCTTCATGGTGTCAACAAAGCATGGCATATCAAGTTGAGGTAGGACTAGGGAGCCCACATGGCTAGGCTGTCTACATATGTGTGACAGTTGTGTAGCTTGGTCTACTTATGGGACTCCTAGCAGTGGGTGCAGGACCTGTCCCTGATGCTTTGGCTGGCTTTCGGGACCTGCTCTTTATACTGGGTTGCCTTACTTAGCCTTAATATGAGGGGAGGAGCTTAGTCCTACCTCAACTTGATATGCCGGTTTCTTCTTAATCACAGTTGATTCTCAGTCTCAAATGACCAGTATGGATTATCCAACCAAAGCAAAGTTTTTATTTTTAGTGATTCTTAACTCAAAGTGTCACATAAATAGCCCTGATAGAGTGGTTGCTTTGATCTAAAACTTCACAAGTCAGGCCTCTCTGCATTGTTTTTGACATTCTTATCTATTGCTGAATATTTATTTAACTATGCAAAGATGTGTTGCTTTTATTTAATTATGTAAAGATGTGTCTCTGTTTTACCTTGTCTGCCTAAGACACCTGATTGGTTTAATAAAAAGCTGAACAGCCAGTAGCGAGGGAGGAGGTATAGGTGGGACTTCCAGGCAGGGGGAGTAAGTAGGAGGAGGGATTTAGGCTCAAAATGAAGAAAGAAAAAGAGATGCCAGGGAGACACCAGGGGCCAGCCAGCCAGGCACAGAGGAAGCAGGACATACAGAATGAAAGAAAGGAAAAAAGCCCTGAGGCAAAATGTAGATGAATAGAAACCGGTTAAATTAAGTTAAAAGAGCTAGTGGGACAAGCCTAAGCTAAGGCAGAGCTTCAATAATTAATAATGAGACTCCATGTCTTTATTTGGTAGCTGGTTGGTGGCCCAAAGAAAATTCCAACTACACTTATCCGAGCTCACACAGAACTGCCCATTGAGCTTTGAGCATTCAATGGCTCTTCTAGCCCATAGTTCAAATACTACTGTAATCCTCCTGAAAACATAAGTCAGGTCTGTCACAGCAGTAATCTGATGGTACCAAATTATGTCTTAGAGTTTTTCTATTGCTGTGATAAACACCATGATCAAAAGCAACTTGGAGAGGAGAAGTTTTATTTTGCTTACACTTCCACAGTACAGTACCTCACTGAAGGATGTGTCAGGAACTCTAGACAAGAAACTGGAGGTAGGAACTGAAGCAGATCCATAGAAGAACGTCACTTCCTGGCTTACTCCCCAGGTCTTACTCAGCCTGCTTCCCTATAGCACCCAGGATCACCAGCCCAGGGGTGGCCCTGCCCCATTAGTCATCCATCAAGAAAATGCACCAGACTTTCCCAGACCAATCTGGTAGAGACATTTTCTCAACTGAAGTTACTTCTACCCCAAAGACGCCAACTTGTGTCAAGTTGACATAAAATTAGCCAGCACATGGTTTGGGAGGGTTCGCAGGGGAGCTGGCTTTGTCTGAACAGGTGGGAGCAGGATTTATGGATGCAAAGACTGCTGTGGCAGAGGGCGCCGGGGGTGTGGGGGTGTGGGGGGTGGGTGGTGGGGGGTGGTGCTGGGTCACAAACCTCTATGGGGCTGGAGCAGAATCATTAGATCCATCTGAGACTCCCTGTCCCTTTTGCCCTTGTCAGATGAATCTCCTCTTCAGAGTCACTTATTCCTCTGTTTTTATCAGATGTCTGAGTCCAGCTGATCAAAGTGTGTAACCCTAATGTACACAAAGCCTGCAACCTCTTGCTCACAGCTTACTCTTTGTATTCTAGTCAGCCTGTGGATGAACCTATGGTCTTCTTCAGTAGACCGGTGAGGTAAGGCTCTTGGGATCTACAAATGCCATGACACAGGGAGGCTTCAAAAGTAGGATTCAGAACCCAGGAGCTCCAGGATTGCCCACCGTTCCCCAAACAACTAATTTTTTTGTTAGGTTCCAGGCCCATTTTTTATAGATGAAATGGGCTTAGTGGCACCTTGGTCACTATCCACCTTTGCTGTCATTTGGGGGTCTCACCAAGAAAGAGTCTGTACAGCTGCACACCTGTCCTGAGGGATTTGCTATGGTGGGTCCCACTGTATGCACTTGGGGCCTGGACTGTTGTTTTCACAACTCCTGCATAAGGAGGGGACTCCAGCTTCAATCCCCTTGTGATGCTGACAGTTGAAGCCTGGCCTCTGAGCTCAGTCAGCATGTGACAGTATTCCAAGTTGGCACTCTTTGACCAGCACAGTTCCAGCAGAGCCTCTTGAATTTACTATCTGTCCCTCAACATTCTTTACAGAGTAGATCCCCAGAAACCGGTGTCCAACCTTTACTGGTCTCCTGCCCTCATAGTCCATCCAGGCTCCAGTACCCTTGGCAGCTGGGTATAAAATTGAAGGCTAGGTAGCTGTGACTGCTGAGGCAGTAGGGATAATCCACATTTCCAGTACTGACTTCAGCTTTATGAATACGGGTGACACTCCAGCCAGCAGAGAGCAAGGATGGTCAAGTACTTGTCACAGTTGTAAAGAATTTCTCTGGGCCTAGGAGTTCCTTGTATTTTTTCTTGTGAGAAACGGTGACTCTAACTTCATAGTAAGAATACCGGAGAGGATGGAGATTACTCAGCAGCTAAGAGCATGTACTAATCTTGCATAAGTTCCCAGCACCCAAGTCCAGCTCCAGGGAGATCTGATACCTCTGGACTCTGGACACCTAAGCACACATATACACCACACACACACACACACACACACACACACACACACGCACGCACGCACGCACGCACAGAGAGAGAATTAAAAATACATATTTTAAGAAGAGCACTGGAGAGTCAAAGTAGTGAAATTGAGACATTTATTTTTGGTTCTGCAGAAGCCAGAGGTCAGCCCAGACAAAAGGCCAAAATGGCTGGCATACTGATTTGGTGCAAAACAGTGTTTTTTATATTCCTTATCACATTTTTATTACTCCAGAAGTCCTTATTGTCTGAGTTCTTCATGGAGGTACAATCATCTGGTGTCCAGCATTGCCCCATCCCCAAGTTCCTCATTCTGTTGGTTCAGGGCACAAAGCCTTATCTAATGTATTTTCCAGGCCTCAAGATTTCCTCCTTTTGCTGGGCGGTGGTGGCACACGCCTTTAACCCAGCACTCGGGAGGCAGAGGCAGGAGGATCTCTGTGAGTTTGAGGCCAGCCTGGTCTCCAAAGTGAGTTCCAGGAAAGGCTACACAGAGAAACCCTGTCTTGGAAAATCAAACCAAAAAAAAAAAAATTTCCTTCTTTTCTGATATGTGGCCTCAGTCGTGTGATAACAATGCCTGACTTTTCAACCCTAAGATGAACTGAGCATCCAGACAAGCAGATACCAACTGCCAGCTACAGAAGGCAGCTAAGGCCTCGTGCTTATTTGTGGTTCTATGATGAGCTCTAAGTGTACTTCATACTAAAAATGAATCACGTGGTTTATTTCTTGCATTCTCACAGATAAGAGAAGATACAACATATTATGGATACATAAGATCATGTACTGTTCTTGCAGAGGATCTGAGGTAAGTTCCTAGCAACCATAACCATGTCATGAACACACACACACACACACACACACACACACACACACACACACACACACACACGCTATATCCATCTTAGCAGATGACACATTAACTTTTAAATGCCTTATCAATACCATTATTTGAGCTCCCTTAGAACATTCCAGAAAACAGGTTCAGAAAAAGCATCTGAATCTTTCTGTTTGTGTTCATTGTGAACTCTGACAAAGGCACAGGTGATAATGCAGGATGACTGAGAAGTGAAAACCAAGACACTTCGTTCTTTGTGAAGTCCTGAGGTATGATCGGAACACAGGGGAGTAGGAATGGACTTCCTATAATGAGTGTCCCTGCAGTCTTGGGAAGGGGAGGAAAGACACAAGAGAAAAGGTGATAAGGCAGGATCAGGCCTTTGCACAGTGCACACAGCCTGATTTGACTCCACTGACTCGGGACTGGGACTAAATGTCTGGGTGAGGAAGGCACGAATCTTCTGCTTCTTGTTCACCCAGGGCTTCAATTCCAGACTCCAGGCTGGCAGGTGCATTTGGTCATTTTAATTACAGTCTTCTGTTTAAGGATCCGGCCTGCTCAGGGCCAGTGCTGAAGGGCAGAAGCCTCTGTCCACTTAACCAGGGGTGCTAGAGTCAGAGAGGGAGGATGAAGGTGGTGAGCAGCAGAGGCAGGCTTCCAAACATGCACATTTGGACTTCTTGATTCCACTGATGCAAACTGAACATGGTGTGGACATTGCTTGCTGGTCCACTAGGGTCATTACCCTCATTGATGGCCCAATTCAACTGAAGGAAAATCAATGGGGTTGCCAGTGTCAGCTGTAAAACACAGCCCTGTCATTATCGTACACACAGCCAGGCCAGGCTCCCACAGAGCTGTCAGTGTGATTCAAGGCTGGGGTTTATAGTTACCTCAAGAAATCTGGTTTTGAGCAAATAATAGATTATATTCGCTGGAGCTCATGGGGTGCTAAACAACTTTTGACAGCCAACAAGCTCATGGAAGTGGCTCTCTGTGGCAGACATGAGGCTGCATCTGTTCCCTCATCAGACTTTCATGCTCCAAGCTGATGCCTTCCTAAGCACCAGATTGTCCCTTGCTGTCTCTGTAATTGCCCCCTTGACAAGTGCAGTAATGACAGCTCTGGATCTTCTACCTCAAGACCTAGTGCTAGGGAACAGAGCCCTTCTGAGCGAGGAAAACTTGCCACAAACAAAGAAGATTGTGGGTTCCTCAGACATAGGTGTAGAAACAGGCACCTAACTGCTCAGGCATATCGGAGCAAACACCTCATTACAAGGCACCCTGGTGGAACCCATCAGGACAATGTCAAGTAGGTGAGAAAAGATAACCACATGTGACAGCCTCCTGCTGAAACCAGTTCCTACAGCAATTCCGTCAGTTCATGCAGTGACCCCAAGTTAGGATCAAAAAGCCATACTGTACAGGTGAAGAAACTGAGTAAGAAAGGAGATTTTTTTTTTCTAGATATTTGGAGCATGCCTTTAAGGAGGTTGTCTTGAATAGGTTAGTTGAGCCAGAAAGATCTACCTTAAATAAGGATGGCACATTCCTTGGCCTTGCGGTCTGGACTGTATAAAAAGAAAGGAGTAAGCTGAGCATGGGTATTCATCTCCCTCTGCTTCCTGACTGCTAATGCAACTTGACCAGCTGCCATAAGCCCCTGTTACCAGGACTTCCCCACCATGGTGGACTGGATCCTTGAACTGTGAGCCAAAGTCAACTCTTTCTCCTTTAAGTTTCTTTTCTCAAGGTATTTTTTTTTTTAAATCACAACAACAATAAAAATAACTAGGACACATGATCATTGTCTGGCTTCCACTTGAGCAGGCACACAATCATTTAAGTAACAGCAATAAAACCAGTGGAGAACAACCACTATCCCTATCTATGAAGATGTTCAGTTGCCCTAGTGCTGCAGCCTTGACACAGCCCATGGACCTCTGCAACTGTCTGCTCAAGTGTATTCCTCATGGTGTCCTTATAATGCACCAGGAAACTAGGTAAAAGATCCCCTTTTACCTATGGTTCTTTGAGCCACCCTAGGAAGTTATTGGACCCAAAGTCGGGGAAGACAAGCTGCAGCCAAGGTGGTAGAAATGTGAGAACTCTGGGGATTGGAGTCTACCTGTGACTGGAATGTGAACCAAGCAGACTTAGGAAGCTGAGCCCTCACCCTGTAGGTTATATACTCAACCAGGTCATTGATGTCAGATGTCATTGAAAGGTGAGATACCCAGTTAGTGCTCACAGAGCATCGGGGGATTTCTTGGGTAAGAAACACGTTTATTTCAGGTGAGATGTATCGTGTAGGTTGTCCCAGTCACAAAAGAAAAATCAGTTTCCACTCTTGATTCCCTGGTGAATCACCTCACATTTCTTGTCCATCCCAGTTCTTGTCATCATGGTGAAGATGCTGACAGGTGGGAGACATCCTACCCTTTGACTTCTTCTGCATTTCTATCTCAGTTACAAAAGCCCACATTGGTTTTACCAGGCAGGCTGCCATGAACACAGTGGATGACCTGGCTCTTCATAACGAGAAGAGAGTTGATAGCAGTTCAGACACAAGACAGCCTGTGTACCCATGAACTTCTTCAGCTCTAGGTCGAGGCAACTGTGAGTCTACTTCCTGTTAGTGAAGACCACTGGCAGGTGGCTCCACCCCAGACCAGGCCCCACGGAAGGACTGCTGAGGGAACTGGAGACTGTTGAGGACTTTCAGATGTTGTCTGATGAGTGGGTTTGCCTGCCAGTGTTGGACACTGGACTGCCCAAAAGACACACGTGGGATTGGTCTCATGCCACCTTCCCAAGATCTTGTCAGGAATGGAGAAACCTGAGCTGGGTCTTAGCTCACATACAAAGACGCTTCATTTCGAATGATTCCACTACACTCTAACTTTTCCAGGAATTTATTACGAACCACACACACTGAGGACAGCATGGGTTTGTTCAGAATTTTCAAGTGTTTGTCCACTGTTCCCTGTGCGCACTTGTGGGTCATCTGCATTAGTCATGGCCTCATGGCTTCTGTTCCAAGAGGGCTATCAGTTCTCTGTGTGATGTTAGAATAAATGTACCTGAGCCAGTGCCCCCAGCAGTGTTACCCATGTCCAGATTACCCTGGTAGTATGCAATGATTTGAAATGTGGTGAAGATGGGGGAAAATGAATTTTTGATTAGTAGTTTTTGGGGGTCAATTCTATAGGCCTTTAGAAAGAGATACCACTGAATCATTGCTTCCTGCTCATTGCTGCAGCTCAGTACCCTTGCTCAATCCCAAAAGACTCCAAGACAAAGCTCTAAGTGTGAAAAAGAAAACATGGGCTCTGCCTAAGAATTGGGGTACAGGACTGCCTTGTGGGAAGGGCTCCCTATAAGAAGAATAACAAAACACTGAGAGGCATTCCACCATTTTAAAGTCAGTCACCGAAACAATTCTCAGCAAGGTACCACAAAGCCGTCCACAGGCTGACTCCGAAGTTGTATGTGAAAAAAGACCTAGAACAGCCCACACACAGATAGATTAGAACAAGAAATAATGGGCCAACAAGACTGACTGTGATACTGCATTTGTTACTTTGCCCAAGTATCTGAGAATATCTTTAAAAGGAGGACTTGTTCGTTTTGTACACAGTTTCAATCAATCGTGGTGGGGGAGCAGTTTACATCTTGGTAGTTGGGAAGCAGAGAAAGGACTAGAAGGAACTGTAGCAAGATACAGGTCTGAGGACACACTCTCGGTGATCTGCTTCCTCCATGTAGGCCTGCTTACCTTTTACTGCCACCCAATGGTGCCATCATATTGTCAATTCATTGAAGAGTTAGTCTGCTGATCAGGTCAGATCCATCCTGGTCTAATCGTGTCTGGAAATGTGCTTCTTTCCACACTCCCCCAGACACACCCAGCTGTGTGTCACTAATGCCCTAGGTGTTTCTCAATTAAGTTAACAAGATGAAGCATCACAGTGACATGTTATGCAGCTGCAGTAGCAAGAGGCTTTGGCATCAGTGACGGAGCAGGCAGATGGGTCAGCAGAGCAGAGAGGGGGTTCAAAACTTGACCCGTGGGAGTGCAGTCAACTTGCCTTTCACTTAGGAGCAAGGCAGGTCACTGAAAGGAAGATGGGCCTTTCAATAAAGGGCAAGCAGCAACAGATAGCCACATATAAAAACACAAATTAACTTCATGTGCGTAAGACCTAAAGCTATAATGAAGAATGACAAAATTCCTGGGAGATAATATGAAGGAAAAACAAAAACAGATGCATTTTTAGGAAAACACATCCAAGGTCCAATCCAGAACAGAATAAGCTGGACAAATGTGCTGTTGTGTGGGGCAGTAAAACGTTCATGGAAAACGTTCAGGCTATTGGAGAATGTGGAAAGCCTTTGCATTCTGGTCAGTTTGTCAACACAAACTTGCCCTGACATTTTTATATTAAGAAAAGTAATATTGAAATGTGCATGAATTCTTCACTTCCTCCTCTATCAGGTTCAGTGTATATGGTTTAATGTTGAGGTCTTTGATCCATTTGGACTTGAGTTTTGTGCAGCATGATAAATATGGATCTATTTGCATTCTTCAGGACACCAGGAGAACATGGCCTACAGAATCAACTAAGCATGGCTCATAGGGGCTCTCAGAGAATGAAGCAGCAATTACCAAGGCTGCATAGGTCTACACTATGTCCTCTGCATATATGTTATAGTTGTTAGGTTGGTGTTTTTTTGGACGCCTAACACTGGGGTTGGGGGTGTCTCTGACTCTTACACCTGCCCTTGGGACCTTTTTCCTCCTACTGGGTTGCCTTTCCCAGCCCTGATATAAAGGTTTGTGTTTAGTCTTATTGTAGCTTGTTATGGTGTGTTCAGTTGATATCCCTGGGATGCCCACTCTTTTCTGAAGGGAAACGTGGGAGGAGTGGATCTGGGGGAAGAGGGGAACTGTGTGTGTGGGAACTCGGAGGAGTGGAGGGAGGGGAAACTGCATTTGGAATGTATTGTATGAGAGAAGAATTTAAAAAAAGTGTGCATGGATTAGGTCACCATGAACAAATCAACAGCAGACATCTGAACTAGCAGAGACATAGGGCAAGTGCTGGAGTGCCTACCACCACCCAGTGAAGGATGGAAATTCAGAAGGAATGCGGATCATAGCCTCCTGTCTTTCTATGTGTGCAGCTGGTAGGTGTGAGAACACAGCCAGGGTATTCTGTAGGACTTAAACCCTTCCCTGTCATTCCTGGAATGTTGAGTGGCTGTGGCTCTCTCGGTAGCAGCAGAGAGTAATTGCAAGAGCAGAGGACTGTGGAAGACTCACACATGACAACAGGGAGAGGCCACATGTCTCAAAGAAGCAGGAGTGAGGCTTTTCCACTTTGGAAGCTGCAAGCCTGAGATCATAGTGTCTTCAGCTCCCACTTCTCTGGGAATTGACTCTTCCCTACCTTTCTCTGGCTTCTTAGGTTGCTGGAAAGAGGTGGCGTTCCTCGGCTTATGGGCACACCACTCAATATCTGCTGCATCCTACATGCTCTCTTAAGCTCTCTTATGAGGACATGTCAGTTCTTAGATTTAGGTTCCATCTCCATCTAACATATCCTAACTAGCACATCTGCAGAGACCTTATTTCTAAGCCATGTGTCTTTCTAAGGTCTTGGGGACTTGAATTTATGAGACACCATTTCCTAAGTCTGTTGGCTATCAAATAGTCATGATAAAGCCACACCATGGGGGAACAATCTCAATTGATATTGGAACACAGCTCTCACTCTGGGTGTCTTGGCCAGATCTGCTCTAAGGAAAGTAGAATCTTCTATTTTCCACTCTTTTACTTTTTAACTAGTCATTTTTAAATGGTTTACCAAATTTTTCAATATAGTACAGAGAATTCCAGCACATCCAGTATCACCTCCCCCAAAGCCAACATCTCACATAACCACAGGGTTCATAGTTACTGATGCAGTGTGGTACTGTCAACTGTGAAGAACTCAGTGTCCAGTCCAGGACCTCTCACTGCACCTCCGCATCTCCTCCCTTCAGTGACTTTGGCAGGGGACATGCTCCAGGATTGGTGGTTGTCACTGAGCACCTGGAGTCTGTGCTGTCATCTTATCTACCATGTATGGTTGAGTGGGTCCTTGTGAAGCGGTGCCCAGGCCTCTCCATGGTGCCGCCACCACTTGTTTTTTTCCTTGGGGTGAGACTTGGTGAGTAAGCCACAGGTCACTGCTTATCTTGTTTCTGGACACTAATCTTAATGTCCTTTGATGACTCTGGCTCAAACATTATTGTGTTATTTGATGAATGGCCATTCCTGGTTCCCATCACTCTTGGGTCTGGCCTTCCATGCATTTCAGGTTGACTTTGTCCTTTGGGCATACCACTTTGGAGCACTGCCTTACTTGTGGGGAACAGGTACTCTAGGGTCATCACAATGGCCCTGTCTGGAAAAAGGTGTAATAAACACTTGGGATATGGGAGTACCCACGGGCAATGGTTATCCTAGTGTCAGGTTTTTTTTAGGAGGTAAGATGAGATACATGCTGTCATGCCAACATCTATGCTGTGTTTCATCCCACATGTCAGCTGGCTGTGTGTCTCTGTGCCATTTATGTCCAATTCCATAGTTTAGCCTGCTGCCTTCTGTTGCTAGAGTTTTCCTGCCTTGCCCACAGTCAGGACAAATCTTTGTCACCCGCCAGTCCCACAGCCGCTCAGACCCAACCAAGTAAAAACAGAGACTTATATTGCTTACAAACTGTATGGCCGTGGCAGGCTTCTTGCTAACTGTGCTTATAGCTTAAATTAGTCCATTTCCATAAATCTATACCTTGCCACGTGGCTGGTGGCTTACCGGCATCTTCACATGCTGCTGGTCATGGCGGCGGCTGCAGTGTCTCTTGCCTTCCTGTTCTTTTATATCTCCTCTCTGTTAGTCCCGCCTATTCTTCCTGCCTAGCCACAGCCGATCAGGTTTTATTTATTGACCAATCAGAACAACTTGACATACAGACCATCCCCCAGCACAGCCAAGTGCAGACCATCTCAGACACCTGCACTCAGGCCCATGGTCCTAATCATCCTCTATGCGGACCTGCTGGGTAACGCCACAAAGAACCCAAGAACCCACAGGACATACAGAACATCCCACAGCAGCCTTCTCTCCATCCTGATCATTTTCCCCATTCACAGCCAGGTCTTTCCAGAGCAATGATGTCCACATGACAGCTTATGGCTACAATAGGCCTTAGCACAGAGGAGAGGACATGTTTAATTCTCTCTCTCTCTCTCTCTCTCTCTCTCTCTCTCTCTCTCTCTCTCTGTGTGTGTGTGTGTGTGTGTGTGTTTTGTCTAGGATATTGCATGTGCTGAGCAACTACTCTACCCCTAAGTTACATCCACAGCCCCTGGCTGTCTTGAGCCAGGGTCTAACTATGTTGCCCAAGCACTGAAGTGACAGGGTGTGACCTCCCCCGAGCTCCTGAACTCTTGATGTGTTCTAGGCAAGGGCCTCAAATGCACCTTTTGCATCGGTCCCCACAAATTATGTCACTTATTCTGATTACCTATAATATGTTTGTTTGCCTCTCATTTCTGGAACACACACAGTGATTGCAGAATTGCTACGTCTCATCTCTGTGCAGCCCAGCTTCACAAATGAGGTCAATGCACAGCGACTCCTGCCTTTCTTCTACTGTCGGAACTCTGCCTCCACAAGAGCAGTTCACTGACTCCTCATGCCAACTTTTAGGGACTCCCTGGTTAATATTAACCATGTTTCTTTGGAGACTCTCTTGCATTTCTGTGTTCCTCCAGAAGGAATACCAAGTCCTTCTCAGCACCTGCTCCTCCAGACAGCAGGATCCCTGTTTTGTTCTCTCCCCTGACCCTTTCACTCTTGCAAGGGGTGGACATTCATTTGGAAGGAGAATAAAGATGGCAGGGCTGCAGAGGAGTGAGGGTTACTGAGGTCCTGGTGCAGGGTGCCTAGTAGCCGGCCATGCACAGGCAACGTAAATATTCCCTGGACATCGATGTGGGGGACAGACCAGCCAGGGGTGCCCAGGTGAGGCAAAGAGGGGCTCAGACTGGGTAAGGAGTCCAGGGACTCATGAGGGTACCAAACTCTATCTCTGCCTGATGGGGAGGCTGTGCAGATGGCAACACCCACTTTAAACCCCATAGGCAGAGGCTCTGTTGAGTTCTGAGGAGACCTGGGTGGAGGAAGACAGGATCAACACCAGTGGAAGGGCCACCCTTCCCCCACCAACACCAATGGACACTGACACCCCAGGAAAGGACATCTGAGACCAAGGTACAAATGCTAACCCTCCGCAGAGTCCTTCCCTGCTTTGCCTGACACACTTGGATCCTTGACCAGGAAATGCCACCTCTTCATTAACAGGATCCATAAATATCCACTGTCCCTAGGTCAGTTGACTCACCTTATACACACTCTTTCCTAGGAGGATTCATGGTGATCAGACATAAAGTCTGGTTGCTATGGCTTGGTGGTGATGCCTTTTCTGATCTCTCTCTCTCTCTCTCTCTCTCTCTCTCTCTCTCTCTCTCTCTCTCTCTCTCATATCTATCTATCATCTGTATCTATCTCTCTGTCATATCTATCTATCATCTATATCTATCTCTCTGTCATATCTATATCATCTCTATCTGTCATATCTATCTCTATCTACCTGTCATATCTCTCTACCTCTCTCTCTACCTCTCTATCATCTATCTATCTATCTATCTATCTATCTATCTATCTATCTATCTATCTATCTATCTATCTAATCTCTCTATCTCTCTACCTCTCTCTCTATCATCTATCTGTCTGTATATCTATCTATCTATCTATCTATCTATCTATCTATCTATCTATCTATGGACCTTGATGTGATATTAAGGGGTGGAGTAGCAGCCGTGGTGATGCACACACATAGTCACAGATACTTAGGAGGCTGAAGCAGAAGGATTACTTCAGTTCGCAAGTTTGAGACCAGCCTGAGCAATAGAACAAGATCTTGTCTCACTAAAGGGGACTGTGGGTACAGCTCAATGGTAGAACCCTTGTTTAGCACAGGTGAAGCCCCTTCAACAAAACGGAAAACAAAAAATGTAAGGGGCTTTAGGAGACGAAGGAACTGTGGAGTCCTGGTGAATGAACATGGGGGTTAGTTTGTAGTCCTCCCCACCACCACATATCAAGTCTGAAAGTGCCTGGGCTCATGCCTTCAGAGTGATGAACAGTAAACTTCTACTTAGGTCACCAACCTCAGGAGTCTCTGACACACCATCACAGTGTGGCTTAGACATGTTCTACCGTCTTCCTCATAGGGAAGAAACTCAGGCTCCGGGAATTGATGGTGAGGATGGATGATGGGGCTAACCTTTTGCCACTGTGAGAAGGGGAAGCCAGGAACCAAGTCCAGAGCTTCCCCTGAGTGGCTGAACCCAGGCACATAGGAATTGTGGCTCTCCAGCTTGGGGTCCCGAGTCCCAGAAAGCATGTCTTAGTGTCTCAGCAGGTCTGATCCTCAGCTGGACACAAGGTACTAACCCTGTGTGTGGTGATATTTTATAAGTATGTTAATAAAGTTTGCCTGGAGGACATAGCCAGCCATAAACAGAAGTCAGGCAGTGGTAGCACACGCCCTTAATCCGATCAAATGGCAGGCCAAATCTCTGTGCTCAAGGACACAGTAGGGAACAGAGCCAAGAGAGGTGACACACACCTTTAATCCCAGTACCAACCATAGAGACCTGGAGGTCTGTACAGACAGGCAGTGACAAGGAAGTGAGGTAGCTGGGCTAAGAGCCAATGAGAGGGCAGAACAGCAAGGCAATAAAAGCCTGGGTAGACAGGAAGTAGCTCTCTTGGGAAGCTATGGCAGCATGGTAAGCTAAGGTTAGTTGGTGGCTCTCACTATTTCCCTGATCTCTACGGCTTTCACCCCTGTATTTGGCTTTGTGTTCCTAATTTAATAAGACTGTTTAGAAATTCGTCTGCACAAATGTGAGGATGTGGAAGTCTGGGGATGAATGCTGGGCAGCTCTGGAGCCCTTTCAAGGGCCTGTTTCCTGCTGTGCTTCAACCACAGATTTCTGTGGCTACTTCTGTCCATTCTGTGAACCTTTCCCCTTACTACTTACTAAACTCTCTGGCTGAACGGCCACACGGACCCTGCGTCTATATCCTGCTCCTCTCCAGATTTCACAAGAAAAGCAGTGTGCTTTCTTTGCATATTTCTCTCCCTGGCCAATTTGTGCTCTTTACTCATGTGTTGGGGGACAGTAACAGGACACAGGTGAGTGTTCCAGGGTCCTCTCAGTACTCTATCAGAGCACATACACACTCAGATGTGCACACACGCGGATTCACCCACACGTGCATCCCTATATGCAAGCACATACAAATTCACTCTACACTCCCAAACATACATGCCCTCACACACACATATACCTTACATACACATATTGCCAACTCACTGGATAGTCCAGTGGTGCTGCTGACGCTGGGGATGTACACCTCTCTGCTCTGTACTGTGGAATACTGTGCCGTGTCCATGGCCTTTTCACCCCACAGAGTAAGAGTCTAGTAGCTCAGTTGAGCTTACCTTGACTGTGTTCTGTGGATTGAAGAGGGTTGTAATACAGGCACGATATAAAGATGTATGAGCTTGAGGTTGGAGTGTCTGACAACTCGGCCCGCACCTAGGAGGTCCTGATGGTGACAGTAGTTATGACAGGTGTATTAATTTACTTTCTCGTGGTTGTGACAAAATGCCTGGAAAGGAACAACTTAGAAAGGATTTATTTGGACTCATGGTTTGAGGGTACCCACAGTGGTGGGAAAGCATGGTGATTCAAGTGGCTCCTGCCTGCGGTGGCAGGAGCATGAGGCTGCTTCCTCATCTTGGGAGACCATGAAACAGAGAGAGAGAAAGAGAGAGAGAGAGAGAGAGAGAGAGAGAGAGAGAGAGAGAAGAGAGAGAGAGAGAGAGAGAGAGAGAGAGAGAGACTGGAGCCAGAACTAGGACAAGGCCTGCCCACTTTCTCCATATAGGCCTCTACCTCCTAAAGGTTCCGTAACCTTCCAAAACAGCATTATCATCTGGGGACCAATTGTTCCACTATGTGAGCAAGTTGTAGACATTTTACATTCAAAGCCTAACAACAGGGCTCTAAATCGACTCAGTTATAGAACCCACGTATTCCTGAGCCTCCTGGCAGCCAATCTGAAAGGGACTGACTGAGAACACACACACAAGCACACAGCATGGTCAGTTTTATGAGGGTCCTTGTCATAGAGAAGCTAGGCAGATAACCCCTCCCAAGGTTTGCTGCTGCATCTGGTCTGCTCCATGGACATGCCTACGAGTCCGGAGCTGGTCCTTCTAGGTGGCAAATGGCCAGGCTTGCTTCTTTATTGTGTTACTTCTTCTGATTCTCCTAGGGCCATGCTGATCTTCCCTTACCTTTTGAGAGCACAGACAGCTGATGAAGTGGCTCCTAGCAGCCTGGCATGTCTGGGCAGAGCCAGCCCGAAGGACAGTGGCTTTCCTGAGCCTTCGCTGCCCAGCCTGAATGGGCATTTGCAGACAAGTATGTGCTACAGCTGCTCCTACCACCAACACTGCATCAGAAGCCAAGGCAGTCTTAGCCTCTTGTTAGACTCTGACACATCTGCTGAGTCACTACCCAGTCTTCGAGAACTGACAAACCACATTAGTCTAGGGGTCACACCGAGTCAGGACACTGGCACTCCATGCTCCTTTCTAAGCATTTGCATCATTTAATGCCTTTGGTCCTTTCAACAACCCACTGTGCTGGATACCAGATCCCTATGAATAGATGAGTAAAGCGAGGGTCGACAGCTGGGATCCTTGTTTAGGAAGGAAGGGGAAGCTGTTTAACTTGGGCTGTGTGGTCCCAAGTCCTACCTGTTTCCTTCCTATGCACCCCAAGTATCACTCACGGGAACTGAGAACTAGGAATGAGTCTGGAGCAAGGTGCTGTTTGCTGCCTTTTGGTCATGGATCACAAGTGGTTGATTTCCCTCTTTCCCCCCTAAGCCTTAAAAATGAGTGCCTTTGGAATGACAGAACTTTAAGATTTTAGATTTCATCTCCCTGTGTCCACAAAGCTTCCAGGGTATCTGCATACTCAGAGCCTGATGACCACAGTCCAAATGTCAACCTCAAGCTCAGAGCCAGACATGGGCTTAGCCATGGACCTGCAGGACTTGGTTGATGCAGTGTGCAGCTGACGGGCCCGTTGAGGCCAGAAGCATGATTCTAAAAAGGGCATTTCTACCTCACTGATACTGTGTAAATATGTACACCATCCAAATGTAATCAAATAAAATGTTCTGTCTGATGGAAGCCTTCTCCTATATGGCAAATAACTCCAAGGAAAAAGGAGCTTAGCTCCTGGAATAATAAGTAAAATTATTTAAATTCTAGATAAACATCTTTGACGTTTGATACATTCAACATTGGTTCTGTGTATGAAGTTTAGTTATAAGTGGAATCTTTTGCATTCACTCAGGAGAAAAGCATTTTTAAGCAAATGTAGTTTGGGGATTTTCCCTGCACATCTGTTTGCTGGTGTCTGACACCTGTATTGGGGGCCTTCTGGACTAGTGTCTCTAAGGGATGGCCTCTCCAAGACATGCTGCACCCACCCAGGTGCTTAGGATGGACTCTTGGGGTGGTCATTTATCCTCTGTTAATTTAGCCATTTGAGGCCGGACAGGAAAGAGCAGAAGCATCCTTTGCTTTTTCATCTGGGCATGGGGGTAGGCATGTGTGGCCTAAACTTGGTATGAGATCCTGTGGGATATGTTTGTTGTGTCTTTCTTTCTTTATTTATTAGTTCTTAGAGAATTTCATACAATGTGTTTAGATAATATTCAACTACCCCTACCCCAACTATTCTCATCCACCCAAATTTGTGTCCTTTTTGAAAACATCCATCAAGACCAAATATTCTTGGATATGTGTCCTATCCCTGGAGTGTGGTCAACCTACCAGGGGTAGAAAACTCTCAGAGAAAATTATATCTCCTTCTCTCAGCAGCTAACAATTGCCAATAGCTTCAGGGTGTTACTTATGCATTGGGGACCACCAGTGCTAGTTCCTCAGGATGGCATGACCAACTCCCTCTCAATACTGGGATTTGTTCTGGCTTGGGCTTACTCATGTCTTGTACCTACTGTCACAACCACTATGAATTCAGATGTGCAGATGTCTTGCTGTGTCCAGAAGACACTGATTTCTTGTAGTCATGAACTGCCTCTGGCTCTTACTTTTTCTGTTCTCTGTTTTGCAATGATCTCTGAGCCTTGGGAAGATGGGGTTCAGTATATATGTTCCATTTAGGGATGAACATTTTCCAATCTCTTATTGTCTGCATCTTGGCTAGTTGTGAGTCTGCATTAATCATCATATACTACAAATAAAAACATCTCTGAAAATATAGAACACTTGACAAATTTGTGTGTCATCCTTGTGCAAGGACCATGCTAATTTCCTCTGTATTCCAATTTTAATATATGTATTACTGAGGGGAATATTGACATGTGTCATTTTATAACTCCTTGGGTCTCAGAGTCAAGGTTGACTGTCCAGCTGTCCTGTCTGCACAGAAGGCTTTTGCCAAGTGAAGACACAAGGAAGTGATGCAGGACAGCCCAGCTCCTAACTTTGTCACATTTCTCCTTGGAAGGTGACCTGGGGCCCCTGAGCCGTGGACAGCAGGTCCTCTGGGACAGCACTGTGCTTGACTTACATACAGCCCAGGGCTTGGCTTGTGCTGTATGTAGCTTGTATGAGATGATGCTGCACTGGTAGCCTTCAGGGATGGCTGGAGGTAGCCCCATCACCAATGATCTCAACTCTATGCACTGCAATGTGGATGAAGCTCCAAATGTGGCTCTCTGGTCTTTCAGCTGTGTGAAAGGTGGTGGATTACAAAGCTGTTGGCCCAGGGCAGCTCCCATCCACTCCTTTGCTGGCCTCTGGGATACTGTGGCTGTCCTTATTTTAGCCACGAAGAGTTAGTACCTGCTGGTGGTGCCCTCAATAATTCTGATGAATACAGCTGCTGATGTTGATGTTTCATTAGTTTACCCAAGCAGAGGTCTACATTTTTGACTTATGTTTCTTTGAGGTTTAATGGTTCTGGAAGTTAACAGCACCCTCTCTGGGGAGTTAACCCTAGACCCTGTAGGTCTCCAGTTCTGTTCTCTGGTCACACTTGGCCTTACTGTGCAGATTTCTTGGTGCTCTGCCTTGATTCCAGTTGCAGAGATGCTATGAGCGTTAGAACATAAAGGTGTTTGTTGAATTTTGAGACAGGGTCTCATGTACCCCAACTGGCCTTGAACTCAGTCTTCTGCCAATGCTGATCTTGATCTTTTTGGTCTTCTTTGCTTCTACTTCCAAAGTGCTGGGATTACAGGTCTGCACCACCATACCTGGCACATGAAGGCATCTATGAAGGCATCCAACATGGGGCTGGGGCTGACTGATCATGCTCTTTTAACAACCCCTCCTCATCTCAGTTGGTGTAAAACACAGTTCTTACCTCTGA
Source organism: Peromyscus leucopus (assembly GCF_004664715.2). Lineage (NCBI taxonomy): Eukaryota > Metazoa > Chordata > Mammalia > Rodentia > Cricetidae > Peromyscus > Peromyscus leucopus. The sequence goes on from NC_051079.1 coordinate 78,911,505, forward strand.
GGGTATAAAAGATGGTTTATTTCAAATATGAGTGATCATGGCCAGTGAACACATTTATGCCACTCCAATTCCATGTTTAAACGTGTTAACAGTTTGATGAAATTTTTATAGTAACGGAACAAAGAAAGTCATAAATTTTTGAGGCACGTTTCAAATACATTGATGGAAACATTAAGTAGATATGTTGAACCAAAGCAAGGAACTCTTGTGCTCTAGGCCTTAGATGCTATATGATGGATCTTTGTCTTTTTAGCTGGTGTAAACTGGGGTTCTGTTAAGGTATTCTAAAAGGTTTTATGTTAGTCACAGGATGTTAGGTCAGACACATAGATGGCAAGGAATGACTTGCATGAGAACAGCTAAAGATAACCCAAGATAAATTGTAATTAGGCTCTGAACCTGCAACATACCAACCTCTCCTCGTTTACATTCTAATCAGTTAATCAGCCTGGCAGAAGGTTTGGTGGAGGGCACAGCTTCTGAGAAGTTTTGTTCACACTCTGCTTACTGAATGCTGTGGCCTTCAACAGCTAGGACAGCCAGGAGAGATGCACACAGCCTAACTCCTCCACCTCCTCCACTTGTGGCCCCATGGCTTTTACAGTTTCCCTGTTCTGAACTCAGGGCATAACAGGTTAGTGGTGCCAAGGATGAAAGTGACTCCTGAAGTCCTGGGAAGCCTGGGGTAGCTGGTCACCCTACCTAGGTGAGGGCATCCAAGCTCTGATCCTGATCTAGTCTCGTATTTGGCACTGTGAATTTCTTAGTCTGTCTTGCTCTTCATTCCCCCCTCCACCCACAAGTTCACAGCAGGACCTGCCCCGCTACCAGCACAAGCTGGCTTTTGCATCTTGAGTAATGACTGAGGAGTTGCTTGCTGTGTGACTTGGGCCCTGGCCCTACCCAGCTAACTGTGGTCAGTGAAAAACAGGCTACAGAAGTCAGGGGGTCCATCTTAATTCTGTTTTGGTGGCTCCCTGGGTCAGACCCCAGCACTGGCAGTTTGGTGTTGGTGTGAGGTCTGCTTGGAGAGCTTGAGGCTTTTAAACCTCTAACACTGAGATCGATTTGGCATCATAGCTGCAGTGTCAGGTTGTCTATGGTTGTGACCAGGAACCCTGGGAAGAGGAAAGCAAGCGGCACACCTGAGGTCCACAGGGACCAGGGACACAAAACTTGCTAATTATCCATTTTTTTCAAAGATGGAACCATTTTTTTTTTCTGTAGTCAGTAATCAGGGAGCGGGTAGATGCTGTGACCTTTGGGCAGGGCCAGTCAGACAAATCTACAGAGACTGAAGGAGGATTGCAGGGGAAAAAGCCAAACAGGAATCTGTTTACCCTTTAAGCTAGGTATTTCACTGTTGCAGAGCTTTTATTAAAATGCTTCTCTCAGAGGAATCACGTGGCTTTTCTGGGCTCGAATACTCAGACTTTGTGTCTAAAGGTCAGTCAGCAAAGAGCTCAAATCCGATGGTAAAGAGCAGAGGTGGTGGTGGAAAGACCCCACTGAGCAGAAAGAAGCGGCACAGCGGCCCTCCCCATTTGAGAGCTCAGCTTCAGCACCCAGTTAATGCAAGAAGAGAATTCTGCTTCGTGTATTTCAAAAGTAACACAACAGTCCAGCCTCTCTTTGGAGAACAAATGCCAAATATAGCATTCACATGTCCAGTCACATAGGGGAAATGGATCGGACCAGACTTGTGGATGTAATACAAGACCACCTATCCACCCACCCATCCATGCACACACCAGTCTATCCACATACCCATCCATCTACACACATATCCATCTATCCACCCAACCAGCCATCCACCACCCACCCACCCACCCATATCTACCTACCGATGAACCAAACCTACCTACCCATCATCCCTCTACTCACCAATCTACCCACCCATCCACATACCTACTCACCCACCTATATATCTATCTACTCTTCTGCCTGTCCACTCATCAGTTCAGCACATTTACCCATCCATCCACCTACCCACCTACCCACTCATTCATCCCCCCCCCTGTACATATATAAACATATTCGGTGTCCAAAGCTTTCAAGACACCATTGGAAATGAATGAAAACAAGTCAGTGTCTGCTCCCAGCCAAACTTGGAAGGAAGAGGAAGGGTAAACTTTATGCAAAATGACACTCGATAGTGAACTCCGAGGAGAATGGTGGGTTCAAGGAGTGTGGACCAGAACCTTGAAGCTTTGATCAGTCTGACTTCTAGGGGTGACATCTGAAGGAAAATTGGCTGAGGTAGAGTTTGGAGAGGGGTGGGTGGGGTTGGAGGAAAATTTTTCCAAATGTAGGGAACAAGTGAGTAGTATAAGACAAGGACAGAGCGAAGCCTGGATAAGCACCATTGAGCTTTGCAGTCTGGTGATTTGATTTCTTCAGCACCTGTAAGCCAAATCCTGGGGCTTCTTGGGCTACTGTGATGGTTCTCCAACAATACAGGTCTATTTAACATGGAGATCTTGAAGACTTGAACAATTCAGAAAAACTCCCAGAAGAATTACATAGGTTATTTGGAAATTAATATGGTGGTTTCTCAGAAAACTGGGAATTGATCTACTACAAGACCCAGTTATACCACTCCTGGGCATATACCCAAAGGATGCTCAATTATACCACAAGGACACTTGCTCAACTATGTTCAGAGTAGCTTTATTTGTTATAGCCAGAACCTAGAAACAATCTATATGTCCCTCGACTGAAGAATGGATAAAGAAAATGTGGCACATTTAGACAATGGAGTATTAATCAGCTGTGAAAAACAATGACATGAAATTTGATGGTAAATGGATGGAACTAGAAAAAAAATCATCCTGAGTGAGGTAACCCAGACCCAGAAAGACAAACTTGGAATGTACTCAATTATTTGCTGTAAAATAAAGGATAACTATACTACAATCCACAGACCCAGAGACCTACTAGGTAACAAGGAAGGTTCAAGGGGGGAATGCCCAGATCTCCCTGGGAAGGGGAAATAGAAGAGGCTTTGTGAGTGGACTGCAGGTGGGTGGGGATGGGAACATGAGAGGTCAGGCTGTGGGGCTAAAGGGGGAGAGTACTGAAAGAGGCTACTGGAGGGTGTGTGTTTCAGGGTCAGATAAAAACCTGGTATGAGGGAATCTCCCAGGAATCTACAAGGATGACTCCAACTAAGACTCCTAGCAGTAGCAGATACATAGCCTGAACTGGCCATCTCCTGGACGAGGCAAGACTTCATGTGAAGGGAATGGGAAACCAACCCAGCCACATAACCTTTGATTTACAGTGTATCCTGCCTATGGGATGTGCTGGGGTAAGGGTGGCCTAGAGATTGAGGGGGTGGCCAACAAATGACCAGTCTTGCCTAAAACCCATGGCAGGAGAGTCATGAAACCCCTGACAATGCCTGGAGTGCCAAGACCCACAGGTTGGATGACCCAGAGACCTGTGACAGAACCAAACATGACTGGAGGGGAAAACGTCCATGTAATGATGCCTAATGATATTCTGATATACTCATAGATTGGTGCCCAGCCCAACTGTCATTAGAGAGGCTTCATCCAGCAACTGAGGGAAACAGATGCAGACCCACAGACAAACATTAGGTGGAGCCTGAGGAATCCTGCAGAAGAGGGGGAGAAAAGATTGTAGGAGCCAGAGGGGTCAAGGACACCACAAGAAAACCCACAGAATCAACTAACCTGGGCTCACAGAGACTGAACCGACAACCAAGGAGCCTGCGTGGGTCTGACCTAGGCACTCTCTCTATATGTTACAGTTGTGTAGTTTGGTCCTCTTGTGGGATTCCTAGCAGTAGGAGCTGTAACATGAATCTTAAATGGTCTTATAATAAAAAACTGGGACCCAGATATTGGGGTAAATGCTGAAAGATCAGAGAGACAAAGGAACAAGCCACTGTCACGTCTCACCTCTAGGACTCCTCAGCCTGAAAAAATTCTTTAGTTCCTGTCTCCTCTGCCTTATACACCTTTCTCCACCCAGCCATTAAAGGCATGTGTGCTTCCCAAGTACTGGGATTAAAGGTGTGTGCCACCACTGCCTGGCTCTGTTTCTCTCCTACACTGATTCAATCTCATGTAGTCCAGGGTGGCTTTGAACTCACAGAGATCCAGATGGATCTTTGCCTCCCGAGTGCTAGGATTAAAGGTGTGTGCCACCATTGCCTAACCTCTATGTTTAATCTAGTGGCTTGTTCTGTTCTCTGATCTTCAGGCAAATTTTATTAGGTACACAGTATATCACCACAGCATGGGCTGTCTCTGACTCTTTTACTAGCTTTTGGGACCCTACTACTCATACTGGGTCATCTTGCCCGTCCTTAATACATGGGAGGTGCTTAGTCTTATTGCAACTTGATATGCCATGTTCTGTTGATATCCATGGGAGATATGCCCTTTTCTGAACAGAAACAGAGGAGTGGATTAAGGGGTGAGGATGGGGGTGGTGGTGGGAAGGGACTAGAAGGAGAGGAGGGAGGAGAAACTGTGGCCAGGAGGTAAAATAAACAAATCAATCAATTAATTAAAAAAGAATTACATAGGTCAGAAATAATAACAAAATGAAAAAAAATTGAACGATATCCTAAGTACATTAGCTGGATGTAAAGTGATTTATTCCCAGATATGCACCATGATAGGCTGTCAATAAAAGTCCAGTGCTAGCTGTGGGATTCCTCCCCTCAACTTCCTGTTCAGGAGTGTTCTGGAGACACCCAAAACAATGTAGGCTATAGCCATTGCTGGTAAGACCTTACGGCTGAAGATACCATAGTACTGGCCACAGGTCATGGAGAAATCAAGTTGATGCTGACCAGGAAATTTCTGTTCTACTGCTAAGCATTCATAGTACTGGGAAAGAAAGTCACCAGCAGTCTCTCAATAAATTCAATAGTGGCACAGTGTAATGGCAGTAACCAATTACTTTCTGACTGGACTTTCAGCCTACTCCACAGGATGAAGTGCATGCCTGATTCTTTAAATCTGGCCATGAACTTAATGTTTGGGGAGTTGATAGGCCCCATTGGTGAATCTACTAAATGTCATTTTGCCACATGGACATAGTATCAATTTTCCTTCTAAATTCCTATTTCTATGCCCATGGATTAGTGAAAACCTTAGACCCCTTTTTTGTTTGTTTCTCAAATTTTTCTTTTTTAAAAAAACATTTTAATTGAAATAGAATTACATCACATCCCCTCTTCTTTTACTCCCCAACCCCTCCCAGTTACCCTACCTTGAATCCCTCTCATGACCTGCATTGTGAAGTGGATAGCTTCTTTTTCATTGGTTATATTCTCCCACACACACACACATATGTATGCTGTGTCTGATTTTGTTGTTTGTGTTAAATGGTTTCAAAGCTGACCACTCTGCATTGGACAACCAATAAAGAGGCTCCTTCTCCAAGCAGTCAGTAGTTGAATAAAGTGACCCTAGGTGGGAGGCCTTAGGAGGGAAATGGCAGAATATAAATGATGAGACATAGAAATGGATTCATGGTTGTGGTCTCAACTGGGGAGGAGTAAAGGGGATCAATACAGAAGGAGAAGCCAGGGCAAGGGACAAATAACACTAAGGTTGTTTCATAAAGCCTCAATGAATCATTATTTTATATTTACCCTAAAACTACACACACACACACACACACACACACACACACACACACACACACACACACACGGATGTTGGGCTGATAATACTCCCCAAGAACCACAGACTAATAAAAACCCCAGTACCAGGCATGATAAACCTCCTTTTGAAGGATTGGTTAGGATAATCCAAGTAACTTCTCAAACAATATAGATTATAGATGTAGCCCTTGGTTACCCCTTTTAGTGGTTGAGGGTAGCTCCTACTACTGAAGACATCACACACTTGGAACACACAACTCAAAAGATTCAAGCTGGATCTGACCTGAGAAATTCTGCCCTACAGTCCAGCTTCTGTGGTCCCAGAAAATACTATGCAGCCTGCCAAGGGAGGGAAGCAATTGAACAGCCTTTTCCACCTGTAACACCTATGAACCATGACAATGACCAATATGACAAGATATGAATAAAGGTGCAAAAAGTGTCACTTTTGAGAACAAAGAGGAGTACATGGGAAGATTTGGAGGTGGGAAAGGGAAGTGGGAAATGATGTAATTATATTATAATATCAAAATATACATGAAATAATTACAAAAAAGAGGTATCACTCACATGTTGGTGGCAGTCAGCAGTTGTCTAATTGGACTTAAGGTCTATTCAGCAGGAAGGAAATCATGTCTGGCACTGGAAACCTAGCCAGCTTCCCTGCAATAGTGAGGTCATGAACTTTAGAAAAGAATCTACTACCCCTGCCACTTTGCTAGACCAGCACCATTCCTTACTAACATTCTAAATTTTATCCTTAATACCCACAGATAAGTGTAGCTACTATCCCTCATCAAAGAAGCCTTTCTTTACAACAAATGGAGACCATCAGAGAAAACAACTGTACCCAATGCAGAGATCAACCAATTGTGGGGAGCCCCAGTGTATACATCCACATCACAGTTGGCGTGGCTCAGGGAACGCCACAGAAAAGTGGGACAGAAGGACGCTGAGAGCCAGAATACCAGGAAGTCTTCTGCAAAACAACCTCTCCTACAAATGGCTGCATAAACAAGACTGGAACAATAACATTATCAGTGGACATACGAACATGGAAGGGGGAGAATTTTGTGGGGTCTCAGCTCTAGACAAAGAACTACAGCTTTTAGACCTTAAAAAAGTCTCTGTGCAGTTAATTAGTTGTTAATGTAGAAACTCACAGCTGGTCCAAGTGCAGAGTAAGTGTCTGAAGAATGTTCAGCCACAAATATGACATCTATATTATGCCCCTCACCAAGGTTCAGGAACCATCATGGAAGAGGGAGCATAAAGATGGTAAGAACCAGAGGCTGGGAAGTACCAGAGTGAAACAGTGCATTCTGGACTCGCCAGGACTATTACACTCATAAATCCACAGCAGTGCATTTTACTGTGTAGTTGCCTGAACAAGACCAACTCCATTAGTATTCCAGCATGGATGTGTGAAAGGGTGGTGAGCCCCAACTCCTAGCTGAGGAATTATTGACAGTTGATATCTCTTGAGGGAGGAAGAGTCGGTTTTCTTTAAGGGTGTGGATCCTGATAGGTCTATGATACTGCAGTGGATGGCCCCATAAACATGAGTATATGGGTAGCACAAACCAGAACTAGTAGGTTATTTAAAAAAAAAAAAAAGAGAGGACAAGTAGTTGGGAGGGGTTGTAGGGCTGGGTTCAATCTGGAAGGAGTATGAGATGAATATGTTCCAAATTGTATGCATATATGAAACTCTCAAAGGATTAATAAAAAGTCATGTTTAGAGGTTGGAATGTAAAATGAAAAAAATTTAAATAAAAAATTAAAATAAAAAGGTATGAGGCAGTTAAAACATTATGAAAAGTTAGAATTTACCAAAACTCACAGACACAAGCCCTTATGTACACAGTGCCATTTACAGCTGAGTCAACTGTGAAGGTGCAGAATTAACCACACAGGTGCAAAACTACCCAGCATGCAGAGAGCCAGCTCCTCTGGGCGCTTTGAAGGTCAGGGGAAGTTATGCCCCACATTGTCTCCAGCCTCCGGTGTGACTTGGTTTGAAGGCTCCTGCCCCTTCTTTGCTTCTCTGGTCCCATGACATCCTTTCCCGTGTTTCTATCATGGGGTCTTTCTCCTTCCTCATAAGGACTCCAGTCACATTGGATTTAGGGCCATCCATAATAACATCCGTGGTACCTCTATCTTCTGCTTAAATCACCTTTGAGGGCAGCAAGATGGCTCAGCAAGTGGAACTCAGTCCTGGTGGCCTGAGTTCAATGCTTGAGACTCTCACGGTATAAGGAGAGAATCAGCTTCTTCAAGTTGTTCTCTGACCTCCACACGCATGCTATGGTATGCTTATGTGAATGCATGTGCGCATATACAACAAATGCCATAAACTATCTATAAAGTCATTTTCTCATGTATTAGGGAATAGGACTTCTTCAGACATGTGGGAGCCATTCAGCAGTTCAGCCTATAGCCCTACCCCATAAGTCAGTGTCATTAACTAAAGGTTCTTCCTCACACCAAGCAGGAATCTGTTTAACACCAGCTGTGCCCAGTATGGACGTTTATAAACACTCGTGCATGTGTGTCAGTGTGGACTCTGGCACATCATTGGTGCACCCAAGATGAACACATGACCTCTGGTGGGTACAAAAGGATAAACTACAGGGCTTGGGTTTGACACATGACCCTTGGTGGGCACACTGAGGTAGATTGCAGCCTTAGGTGGACACATAGCTGAGGTTGGAACTCCTGAGAATTCCTGAGCAAGATTCTTGCACCCTCACTCCATGGTGGGGCTCTTGTGAGAAAATTAGAAAGAGTTAAGAAAATAGGACAGGGAAACGAAGGGGCTAGGAGCAAGCATGGATTCAGGTGGAGTTCAACTCACCCTGGTGCCAAAGGGATGTCAGATAAGGTTTGCTGGCTTGGTGACAGGCTAGGCCTGAGGCAGGTGCTGGGGCCAGGTCACAATGTCGGCTAGTGGAGCATCACCACAGTGTGTGGGGGGTGTCACAGCTGATGGGTGAGGGAAATCCCACACGTGGGGAGAGGCTCCAACAGTACCTACAACTAGAAAGTCGACTTTGCTGGATGATGCCACACCCTCTTCAAGGCATCACACCGATGCATGTTTTCACCCAGAATGCACCAGTGCTCTTGGCCCCTGTCCTCACCTACACACAGTGTCAGACTTTTTAGGGTTTAGCTGTTTCAGGACTGTGAGGATTTCCTTGTGGTTCTTTGATAACGAGTGAGTCTGAGCCCTTTCACTGGATTCTGACTACTTAGCCACCCTCCTTTGGAGTGAATCTGCTGAAGTTAGGATCTGGATTGTACCCAAATGCACCTCTGTCCTAAAGGCTTGGTTTCTAGTTTCACATTGTTAGGAGGTGGTTTGTAATATGAATCTTAAAGGTTCTTATTAATAAAAACAAACCTGGAGCCAGGTATTGGGTTGAACGCTGGAAGATCAGAGAAGCAGAACAAGCCACAGCTACCTCACCTGGCCAACTTCTCAGCTGATCCTGTTTCCTCAGACTGGATGCCTCTCAGCTGAACTGTGCTGCTCAAAAGCTTAAAAGCTTAACCAGGCCAAATGCTTCTAGTTCCTGGTCTTCACGCCTTATATATCTTTCTGCCTTCTGCCATCACTCCCTGGGATTAAAGGCTCACTTCTTGGCATTAAAGGCCTGTGTCACCATGCCTGACTGTTTCCAATGTGGCCTTGAACTCACAGAGATCCAGAGGGATTTCTGCCTCTGGAATGCTAGGATTAAAGGTGTGAGTGCCACCATTTTCTAGCCTCTGTATCTAGTGGTGTTCTGTTTTCTGACCCCAGATAAATTTATTAGCGTGCACAATATTTTGGGTAACACGATACCACCACAGTGGTTGACCCTTTAGGAAGCAGAGGCTAGTGGAGGGGGTTAGGTCAGAGGCAATGCTCTTGAAAGGGATAGTGTTCCTGTTCTAACCTCCTGTTCTTCCCCCTTTCGTGTCCCATCCCATGATGGATCTATTTTGATACTCATTGTTGCCATGATGGTTGTGCTGCTGCTGCCCCGAGCCAATAGGACCAACCAACCGGTCATGGACTGCAATCTCCAAAGCTGTGAGCGAAAACATCCCCTTTCTCTTTATAAGCAGGTTTTCTTGGGTGTTTGCTTCAGTACTAAAGATGAATCACTCGGTATCCCTTCATGATTTTTGTCTGTTTTCCTCAAAGAACCACCATTTTATTCATTTGTAAGAGCTCTTTACATATTCAGAGCATACACCTTCCACTCTCTTGCTCCTTAGGACATTTTCTGAATCATGTGTTGTAGTGAGCACTAGGCAAGTCAATCTCCAGCCACTGATGTTCTTCACAGCTCCTTCTAGGTTTGGATGCCTGTAAAGCTTGGCAGAGAAGCTAATGGTTCCAGGGATTGGTATAGTGGATGCCCCAGTCCTGAGGCATCATCTACATAGGGTTCCCTGTGTTTTCTCAAGGTGCTTGTCCGTATCACCCATCTCTGAGAGCTCTGGCTCCCACTAAGCCCCCATGCCTTTTCCTCTTGTGCTGTGCAGGGCATAGTGTGAACAGCCAAAAGCTGGAGGCTGGGAAGCGGGGGATGGGAAGTAGTTCCAGCCCTGTGTATGTGCTGAGCCACAGACATTGGCTAGTGTACCCCTCCCCAAATCCCTCAGCAAGCACAGCTGTAATAGTTTCAGAGTGGCTTGCAGTATAAACAGTGACCACAATCAAACAGGAAGTTGATCTATCACCCTTGAGGCTGCTATGGCCAGCATTCAGGCAGTGGGTCCCAGCAGTGAGGCTTTTGCTCACTATGTGGATCTGGGGTCAAGGTAGTTGATTCCCATAACTTTTCAGTGGACCAAAACCTGAAGGAAGTGAGGTTGATTTTTTTGGGGGGGGGGCAGTGGTCTGGCATAGGTCATGTAGATGGAAGTGTTTGTTCTATCATGGGTTATAGGGAGACTATTGTATTGTCATGGTGTTGATGATTACATAACTTGTTACAAGTCACACTAAACCAAGCATAAGGAGATTTTCTTGGTCTCTCAATGTCCAAGGAATCCCTCCATTCACAGAATAGGATATAGAACCTAGAGGCCCACTCAGAAGATCCCAGGATTTGTCTCTGAAAGGAGATCTCAGACAGCTGTTGTGGTTGGGCCGGGGGACAGAATCTGGATGTGGAGGGAGCCGACAGGATGCTGATTGGAGAAAGACTAGAGGAAGGTGGGCAGGTAGACAGTGTGTCCTACTGAAGTGAGCAGGTGAGTGCCACACACATTGCAGGGGTATGGACCTGGAGCAGGGTCATTACTACACTTAGCATACCTATGAGAGAGTCCCACATATGAACTTGCTCCAGGTTTGGGAGAAGCAGGTGTGGAGGTGCATGGGAGATGTAAAGTGAGGTAGGAGACATGCTGAGGGGTATTTATATGGAAGAGTTCTCTCTAGGGGAGCTGGACCCACCCCTCTTTCCCATTATGAGCAGGTAAGCTGGATGCTGTACATGATAACAGCCAAGAAACACATGGCAACAAGGATGAGCCTGTTTCCAACATATTTCTTTTATTGTTTGTAAGGACCCATACAAGGTACTATGAAGACAAAAAGCAGATGCTGACAACACCTGGATATCTACATGGAGCCATTCCTCAGAGAGGAGGCAGTAAGCCTGATCCTTCTCAGACATACTGCAGTCCTGAAGCCAGTAGCCTTGCATTTCCACCTGGGGGCACACTCTAATCCCTCATGCCAATGCCTGCTTGCAGAGAACACCTACGTTTGGCTCTCCCAGACAGACATGTGGTACCATTTCTGTGGGATACAGGCCAGGCCAAAGTTCATTTATTAATTCAAAGGAAAATCATGACATCCACTTTTCACTCCAGGGGCTAAAGCCAGCATTCTGTGGGAAGGTGGTTCTTGGTCTACCTTCTTCCTATGGTATTGCTAATTACTCTTGTAAACAAAAACAGGGACATCAGCAAACAGATTTGAACAAACTAACCTTGCATTTTGAGAATAATTTTGATTCACACATACATATGATTTTAAAAAGCCATTTATAATATGGATAGTGTCCATTGATGTGATGGGAGCCTCTGGGAAATCAAACCTAAGAGTGGGTGTTTCCCCAAAGATCAGGCAGGACTCCAGGCCAAGGATATGATCTTTTTCTTTGGGACCCTGTGCAGAGCAGGTGTCCAGGGGTTGGGACACACTGTGAGGAACACACTTTCTCTGTGGCCTTCAATTCCATACTGAAGTGACCACAGCTGAGCAGGTCTCCCAGGGGCTAGGAGTATGGGTTGTATCCCAACCTTATTTCATGTCTATTTATCTCAGCTATAAAGGAAAAAACATAGAATCTCTGGCCACTTGCACCAAGTCCCTTGTCTTCCGTGGCTCAGAACAGACCCTGTGTGTGTGTGTGTGTGTGTGTGTGTGTGTGTGTGTGTGTGTGTAATGTATGATCAGGATGCTAACTAAGGTCACAGTGTCTGCTCAGAGCCAAGCACCAGGAAAGCACTTGGTATGTGTTAAACCGTCTTTTCTACCTTCTACACAGCAGAAAAAACAGGATACTTGACACTGTAAATTTGAGCAAAAGAAAGGGTCTAGGCAGCTACTGTGAGCACGAGGATTCTGGCACAGTGTATATACAGGTACCAAGGTCCCTCTCCTAGAGTGCAGGGGACAGTAAGACCTGTTCTTCCAGGGTGACCACAGATGGGGGAGTGAGCCTTGCAGGGACCAGATACCAGCCAAGTATTTTCCACCCAGTAGGGACAGGGACACAGTTGACCTCACTGTGTAGAGATGTGTGTTCTTACAACCACACACAGAGGCCTCTTCTGTAGCATGGATTAGGTGTGAACAGTCAAACACTGAAGCCCGCACTTTGATTGTTTTTCCACACAGCAAAGGGGAAGGGTGGACGCGGCCCTCCTTTCTTGATGCCTGGGTTTCCTTTGGTGGCTCTCGTCCTGCTGTTGTGAGGTGGCCCACTTGGCTTCTGTCCCCTTCCACCTTACACCAGCAGCCAGTGGCGCAGCTGGAAAGAAAGCATCGTTTATTCAGAAGTGAGGAGCAGACCTTACAATGGTCACTTATGGGCCAGTGGCCCTGTGACGAAATCAAGATGGACTCAACTCAACAGGTGGCACCACTACCCTATGGGGAGCTTACCACTGGTGGATGCCACTCTTGAGGGGCACCAAGAGCCAATGGCCTGGTAAACTTATAAGTACTGAATTGCTTGATGAAGAAGAGACATGGAAACTAGGTGCAGTTGCTAATGTCTGTAATCACAATACTCAGGAGGCTGAAGCAGGAGGATTGTTATGAGTTTGAGGTTAGCCTGGGCTACAGTAAGATTCTGTCTCAACAAAAGAAAAAAAAGCAGAGTAAAGCAAAAATAAAACAGAACTAACATAACAATAAATAATCATGCCTGCAGAGCTCAGTTGCTTAGAAGGCCAGAGTACTGGCCAGCATGTTTGTGACCAGCAGTTGAAGTGAGATATGCAGGACATCTTTATATCCAGGGCTGGCTCCATATTATCCTCCTACTGAGTTGGGAGTGGCCCAGTAGTGTCCTTCTTCCTTGCACGCTGAAACTCTGTTGGGTCCATTCCAGGGGGTGCTGCACTCCGAAGCCTGTTTTGCTGGGTATGGGCCAGGTGCTAGTGGAGGGGGCGTCGTGGATGGTGCTGATGATGCTGATGGTGCTGATGGTGATGCTGATGGATGGTGCGGATGGTGCGGATGGTGCGGATGGTGCGGATGGTGCGGATGGTGCGGATGGTGCGGATGGGGGTGGGGGGGTGGCGAGGGGTGGATGGGCGGATGGTGCGGATGGTGCAGGGATTGAGAACAGAAGCCTCCTGTTCTGTTGCCTGCTCAGCCTGTTTCTGATCATGAGCCATTTGTGGACACTCACTGACTGCTCAGTGTTTTCACAACACGGCTCATAAGACTGTTGTCTGATACACTGCACCAGAGATAGGAGAGAGGCCATGGCCATTGCTGCCAGGTGACAATCTTTTGGTTTCCTCTCAAATGGCTCTTCAGTCCTGGTCTGAACATGCCACAGCATGGCCTGAGGTGGGCAGAGCCTAAGGCAGTCTGCAGGTTAGGCCCGCACAGGCACTGGCCAACTGTGGCATGGGGCCCAGAAAAGAAACAGAATTCTGGCTGGAGGTACACAGAGAAGGGCCAGAACCCAGAATTCTGCCCAAGTGCAGCAGATTTGGGGACAGCCCGACCCCCTCTGTCCCTGTCACCAACAGAAGCAGGCAATTAGGTGATAGTCAGAGAAAGGAGGGCACAGGGTGACTTATATTTTAAAAACCAGGAACACTGAGCTCGAACAAGGATCATCAAGAACTAGAACCCAGAACCTAGAGCCTAGAGTTCAGGGTCCAGGACAGGAGATGTTGCAGCTGGCACAATGGTTATGTGCCGGATACTAGAAAAAGTGACTGACATGTGTGAATCCAGAGATGGAGCAAATGAGGCTCAAATGGTAGCTACTAGAGCAGTGGATATGGTTAGAGAGACAGGGCTAAATTATGGGCTGTTGACATAACGGAATATTACTGAGAAGGCAAGATGGATGGACCAGAGCTACACTCAGATTTCTGACCAAAGGGGAATGACAAGACTGAATTTACCATCTGAAATAGCTTCAGTTGAACACCACAGGTATCCATGGGGTTTGCAAGACACTGGACATCTGATGGCCATGGTTAAATGATACCTCAGGTAGAATGAATGAGGCAGCCACCCAGACTGCTTGCTGCCTGGAGGGTCTCTGGATTTCAGAGTGCAGTCAGAGCCCAGAAAACTCCCTGGAATGTGAAGGACCTACGTGGCTGGAGCTTGCTGGACAGAGCAGCAAAGAATACCTACAGAGATGGGCTGAGTCCTGAGCAGCAAGTGTGACGCCAGAGGAACCTCGGGACAGGGTAAGGGAACTGGCCTGGGACCTGTGGGGCTGGATCAGTGCCTGCCCCTGCAGTGTATTGGAAACCCTTACTCAAGCCTGCGAGATGGCTGAGAGACAGATCTATGCCAATGCTTCTTGGGACCCACCCAACAAGTCTTAAAACGCACACCTCCAAAGATCCAAGGAGCTCCAAGAATATTTAAAGGTATTGAAAATATTCAGTTAGGTGTGGTGACATATTCCTCTAATATCAGCACTCAGAAAGCTGAAGCAGGTGTATCTCTGTGAGTTCAAGACCAGCCTGGTCTGTATAACAAGTTACAGACCAGCCTGGTCTGTATAACAAGTTACAGACCAGCCAGAGTTACATAGTAAAATTCTATATAAAATAAAAACAAAAGCAAAACAAAATATCCAATATATAGGGGTCTGGGAGAGGGCTCAATAGGTAAGTGCTTGCTTTGCTGTGTTCACCCCAGGAATCTGTGGAAATGTCAGGCTTGGTCCTGAGGATGACACCAGAATACCCTAGGGTGTTTTTCCAGCCTCCACAGGCATGCACACCTACATATGCATGCACTGACTCCCACCCCAACATGCACACACAGATGTTAAGAAAAATATCCAGGATGCAATAAGAAAAAGGCACATGCCTTGGCTCTGATTAAACTTTACCAGAAACAAAAAGCAAAATTTAAAAAAGCTCTAGTGAGCAAAGCCTGACACTGAACCCCAACTAACGGAAAAGTTCAAATCTCAGATAATCTCACTGTGTTTGTTCAAAAAGTTAAGAGGAGACATGGAAGATACAAAAGGACCCCAAACAAACCTCAAAGAAGAAACTGTAACAGGCAGGAGAGTAAGCCTTCTGCACAGGCTCACATAAGATTACACATTCCAGAAAAACACTGACTAATTTTAAAACAAGTGGATGGATCAATAAAGGCAGAGGAAGTTCCCAGTGATTCAGTAGGCACAGAAGCATGGGCAGGGAGATACATCAGAAAGCATCCAAAGGGTACAGAGAAAAATGCAGAGAGTGAGCAGATAATGTACAGTCCAGTGACCAGAGCCACTGTGCAACTGCGCCCCTGAAATCCAAATATGAAAGCATCCAAGTGTGGATAGGCATCCCAAAGGACCCAGGCACGTACTCTAGAGTCCAGGGACAAAATAGAAGAGTAAAGGGGGGGTTTTAAAGCACAGCTGTGAAGGGCCCTTAGGACTGGGGGGCTGTGAGCTTTCAGGGACACAGGCAAAGTGAAAGGATCATAGACACCTGAAGGTGGGGAGTTGGTTGTGAGAGCTCATTAAGGAGATGTCTCAAGGATCTGTTTTTGAGAACCCAGAAAATGATCCAGGAAGGAAAAACACACACGGAAAATGCTGTGAAGTCACGAACAGCAAGAACTCATGAACCCCAGGTTATGGTTCGCACAAAGCAGTAACACAGTAAACCCACAGCAGCAATGTCTAACTCGTGGGCTAAAAGGATGACGGTCATGGAACCTAAGACAATGACTTGGTAACCAGTAGCAGGGTTAAGTTGTCGGAACTGATATTCAAAGGGTGAGTTGAGATATTAACTTTGGACTTTGAGGGAACTATGTGCTACCCTCAAAGATAACTATTTAAAGAATTAAAACACGCAGGTTCCAAGCAAGAAACATCTGGAAACAGATGAGTGGAGTAAGAAAAAGCAAAAAGCTCAACCGAGAAGGCAACAAGGAGGAAAATAAAAACAAAACAGGACAAACAACTAAAGGTATCAAGATGAAGCTCCCCTGTATGTGAGTGGCTCAGTCGACCTCATCCAATCATCAGGGTGAAACTTGAGGCTTATGTTAGTGTTGAAAAAGATACCCAAGTCTTCGGGCCACTGAGGAAGCGAAAGGGATGGTTTTACAAAAGCCAAAGATACCAGGTGCAGCTACACTCACCATCAGAGCATTGTGCGAGGGGACAGCCTCTGCACATGCAACTCACAGTACATGTCACCCGCCTGTGGGACACAAGAACTCACCTGACTCTCAGAGAGGGCAGAAGTGAACCCAGGGGTCTGAGGATCCTTCTCTTTCATTGGTGCCTCCCCGGCCTGCCTGCTTTCTCCACGGACACCTGACCAGGCCTGACTCTTCTCTTTCTCAGTTTAGCCTCCCTGCCCTCAGGTACCCTGATGGACACCTGACTAACTCCAAGCTTTCATGAGCCTTTCCTTGTGAGCCCCAGCCCTTCTGGCCCTGCTTCCTGAGTTACTTCAGGCCCTCTATCTCATGGTCCTTTTCTTGTCATCTCTCCAAGAATGGAGGGCATAGATCCCAGGGACCCTCGCATTTGTCCTGCAGGGCTCTTCCCTTCATGTAGGCATCCCTGCCAATGTCACCCTGGCTGCTCATCTCCACGAACAACTTCTACTGCCCTGTCCACCACTCAGGCTTCTGGGTGGCCCTAGATAGCATCAAAGATCTGCTGGTGTGGCAAGTGCTTTTCTGTACACAGCTTCCTGGCCTTCTGGGGCTGCTAGAGCAGCTGTGAGTCCTACAGGTGTTAGAGCAGTTAGAGGATACTAGTCAAGTCTCTCTGAATCCCCTCCCTGAGGGTTGAACAGGGTGTCAGACTCACCGTGAACTGGCGCACCTCCCCTCTGTCCACTAGCTGGCGGTCTTTCTCGGGTGTGATGGCATAGGCCAGTTTCTAAGAGAGAATGGTGGTTGTTGGTATGGCATGGGGCCCAGGTTGGCACAGACCAGCCAGCACCCATTATACAATGAGGACTCCCACAAAAGGAGTCAGGCTCAGGGGCCACAGCCTCAGGTCCTTAACGCTGAATGAGAGCAAACCAACGATGCTCTGATACACAGTGAGTGCAGTGCTAGCTGAGATCTCTATCCCTCAGTGGATTCACGCAGGTCCCTCAGGGTCTGTTACTTACCCCCACAGGAAGTATTGCTTCCTTCTACTCATCCGTTCTTAGAGCCAGATGTCACCTGAGCCCCCAGAATAGACTTCAGGTCCCAGGATTGTCTTTGATTCTCAGTTGGACACTGTGGCAGCCCTATTCCTTCTAAGTTTGGCAGCGGAAGGGCTGTCCTCTGACCACACACTCTGCTTCTGTTCTAGACCCAGTGTGGCCAGACTGACAGAGGGACCTCTGAGTGCCAGCCTGTGAGATGAGGGACCTGCTGCAGATTCCAACACCAAGGGACACTGGGGCTCCACGGTGGAGTCCTTGGGCCCCACAGGGACAATGGGCTTTGCTGCTCAATCCAGGGAAACCGCTTTAAGGAGGCCCTGGAACTCAAGTGTGAATGGTCTCTGGGAACTATTAGTCCCCTCACAATTCCATCATATAAGTTATTCCTCCAGGAATAGTAGCCAGGGTGGGTCAAACAGGACATGTAGGCATAGACTGGTATCACATAGACACATGGATGCACAGAGGCAAATCAAATAGATACACTGGCACACATGTGTACACAACACAAATAGGTATGTATAGTCAGTCATAGATGTGATGTGCGCACGCACACACGCATACACACACACACACACACACACACACACACACACACACACACACGGTCACAATTGTAGGCACACCAGCACACAAAATACAAATATGGCATATACATACATATCCCTCTTTTCTGTTACACCAGCCCATTATTGCCATCATGGCCCCACCTCCAGCCTCCTGCTGGCTGAGATAGTCCAGGAATGGGGACACCTGAACTATTAGGGTGAGGAGCCCCCATGAAAACACCCACCTCTCGGAAGGACCCTGGCAGGCTGCAGAACTTATAGGTTGCATAAATGGGCACCATGGCCATTGAGGATGTGGCAATGATCCAGCCCAGTGCATTGGCCCAGTCTGGGAAGATGTAGTCTCCATAGTGTGGGGGTCTGAAGGTCACAATGCTGACCACGACCACATACTGAAATAAATGGGCACAGAGGTCAGGCACACAGGTAGGTGTGAGGATAGAGTACAAAATCAGCAAGTGATCCACAGGTCTCCTAGCCACACAGGCCACAAGTGCCATCCCCACCAGGCTACCTGGGCCTGGCCCAAGCAATACGATATCTTCTTGAGGCACCAATGGTATACCTCCACACATGCTGTGTAGCTACACATGTGCTTCATTCCTACATATAAGTGTGCTTACATGTGTGTCTACCAGACTGCTTGTGCCTAGACTGCACCTAATACATGCACTATGTATTTATACCCTGTGCTTACACATGTACAGTGTACTTAAACATGTGCTTCATACTACACCTGTACTTTGTACCTACACTTGATTGGCATGAACTACATAGTTACACATGGTCTTTGTACCTGGGCACAATAGCCCTTCCCAAACATAGGAAGTCCAGTGGATGTGTGTTAGGATGCATTTTTTGGGGGGTACAAATCCTCACTTGTGTATTTCTCAGGGTCAGCAAAGTTTACTGTCCCTCTTGGAAAATACATTTGGACCCACATAACTCACACTTGTTTTTTGTTCCAGCAGATGACACATTTCTTAGAAAGCACTGTGTCTGACAAAGCCACACTCCTACGTGTAAATTGATTTTGATCTGGTCAGTTTGTTGGGGAGTGTGATCGGCTGCAGAGGCCACATAATAACATGCCTTCAGTGTGCACTGCCTGCTGTGGCCAGGAGATAGCACAGTGACTTAGAGAAACACGTGGTAACATCTTATTTTCTGCTAAGGTCATAACTTTATAGGAAATGAGTTTTAAAATTAGGTTTAGAATTACATAAATTATGCTTCCGTGAAGTTGGTGGGATGAACTGCTTAGCATAATTTATAGGTTTTATCTAATACCATGAAACAATATAGAATGGAGCTCAAATACTTCATTGTGTCTCCTAAGAACGAGGTCAGCTCTTTCATGTTGGGGAGGGAGCTTGTCAACCAGGAGATAGGATAGTTAAAAAAGGATCAACTGCCTCAGACGGAGACAAGAAGCCAGTGCTGTGGGGGTTCCCAGGCAGGTCCCCCTGGCCATTGACACTGGCTGTATCCTACCTATGACCAACTGAGTGGGTGCAAGAGTTTCCCTCAGGCTGCAGAGGGCTGTGAGCTCGCTTGTGTAGCTACATACATCATTTGGATCTACGTCACTGCTAATCGCTGCATGAAGCAAGGTGAGCTCTCTGGTGTCTTTCTCAGTGATCTCAAGGCATTGGAATGGATTCAAGGGCAGAGGCAGGAAGTGTCTAGGCTCATGGTCCTTACCAGGAGGAAGCAGGGGCTGACCAGTTTCCAGCACAGCCGCCAGTACAGGTTGGGTCTCTGCCCTGTCATCTGCTTGATGTCATCGCTGAATTGCTGGACACCTAAGGGGGAAGAGAGAGCGGTGGGACTGGTCATAAAACTGGGCATGCAGAGGTTCTTCTCGACACTAGGGGCCTCATCCCTCAGAACCCATACCTTGATTATACTCAGCCTGCACTAATTGACTCTGATGATGCTTCCAGGAGGCCTGTGGTCTGCTGGGTGAGTTGAGGGCCCAGCAATACTCCATCCCTACCCTGCTAGAGCTCCTTCTCCAGGTCCCACAGCCTCCCTACCTCCTTCTGCAACAGCAATTTCCCACCTGCCAAACACTGTGGCAAAACACATCCAACACAAAACTTACTATTCCGATGGTCAGCTCAGTGGCTGCCATCACTACCTTCCATCTTCAGAGTTTTCTCATCTTCCCCAACTGAGACTCTGTCCATTCAACTCCAAATCCCACACCAACACTTAGCATTCCACTTTGTTTCTAGGGGTTTGGTCCCTTGAGAGATCATATGTAGGTGGCACCACAGTATATGTCCTTTGGGGACTTGCTTGCTTCAGTTAACATGTGTCCCTGAGGTTCATCCATGTTGGAGCATGTGCCAGAATCTCTTCCTTTTTAAAGGCTGAGTATTCCAGTGTGTGTGTGTGTATGTGTGTAATGATTTTTACTTTAAAGCTATCTCTAGATGTTTAATAACTAGTATTTCTCCCAGCGGTACACTTTAGAAACATCCTTCAGCAATATTACTCAGCTTTTCTTATTCAGGAATTGGTAAGGAGATCTTAACAGTGACTCTCTTTACCCACTTCTGGACTGGTCTCTGGCTCATGGGACTACAGTGGGGTGCCCAGCTTGGAAAGCTCAGCAGACGTCATGGTCTCATCAGAAAGAGTCTCTGACTAGAGCTCTGATCAAGGTCTCCTGCTTAGAGCTCCATTCACGTTCCAGGACACCGTTAGAACCCCACTGTGACAAGAAGCCTGGGGGTGAGTGGGAAAGAGTGGACCCCAGCCAAGTACTTGAGGCCCCGGGATCCTGCAGCTCTTAGGAGGCCTGTGAGCAGCTCTAGACCCCAAGGGACACTTAGCACATAAACGGCTGATGGGCTAACACAGGAGGACCAATGGTTCTGACTTATGCTCAAGCAGCTCAGCTGGTCAAGGGTCCTGTCCAGTAGGTACATGTGAGATGCACCTGTGGGAAGTGGCCATGGTTTGACATCCCTCTCACAGATCAAATAAATTATATGACCAAGGTCCCTGCAATGACAGGGAGACCACACTCTGCCCAGATGGAGCTGAAGCTATTCTGTGCTTGTTGGTAGGGTCCTGGCTAGCTGGATGGGGTATTTACCTTTTGCCAGTTTGTTGTAAAGGGTCCAGCATTCAATAAGCCTTACTCTCCCACACAACACACCCTCTCTGAACATCTCTAAGCCATGACATGGCTTCCGAGGTAGCCACTTGGCTGTCCTTCTTGATCCAATAGACAGGCCCTGGCCATACACCCTGTGATACCATGAGAGCCATGCCTTAAACTTCTAGAGTCCAGTGGAGTCCAACTGCCTCTTTTCAAAGTGGTTTGACAGGAAGCAAGCCAGAAGACATTAGCCCAGCTGACACACTGGTGCCACAGTGCTGGTCTGACCAAGACTTACCATAGAACCAGGCCACCCCAATCGCTTCAATGAGCACACCAAAGAGGATGGATGTGCCAGCTGCAAAATGGTCCAACAGTGTGAAAACATAGATGCCACCCTGGAAGAGAAGGAGCTCCCAATGAACTTGGGGACAGCTGTAGCAGCTGTCTATCAAAAAATTTCCTAAAAGGTAACCCATCCTGTGGGTTCACTCTGGAGATATATCCTATTCACCCCCATAAAGTTTGATGTGCGTCATGGATTCACACATAGCTTCTTAGAGAAACATCCGAAATATATAAAATAGAAACCACTTTCCTGTGCGTTCCTTTCCCAGGCTCCAGATAATAAGCAATAGAGACACTCAAATTCCAAGCTTGGTGGTGTCACCTTGGTAGAAGTGGCCAAGACACCACAGACAGGCCTCCGCCACTTTCCAGCCCCTCTCCACCCCCAGGAAGGCAGCTTCAGTGGAAGTTGCATTCTGGACGTTGTTTAAGTGCTGAACTCCTCTGGAACCAGCTTCCAGACCCGTGTTTGCTCTGCCTGTGACTACAGGGAAGTAGGTTTACTTGAGGGAGAGGATGAAGCTGCCTAGAAATGATGCAGCGTGGTGTCTGTTCCCAAGGCCACCAGCTGTGCGGCCAGGCACCAGGGCGGACATGACAGGAGCAGGCAACTACATACGTTGGTGACGCAGAAGAGAGACAGCAGGAAGGTGGCCAGGACAATGCCAAGAGTGAAGAGCTCTCGGTGCCGATGTAGTAGCTGGAACTCATCAACAAGCCCAGTGATCACAGACTCCATGCCCCCCATCTGCAGGACACAGAGAATGGTGGTTGGCACTACCCTCCCAGTGCTTGATTTTTCATTTAGTGAGTATATGTTCGGGGTGGCTGTGAAGGGAATGCACAGCAGACTTGGGGTAAGACAAGAAGAGCCCTGATGAGGCTCCCCGGCTGACACAGGCCTCAGAGAGACTCTATGGATGGCAGCCACAGTCACCTTGACGTCACTGGGCCTACTAAGTGCCAAGTGGCTGAAAGTCTTATGAGAGTGATGGGGTAAACGCATGACTAAAGGAAACTCTCCCTCCCTCAAGCACAGCCCCAGGCTGGGCATTGGATATGTCCCCAAGTTGAATTACAATGGGGGTTGGCCAGGTAGGGCCTGGGGTCTGCAAGCAGTGCTCATGAGATGTGCCATCTTGGATACAAGACAAGAAACTCATGGGCTACCAGCTGGATGTATGATGGAGGTGGGGCTGTGGTATGAGATCCATGCTCTTGGGAAGAGGGGTTCCTGGTTCAGGATTTCCAGGAAGCATACAATTGCTGAGCTCAGTCAGGGTGGGTAAATGGCATGGGGCAGCCCAAAGCTGATACCAGACAATTCTGATATTAGGACTCAGTAAATGGTTGGGCAGTTGATGGGGCTGAAGGGGTCTAAGAATGCTCATTGGCTCCAGCCCCTTTGAGGTTGTACACCAGGTGGCTGCAAAGAGTTTCCAAGGCCCAGCCTGCACTACAGCCAGCCTCTGTCCATCATAAGGGGGTCCAGAGTCAGGAAATGCCTTGCTGTGCAGGGGTGGCCAGTCACTCTGCCTTTATGAGCCAATCTTTTGACTACTGGGGCTCTGCTCTGTGTGTGTTCAGACCCCAATACTGGATTTGGGAAGAAAAGAGTAAGTTACAACTCAACCACTACCACTCAGGTCCAGAGAGGGTCTCCAGTGATCATGGGGATGTTTGAACCTGACATGCAGGCTCTGTGCTAAGCACATGAGGTTTGGGGGACTGTTTGGGGTCAAGCCTTGCCCCATACGGCATTATCCCCGGGAAGAGGCCAACAATGAGGCACAGCTGTGGAGCCTTGGGGTATGCATTACTCACAGCACTGTCGATACCCAGAGTGAGCAGCATGAGGAAGAAGACAGCAGCCCAGGCCGAGGACAGTGGGAGTGTGGCAATTGCCTCAGGGTAGATGATGAAGATCAGCCCAGGTCCTACAGGCAGAAACCCTCATCACTGCCACAAGCTTGCTCCTTGCTTCCCCACTTGTCACACCAGGAGCTCACCACGGCCACAGTTTGCCTCCCGATTCCCTACTTGTCACAGTTTGCTTGCTGCTGCCCCACCTCCCTGAAAGGCCGCTTAGCCAGCCAATGTGGGCAGTGCTCAGATCGCTTGGGACTCTCCCTTACTGCTTTTCTGTTTCTCCTCAGGAGTCCTACTTCCTGAGAATGTAGCAGACACTGGCTGGAGTGCCCCAAGAGCACGTGGTAGACAGTCATCTGAGAGATCTGCTCAGCCACAGTTTGCACCATTGTCCCCAACCCACGTATGTCCGAGGAATGGGAGGAGTAAAATAAAAACATGGATCAGAGAAAAAGATCGGCAGATACTTCTACCTCAGACAGTCCCAGATGCCTTTCCAGTTAGCTTTCCTGCACAGATCATGCATGCCCTACACATGCACTAACACTCACACAGACACAGACACACACAGACAGACAGACAGACACAGACACACACAGACACAGACACAGACACACACAGACACAGACAGATAGACAGACAGACAGACAGACACAGACAGACAGACAGACAGACACACACACACACACACACACACACACACACTGTAAAGTCTGGAGATTGAACTCGGGCCCTCATGCTCTTGTGACAAGCACTTAATTGAGCCATTTTCCCAGTTCTCCATGTTGAAATTTAATTGAAGATAGATTGATAATGAGGTAGCAGGGCCTTTAAGAGGTACTGGGTTAAGGGGGCACCTCCCTCATGAAGAGGTTGTTTATCTATAGGGAGTGAGTTAGGTCTCTCAGAAGTGGGTCTCTTGGGACTGGATTGATGTTACATTTTGGATACAGAACTTTCTGATGACTCATGTTTTGAAGACCTAGTCCACAGTTGCTGGTGTGTTGAAGGTGGTTGGATCTTGGGGAAATCAACACCATTGGTGGATGAATTCATACTGAATGGGCTCTTGGGGGGGGCCTAGGTGGGGGAAGTAGGTCATGTGCGGTGTCCTCTCCTTGGTTTCTTAGCCATCAGGAGCTTGTTTTACTGTGCTGACCCCACCATGAAGTTCTGTTTTGCCACATGCCCAACGTGATGACCAAGGGATCCTGGGCTCAGAACTCTGAAACTGAGCCCAAACAAGCCTTCTCTTTTTTCAAACTGATTTTCTTATGTATTTTATCACAGTGATGGAAGGCTGATGAGTGTAACTAATTGCAGAGAGTGGGCACTTACAAAGCAAGGCTATGTGTTTAGCCCATCTGCACTGGGCTTCTTCCTTCTCTCTTCCACCTGGAGGCCCTCACCAAGGACACACTCATGGTTGTGTGCTCTTAGACCTCTGTGAACTAAATTAACCTTTGTAAAGTCATCCAGCTTCGGACATTTTGTTACAGAAAAGTGGATGAAAACACCACGTCACCTGGCCACACTGAGTCCTCCCCTCCTTTCCTATTCTTGGTCACAACTTCTGGGTGTGGAGAGATATTTGGTGTCCAAAAGTCACACAAATGAGAAGGAAGGGGAGGTCATTCACCAAAGACTCAAAGACTTTCCTGATTAGACCCAAATCTCATCGAAATCTGCCATGGTGTCTGGACACTTACTAGGAAACACTGATAGCTGATGTCAGAAACAAGCTGCTTCATTTTGGCAAGCCAAGTTGAAGCCTAGCGCCTTCCTGTCCTGACAATACGTGACTGGAAAAGCTCAGTCTTCCCCTTCCCTGAGCTTTACATACTCCATCACGGCATGAACTCCTAGGGGACCCAAATGACAATGTCTGACGATGTCCACCCTGACCTCCACACACTATCTACAGGAACAGGCTGAGGGACTGAGGTGTTGGCTGAACCACTTGGTTTCGTGTGAGCCCAGCACAGACAGTATGGAGGAAGCAGGGCAGGAAGAACCTATGTGTTGGGCTGGGGCTGGTAAGCCACAAGAACACAGGCTGGCCATGGTGGCTCTCATTTGGCTCAGCAGTTCTTATACCCAATATCCTTTGGGTCTGGGCCATGTCCCTCTGGCCTCACTCCAGAGGGAGAGTGAGATGTGGTGGGGTCGGGGCTCACCGTCTGTGGCCACATCCCCGATGGGCACGTTGTGCTTCTGTGCCATGTACCCCAGGAAGGAGAAGACGACGAAGCCAGAGGAGAAGCTTGTCAGGGAGTTAATAGATGTGGTGATGATTGCATCCCTGTAGGAACAAGACAGACTGTCCTGGTACCAGTTAAGCTGCGGCTCTGGGAAGCCAGCTGTTATTACCCATTTTCAGCATCTAGGGAAGGGGATAGTCAGGCTCGGAGGGCAGCTTCTGAGAGGAGCATTATCAAAGGACCTACAACTGGGAGAACCTGTCTGGTACTCCTGGGTTCTGTCAGGGCTCAGGACAGTGGAAAAGATAACCACTCTGTGTCCCACTCACCCAGCCATCACGGCACTGGGCCACCTCACCAAGAGTCCTGGAGCCTGGGCATGCGCAGGTTTGGGGGGGTGGTAAAAGAAAGTTTTCCTGCACACGGGGGCACTAAAGTGGCTGGTCAGGTGAATCTACTCTAAGCATTGACAATCAGGGATGAAGCCAAGCCTGGAGACCACTGGGAAAGTCAGGGTCCCCCACTGTGGCCAGTCTACACTGGAGGACCCACTCATTTCACTGTGGAGTGCCCACCTAGGCACACACCTGGGCTCCAGGTAGGACCTGCCTCAGGACTGTGGTCCACACCCACCCTCCACTTTATTTCCCTCCATGCAACCTCTTTTGGTGACTTGGAACCATTTTCCTGTGTTTATTCTGTACTTTCAGTGCCCACTAAGCTCAAAGAGGGCAAATCTCAGGATCGACTGATTCTGTTTTTAGGAGGAAATGCTGCATTTTAGGTGTAGAACTTTCTGGTAGGGTTCCAGCATATAGTTGCAGGTGACTCAGGCTAAGCTTCTCAGCACCAGGGACATCCTCCTAGGCCCAGGATCCCTCAGTTTAGGCTATGAGGGTTACAGTTAAGTGCCCTAGGTGAAGGTCTTAGGTAATCTGGACCCTGAGCAGAGGAGAGGAAATCCATGGGGGTTGGGGGGTTGGGAGAGTAAGGATGGAGAATAGCAAAAGGGAGAAAGAGATGAAGGTGTATCTGCAGAGGAAGGGCTGGCCTTCCACCTTGTCCTGGGGATCTGGCTCTTCCCTGAAGGTGACACACGTCACCTCATGTCTCAATATCTTCTTTAAAGCGAGACGCAAGATTTTGTTGGAAGATAGTATGTGATTTTTCCTCCAGGAATGCTCCATTTCCAAGAGGCAGACCCTGGGATCAGTGACACTGACTAGGTTTTGCAGACCATCTCCCAGCAATGGTAGCTTGAGGCTTACCTATAGCAGTTGTTGGTGAACTTATTGTAACTGGAGAAGGCAATCAGCACCCCAAAACCGATGCCCAGGGAGAAGCACACCTGGGTGGCAGCATCAATCCACACCTGTCATAGCCAGAGACAGGAGAGCATGAGACATGATTAGAGAGAATTGTGGCATGTGAGTTCTACCAGAGGGGAGAGTGGGAGCTGTCACCAGGCAATCTCCCGAATGACAGAACAGGCTTTCCACTGACACTCCACGTTCACCTCCAGCTGAGGCATCAAAAGTTCTCAGCAAATGGGATGTACATGCTTGGTGGTGGTAGGCACTTGCTGTCTCAGGAAATGAGCCTTCCTACATCCCTGGCCTGAAAGGGCATGGAGAAAGGGAGGCTGTGTGTTTGTGTATCAACTTGTGGTTTCAGGGGGCACATGCACAGAGCCCCAGGCCACCTGAGGCCAGACATAGATGTCCAGCAATAGCAGGTCCATTTTTCTATTCGTGAAAAGAAAGGTACAAGAGCTGATAGTTATACCAAAATGATAAAGCCAGGTGAAACCTGCTTGGGTTAGGGTCATGCTCAGATGTAGGGAGCTGGGCCGAGTAGCTACTGCATAGCCTTGGTGGGAAGGTTAAGAAAGAACTCAGAAGCCTTCTCCCAGGGATCTACCACCCTGCATTATTTGGGAGCTGGACAGTACCAGGAGTTGTTTCTGAGCATCATGTAGCCTACGGTAACTCAGGGGCCTTCGTACTGAGACAAGAATATCAGAATCTGCAGTGGACAAGCTGAGGATACCTGAAGTGGCTGTCCTGAGCTCATGGAGCAGAGGACCTGATGCTGCTGAGGAGCCCTGTACTGTGGGAGCCCAGGCAACAAGGGATCTGGCATCTCTCTCCTTTGGGTAGCAATGTCCAGAGCTTCAGGCTATCCCAGTGTTGGGGACTACGTGTCTGAGGACAGCTGGCCATCCAGAAGGTCAAGGTTGCAGAGACAACTGGGTCCTCAGCATGGTGGAGAGGTCAAGTCCAGAGTGGTGGAGCAGGTGGTCAGTCAGTAGAGGAGTCCTGCCTAGCTGTCCTGTGTGGCCCCTCTGTTACAGAAAGCTTACCCATCGAGGTGGTTCAGGTAGGAACAGTATCACCAAGACGTTCTTGCTTCTCACTTATTCCCAGTGTTCACCCAGTTTATCCCCCCAGAGATTTTGGTGTGCCATTCATCAGGTTCTCAACATGCACACCGTGGGCCTCTGTCACACCCCACTCACTGCCTCCCTGAGCCCTGCTCAGAAGCCTGGCTGACCTTACTTGGAGCACTTTCCCACAGGGTACTAGAGACAACTTCCTTTCTTCTTTTTCCTTCGTTGGTTCTTTCTGTTTATATATTTGATTATCTAGGTACCTGTTTCTATCATGTATCATTCAATCATCTATTAGCAATCAAATATGTCAATATTTACCTAGCATCTATCTACCTATTGTCTCCTGACCTTCCATTCATCCAGTCTTGCCGTCATCTTGATTTCTCGCAACCTCTTATCTTTGTGACTTGCCTTTTTCCCCTCGGCACCTCACATGCAGTCTCTCTGTTTTCTTCTGTGGGGTGCATGTCCGCCTGCTGAGACTCTAGTGACCTTCACTTTTTTTCTTTCTTGAATTCTCAAACACAGACTTATGGTGACACAGTCACTCCCCCTGAGTCTTCCTTACCCTGATCATCTCAGCCCATTCTTGCCTGCTTCGGCCTCAGGTTTGTATCAGGCAGCAAACTCCCAAAGGGCCTCGTGACTCAGACGCAGTATGGATCTGCCGCCCTTCAGCCTTCCAGCCCTCCTGCCTGACCCCATTGGAGACCCACGAACCTCCTGTCATACCCCCAGTCCCAGCAGAAATCTACACCCTTCTAGCAGGACTACCAGCGTCTGAGCTTCCCTGTTGTCTTTGGGGTTTATCACCTGTCCCGACCCAGGTCACATGACTTCCGACAACCCCTCATGGAATTCTGTCACAAGTGCATCTCAAAGATGGCTGCTTTCATTGCTCTCTGAAGATGGAGCTGCCCTTTTCCCTTCTCAGGAACATCTCCTATAGCCTGGAAGAGCCCATCTCTTGATGGCCTTGAGGCCTCCAAATTTTCTAACCTAGAATAACTCCTTCCTTTACTTAAGATTAAGAAACCTTCAGTGGGGTCAGGAATTCAGACTCCCAAAGATGGACCCTGATTCATGGGGCCCTAAGGCAGCTCAGCCCTGAGGAAAATTAATACAAAGCCACAGACTGTGCTCTTGATGACAACTTACACACACACACACACACACACACACACACACACACACACACACACACACAACTCCTGGGACCAGTAGTATCACAGGTGAAGAAGGTGAAAGGTGTTCAGAGTGCTCTGACTGGCACACCTTCTCCCTGCGGAGAGCCAGAGATGGCCATTCCCCTGTCTCCTTTCTCTCCATCTCAGCTCCCTTAAGTGTCTTGTGACCCCTCCTCCACTAACACTGCCTATGAAGGAGACAGGTATACAGGTGAACAGGCCAGCCTGCATCTGCTGACCTCACAGGATAGGAAGGAATTGCTGCTGAGCCACAGGTTGGGCCCTGAACCATATGCAGGAGCCCTGTCACACAGCCCCACTGGCTTAAAGGACTGCCAACCACGATGGGGTCTGCACTCACAGATGCCTCACAGAGCCGGTAGAAGTCCACACTGAGGTATGCTTTGATGCCATCTATGGCTCCAGGGAGGGTGACTCCACGCAGTAGCAGGGCGGTCAGGACCACGTAAGGCATGGTAGCTGTGATCCACACCACCTGGAAGAGAAGACAGTGTCTCCAAGGGGCCGAAGTCACATGCAGTGGGGCCTTGGTGGGAGCTTACACTGATGAATTTAGGGTAGTATGTGGAAAGGAGTGGATTTGAGGTATGAGGGCAGGGAAGGAGATTGGAGGGTTCCATGTGTTGGCACATGTATTATCACAGGTGTCAGGGTCATTTTGGTCAAATTGCCATGGGTACCCATAATCACATAACTGCCAAGTATTTTCATCAGTTAGAAATAAAATAAGTTCACACTGTACACACCATTGTGATGTTTTTCTCAATTCCCTGCTTCAAGAACAATGTCTGTCCTCATCCACCATGATCATGTGTCCACTGCTCCCACCAAATCATGGTCACATGTCCACTCTCATCCAACCTTGGCCACACATCTCCTCCTTATCTAAACACGGCCGTGTGTCCATGGCCAAACAAGCCATGGCTATTTGTCTACTCTCAACTCAACCATAACCATGTATCTACTTCCTACTCAACCATACTCATGTTCCCACCCACCACACATGACCTCATGTTTACCTTCCTAATCCTAGCCTCAGGTCTATATAACCAGCCAAGGTCACATGCTGACCTTGGTCTCATGATCACTCATCCAATAATGGTCACATGCCCAACCACCAATCATGGCCACATATCATCCACTGACCGTGGCCACATGTTCACCCACCCACCATTACATGTCCATCCACCAACCACAGCCATATGCCACTCACTAACCATGGTCATATGTTAACCTACTCAACATTGCCACATGGCCACTTACCAACCACGGCCAAGTGTGCAACCATAGCCACATGGCCATGTGTCTAACTGTGACCACATATCTGCTCACAAACCATGGCCATATGTTTACCCCCTCCTCCCCTCCCCCACCCATCACCATGTGTTCTCAGGTCCTGTTGGCTACCATCTCACCTTTCCTGAGGTCTTTACTCCCTTCCACAGGCTGAAGTAGAGCAAGACAATGACCAGCACCAGGCAGGCTGTGAGCTGCCACCGTGGAGGGCCCAGGTCATCAATACCACGGCTCTGGTGGAGGTGCAGCACGCCACGCCTGGAGGAGAGGCAACAGATGATTCTGGAGAGAGCAGTTGTCTCCCAGGACTGGAGTGGGACAGCTGAGTTAGTCTCTATTCTCCTCATCTTTGTCATATGGAAAGTACCTGGTATAATCTGACTAGAAATACCCCTTCCTGCTATGAAAGACCCAAGCCTGTCGTCTGAGTCACAGAACTGCCTTAAGATGGACAGAGAGAGAAGCTGGATGTCTTGACAGGAAACCTGCAGGAGGTCAACACACCCTTCTCTGCCAACAGATAAGATTTTTGGAGTTGGGAGGGAATGAGAAGTTTGGGCGTACAGGGAAATGGAGACCTAGAAACCAGGAGGAGGTATTGAATGAAGCCAACATGCACTGCTACCTTGCAACAGTCACAGAATCCTTTTCAGGGGTAAAACCAGGAGAGTTCTGAGCAGTAAAGCTGCACATGCAGGTTCCTGGGCACTCTGTATCGACTTCTCTCATCCTTGCTCACACAGTTCCTGCCACTTTAAGGAGGCTCCCCGAGAAATGATCTGATGGGGTGCCATGCATGGCTGCGCTCCTCTTTGAGGGAAGCATCCTAAAGAGAATATGTGGAAGGTACACTTGCTCCCAATGAACTTGGCAATATGGAAGTGGCTGTATCACCTTCACAGACAGGGCTCTGAGCCCAGCCTGTCCTGATGGTGCTTCTGCCAGAAAAAGTGGAGGAAGGTGTCATGAAAGGAGCCACCACAGCCCAGTTTGTGGGTCAGATGAGGTTTCTCAGGCAGTTAATGCCCAGCCTTACAATGCAACACAACCCACCTAAAACAGGAATCATGGCACCAAGTTGGAGAACTCTGATCCTCATAGTCTAGAAACCACAACTGGGATGCTGCTAGCTGTTGTCAGCAGGGACAGTGCAGCTCTCCCTTCAAACTCTAGTAGTAGTTAGGGCCAGGATCCCCAGACAGGGATCCCAGTGTGGTCAGAGTACCAACATTCTCTTCTTATAGAGTACGAGTGGCTTGCTTAGGATCCTGTCTGCCATAGATACTGTGCAAGCTCTTAGCATGTAGGTATGCAGTGTGAATCACCTAAGCTAATGAGACACTATGAGACAGGCCAGTGCACCTTCTGGTAGAGTTACTGGCCCTATCTTGGCAGCGAGGATTGTTAAGGCCCCTGCCCTTGCCCTGGGCTGCTGTCCAGTGCTCCTTGCTTTGCTGTCCCAGTGGGACCTCATTTCTTAGAGCTTCCTACCAACAAGAGAAAAATTTCAGGATAACACTACCAAGTCTTAGATCCATAAAGTTTATTGTGTCCTTCTCCATACCTCAATTTCACCCCGGAGTCTTGTGTCTCACAGCACAGGTCTTAGCCAAACCTTAGGAAGGTGACCATTTACTCTCTTTGCCTGGAGGGTGATGTACAGAGCCAGGGGCAAGGGATGGGGGGTGAGGGTGGGCACACAACCCTACATGCCACAACTGTGCATCTCCTCCCAAAGGAAGGAGGTGGCACTCAGGAAAATTATGGCCACATGGCTTTACCAGTCACCTGCTAAGTCATTATTGACATAAGTTGGACTACACTGCTTTGGTTTCATTCTGTAATAACAGTCCTCGTTGCTCCAGAATGTTTAAGATCCCACAGTCTGGAAGCTGGGAGAGGGGAAGTAGGTAATGTACCTGTAACTGTGCAAGCATTAGGAACTGAGTTTGAACCCCCAGGTCTGCTGGTGCAGAGCTATAACCGCATAGGGTGGGGTGCAGGGGACTGGAGAATCCCTGGAGCTCATTGGCTGCTAGCTAAGTCAAATCGATGAGCTCCAGGTTCAGTGAGAGACCCTGTCTCAGAAATTATAAAGTGGAGAGTGACTGAGGAAGATACCTGATGTCAGTCTCTGAACTCCAGACATGTATGCACACACACACATGTACATGCAACCACATGAATATGTACATACAACACATAGGCACATCCAATAAGTTGGAAAGTGATTAGAGAAGACAGCCAGAATTGACTTCTGTCCTCAACATAGACATACACATACATGAATGTTGCATGTATTCACACATGTATGCACATCTACATTGAGCACATGTTCATATCCACATAAACACACACATGCATATGCACCTACAAAGTACATGTGTACACACCCACACAAACATGCACATACACTCTGCACACAAATTCATGGCGTGCGCGCGCACACACACACACACACACACACACACACACACACACACACACAAGATCTCATGAACTATTTAGAGGAAAGTCCAGCGCCCCCGTACCATGCCCAGCCACAGCGTGGGAACCAGCCGCACCAGTGGCCACAGGAAGCCCCACACTGCACAGCGGGCACAATGCTCCTGACAGCGAGGCCTGCAGTCAACAAGTTAGGTGACTGGGCAGATGTGCAGAGATCTCTGGAGCTGTGTGGTGTGGAGGGACAGACATGGTTAGCCTGGCATCCTCACCTGCACGGAGAAGGGTTTCACAGTGCGTTATGTTGTGTTCCCCTTGAAGCTGAGCTCACAGCTGTGAGTCTTTCGCCTCAACAGGAATCTGTACTGAGGCCGTGAAGTACACAGTCTCCCTGACTTCCTGCCTCTTCTCTCCACTTTATAGATAGAAGAACCAAGGCACAGAGAAGCCCCGTGAAACTCTGCCAACACGTGGCAGAGCTGGGGTCTGGACCCAGATTCCTACCTCCAGCCCCCAGCTCTGCCCACGGGAGCATGTTACAATGGATGGGTGAGGCAAGACTTCAGTATCACCCACAGGAGTGTGCTAAATGGAGGAGTGAGGCCATGTGGATAGCCTGGACCCTAGCCTCCTTGAAGGGGCCCAGACACTGGACTGGAGGTAATCTAGGACTGTGACTTGGGGGAAGGGCACATGGGGATGAATCCAGCCAGTGCCCACTTCTACCTGCAGGAGTCCTCACCCCTAGAGGGTGGGACAGGGTTCTGAGATCAGTTCTGAGTCTCACTGAGTACAAGGAATGGTCTGGAGCTCAGAGACCCCAAGAAACTGCACACTGCAGGGCAGAGTCTTGGTAAGAAGGGCCTTTCTAAGAAGGATCTCCACAAAGCTGCCTGCAAGGACATGAAGTCCATACTGAACACCAGGGTGCAGCCTGCAGGAAACTGAGACCAGGAGGAGCATCCACTGGAGTGAGAGCTGACATTATCACAGCTCGCTCAGGGCTAAGGGTCGTTCGCTAGCCAGAGGAGAGGACTTAGTGGTCACACAAAGCCACCAGAGCACAGAGGATAAACTATCCTTCAAGGGAAACTCCCAGAGCCACAATCACAAAGCTTGAAGCTGCAGAAAGACCACATTGCACCCACCCACCTGACTTTCCAGAGCAGATCTCATGTTCCTAAAGGAAGACAAATGCCAAATACTATCATGCATAAAACCCACCAAGTCAACTACCTAACAAAAGTGGCTGGTCTCCTTGCTGCATGGCAAGACCTCCTGTAATCCCAGTACTCAGGAAGCTGCAGTAGGAGAACCACGAGTTTTGGGTGAAAGTAGCCTTCGTGGCAAGACCTTGTCACAAGACAACAAGACAGAGTTGTCTGTGCTAGTCTTTCCAAGAGCTATGTAAAGCCAACAGTCACAGAAATGTGGTTCTTCAGGACAGCATCCTGACATTAACTCAGTGTGTTCTGACCTTGGTTCTTAGTTTATATTTGTTTAACACAGACACAGGTAGTTTACTTTATACTGAATCATTAAGACCGAAAGTGGAAATATGTAGCTGGCCTGGAAGGGATGAAGATGTTCTAAAGACACTTGTGTCCCTCTCCTTCAGCCATTAGATTATTGAAACAATGGACCCCCAAGAAACCGGAGTCCTTCATGAATGTCATGCTGGTAGAAGAGGAAGCCCAGAGTCTGGGCCAGACAGAGGGGACACTTCTCTCTGAAGAGAGAATTACAACTTGCTAGACCACCTTACAGAAGAGATGATGATGGGTTAGTGTTGGTAGGGCCACACCATGACTAACTGCTTAGTTACGCATTTAAGTCTGGCTCCTACTTAAACCTTATCCTCATACTGGGATCCCCAAAGGTGCACTTGGTAGGGATGTAGCCGAAATGCTCTGTCCCTCTTCTCAATGTGGCCACATTGAATAAACCTCTTTTTTTTCTGTTTTTCACTATTAATGTGGCTCTTTTAATTGGCTTATGAAGGAGAAAACACCATGAGAAAAAAAAACAGCTGAAAACTCCACACCGTATAAAAAGTTAGCTCAGAATGGATAAAAGAGATAAAGTCAAAACTGAAACTCAAACCTGGGAAGAAAACCTGGGTAAGTCAGTGGATTCTTTGATATGACATAAAAAAAAAAAACTAGACAAATTTGATGTCATCAAGTTTAAAAACTTTCATTCATCAAAGAAAATGGGGATAAGATAACAGAGGGGTGAATATGACCAAAATACATTATAGATGTGTATGCAAATGTTATAATGAAACCTATCACTTTATATAATTAATACTAATAAGAAGGAGCAAAAATTTTAAAAGGTTTTGAAAGGGACATGGGGGCTGGAGAGATGGCTCAGAGGTTAAGAGCACTGAATGTTCTTCCAGAGGTCCTGAGTTCAATTCCCAGCACCCACATGGTGGCTCACAACCATCTGCAATGAGATCTGGCACCCCCTTCTGTGTACATAATAAATAAATAAATCTTTAAAAAAAAAAAAGAAAGGGACATGGACTCACAGTCCGTAAGTGCACCCATGTTCACAGCATCACTGTTTACAACAGCCAGAAAGTGTGTGCATCATCAGAAGAGCAGAGAAGCAAACTATGGCTTCCATCACAAGGGAGTGGAATTCTAGTGATGATGTCCTTAAAAGCACATGCTAAGTAAACTAAACCAGATTCAATTTACACTCAGGAAAGGTCCCTAGAGGAGTCAGATTTAAGGAGACAGGAAGTAGAAAGGTGGGTGACTTGAGGGAGGATGGAGTTACAGCTGTTTTTGCTGTGGAACTGTATGTTTAAAGTGGTTAGTCATGTATAGTTTACTATAAAAACTCTCCCCACAAATATAGAAAAGCCCAGAGTGGGAGAATTACTTGCCAGAAAATCTACACTGTCAGAACTCTTAAAGGTGATTCTTCAGACAAAAGGAAAGGAAACCAAATGGGAACTTCTTTGTGAAGCCCTGGAGACTCCAGGAAGGCTGGTGAGGTAGGAAGAAAGTAAATCTCACGTCTCTGGCTTTTAAATTCATTTAAGCATAATTATTTAAAGCAAAGGCAATGCATTGTGTTGGCTACAACTTGGAAGACCTATGTTGACATCACACCAAAGATGTGGGGAAGGTGAGGGGATACAGTGGGCTCTGAAGGGTGTAGGAAGTGGGGTGAAGCCCCTGGGAGGAGGTAAGTCAAGGCCCATGGTGTTAATGTTATCCACTAAAGGTGGAATACCTACAGTTTATCACCCAATAGTGCAAATAAACCTAAGACAGAGTCAGATAATGAAAAGAGAGGGAAAACAATAAACAAAGAAGTGAGACAAATAGAGAAAACACCAAGAGAAAGGCCTTGAACTCACCCATGCTGACAACTATTGAACAAAAATTCTGGTTAAAAGACAGATCGCTACATTGGAGACAAAACCAATTTGATGCTGCCTCCCAGTCAACTCACTTCAAATGTGACACATTGAAGTCAAACTCAAAAGGATAAAAGAGATGTATCAGACTAATTGTAAAAAGGGGCAGACATATTTACAACTAGACACAGTGAACTTCACAAGGAGGCACATGACCAAAGGGACATTTCCTGAGGGTAAAGGGGCAGAATGAAGGCTTAATATTTGGGAACATGTGTACTTCAAGACACCCAAACACCAGTTCCAATGAGAGAGCTCAGTGAGTAAAGATTCATATCACCAAGGAGAGAACTGACTCCTGCAAGTTGTCCTCTGACCTCCACATGTAGACCACACTGTTGTAAACAGTCTCAAGTATATACTCAAGCGCGCGCGCATGCACACACATACATACACACACACACACACACACACACACACACACACACACACACACACACAAATGTACTAAAACAAAGACCAGAGCTTCAGATGAAGCAATAACCATTTATGGTATAATGACAGACAAAATCACAATTATAATTGTGATTTCAAATCCTATTCTCAGTAACTGATTCAGCAAGTAGACAGAAAAATCACTAAATAAATTAAGACTCAGACAACAATCTTAACATGAACAACATGCAATGCTCGATGTCGCCTAGACTAGCCTCAAACTCTTGGGCTCAAATGACCTTACCACCTTAGACCCCCAGGTTCTGACGACAAGCATGTACCATGCAGCTTGGCTGGAATGCATGCAGAACATTTACTGACAGAGACCATATCATAGGCTGCAAGGCACATTTCAGAATGTATTAACACTAAATTCTTATAAGTAAAACATAAAACATGCTGTCAAGACAATTAAATTAGAAACTGATAAAACATATCTAGACAACCCAAGTATTTCAAAGTTAAAAAACAAGTATCTTTTTTAAAATGTCCCATTATAAAAGTAGAAATTACTACAGAGATTGTGGTGCACTCTAAACTGAACTAAAATTAAAACATCAACCAGTGAGATGCAGCTCCAGCAGTCCATTAGAGGCACATTTCTGACTTTAAATGTAACTTTCTGATAATTTGTATTAGAACATAGGTGGAAGTGGTACTGAGCATTTATGGAAGTCGTAAGTGGCTATAGTCACATGGGCTTGTTGGGAGATCATACGCATTTCACTGGCCTATACTTCATATCTATTGAGTATATTCATAATTTCTTATCACAACCATGGCATGACAGTACCAAACTTACAGTGTCTGCCAGAAGCCAGTTCTTTATACATGTCTATTACGAATGGACATTGGAGAAATGGCAGGACAGAAGGAATAAGGGAACAGATATGCAGGGAGAAATGTGTAGTCCTGTAAAGGGCTCACTCCTATAATCCCAGCACTAGGAGGTAGAAGCAGAAAGATCAGGTAGTATGTATGGGCTGCATAGTAAGACCTTGATTTTAAATAAACAATAAAAAGGATGTGTCTTAGTTAAGGTTTCTATTGCTGTGATGAAATACCATGACCACAGCAAGTTTGAGGAGGAAAGGTTTATTCGGTTTACTCTTCCACATCACTGTTCATCACTGAAGGACGTCAGGACCAGAACTCAAGTGAGGAAGGAACCTACAGACAGGAGCTGATGGAGGGGTGATGCTTGCTGGCTTGCTCTCCAAGGCTTGCTCAGCCTGCTTTCTTATAGAATCCAGGACCACCAGCCTAGATATGGCACCATCACTATGGGGTTTGTCTCCCCCATCAATCTTAAGAAAATGTCCTACAGGCTTGTTTACAGCCCCATCTTATGGAAGCATTTTCTTAATTGAGATTCCCTCCTTTCAGATGACCTTAGCTTGCATCAAGTTGACATAAAACTATATATATAGCACAGAATGTAACTTTGTGGTAGATTCCTTGTCTAGCATGTACAAGGGTCCAAGTTCAAGACCCAGAACCTTAAAAAAAAAAGAGATAAATGGATTCAAGTGTCACTAAAATAAAAGTGACGTTGAGTTAGCCAGTTGACACTCTCTAGACTCCACATTCCCATCGAGAACACTTCCTGTCACCTTCCTCCAGGAGCAGTTTCTATCATTTTTACCTAGTGGCTGCTTCCCAAGAGGGAAGCTGCTGGAAGAGATAGATGACTGGGACACGGGATCTTCTGTGGTCAGTTTCCATGGCATCCCTTTCATTGTTGGCTGTGGTGGACATGGGATGACCAAGCTGGCTGCAGGCACAGGAACCAGTTCTGCATACAAGATTGGCCATGTCTGGGGAGCATACCTCGTGCCTGTGGAGTCAGAGCCTGGGGGTGACATGACCAGTTTTTGGTGTCCCACCAAGGCCAGGCTGCTACTCTCCAAGGATGCAGCAGACAAGCTTGATACTACTCTTTTGCACACCTGTTCCTGCTGCCATCTTAGCTGTCAAATCCATGATGTGGCATCACACACATACAAGAAGGTTGGCACTGCTACTCAGGCCTGTGTTAGAGGACAGAGCTTTCCTGTCAACCATTAGCTTGGTCTTTACACACTTCATAGGGCAATGTAATTCTCTTCTTGTCCCTATCTCTGTCCTAGTCACCTTTAGTAATAGCTCAGTGTCTGGCCAGGGCTACATGTCTTCACAGAGCACAGGGTTGAACATCTTTGCTCTGTGGCCTCTCTTTCCAGACGTCCACAGTTGATTTTAAAAAGATAATATTCTTTCCTCCATCATTCCTTGTCAAAATCCCTAGACTAATGTACACATGCCCTCTGATTTTCTTATCTGAAAATCACACAGAGGAACCAGTGCTTCCCACATCTTCCAAGGATAAATCAGGCAGTTCTCCAGGTCCTTCATCCACTCTGACATCTCTGCTCTTTCCAACTGTTCTAAACCACATTGCAATCCATCTGGCAGTTGTGACAGACACATGAACTCACAGACATTGTCACTCTTTTCTTTGTGTGATAAGCTAACCCGGACTCAAGCTCGAGCTTGGCTCTTAACTTCCTTTAGTGCAACTGATGGGTCCCCAAAGTGTAACTCTGCAGCTGGTGTCCTCAGGCACTGGTTCTCTCACATCCCTGCTGGTCCCTCTGCTTTGGTTTGACACTTGTCCCATGGATGGGAACACATGACAAGTGTTTGTAAGGTTGGGGGCTTTTTCCCCTTGGAGTACTCAGTCAGGGAGCTGTAGTAGTGGACAGGTCTTAGAATGTACCAAAATCGACTTTGACAGATGGTGGAAGCATTCTTTGATCAATGCCATCATACCTCGTTTGCTTGCCCTAGGAAAAAAAACTATCTAAACATTCAGGGCAGTGCTTCATTCCTTCACCTCAGAGTCTCGGTGGCTCTAGTGAGCACCACTTTTAAAACTTTAAAGGTGGAGCACTTCGTTTTGCAAATGAACCTGCCTGCAGCTGGAGCAGAAATGATTTCATTCCTATTGGCCAAAGCCCTTTCGGCTAAGCTTTTGATTCTCCTCTGTAGTCCAGGCTTGAAACTCACAATCCTCCTGCCTCAGCTGGTTGAGTGTTAAGTTACAGACACTGGCTCAGCTACTGCTTCTGTTAAGTGTTAAGTGAGCTCTTCTACTTTTAAACATGAGTAGTAAGTCATGTTCAAACAGGCCAGTGAGAGTTCAGCCCTACAAAGAACACCAGCGTCCATGGGAAAACCCTGACCTTGACAGGATTGCTTCCAATGCCCTTTGCTTATGTCTGTCACAGAAGCCACACTTCAGCAGACCCTGCTTCAGTCAGAGTGGGCCAGCCAGCACCAGCAGTGTCCCAAGAGAGGGAAGGCAACCCTAGAGTCAGACTCCTTCTCACATCTGTAGATTTACATCTTCATAGCTGCCATCTTGAAAATCATACAGGGCAAAACATTGTCTATGACAGTGTGGCTCTTTATGGTGAACTTTCACATTCATACACAGACACATATGTGTGCATACATATACACATAAGCACAGATGTGCATACACATGTGAGGGAACTTACACACACCTAGACTTCAAGGAAGGTCAATAGTGGGACTATGGGGTGGGTGTCACAGCCCTTCTAGGCTAGGCAACCTAGTGATAAAGGGTATAGAAGAACTAATGGGAGACAGAAAGACTCAGGAAAAACTCCAGGAGGGGTACTAGACTACAGGTAGACTATGAAAGGCCTAGCAAGGTGATGGTCTGGCAAGGAGACAGAAAACCAGGAAGGCTTGCTGGAGATGA
The DNA here is from genome assembly GCF_004664715.2 of Peromyscus leucopus. Taxonomy (NCBI): domain Eukaryota; kingdom Metazoa; phylum Chordata; class Mammalia; order Rodentia; family Cricetidae; genus Peromyscus; species Peromyscus leucopus. Next base: position 78,952,157 of record NC_051079.1, read on the forward strand.
GAGTGTCCCAGGGTTGGGGAAGGAAGGCTAGCACCATGCATGGAAAAGGGATACAGTGAAGTAAGTAGACATTTTATAAAAGCGAAAACATCATGGCAAGGGGACAGCCCTTGCATCCTGCCAGCAGCTTGCCTATGAAGCTGAAGCACCCAGGCAGTGATGCTCACAGAGGCCCTTTCTGGAGCTAACAGAGAACTTGGTTGTTCTGTGCCGTGTGCCCTGGAAGCCAAAGCCGGAGCTCCCCTTCCTTCTAAGCAGTGATGCAGTGTCTTGGGCAGTTTCCGCCCACCTCACTATAGATGCAGAATGGAACAAGTGGGCAACAGTCCAGGATCCATCCCTCCTAAGGCCCCCATCAATACAGGCTGGATAAGGATGTTTAAGACCATCTCTTGCAATTCAGAAATATACTGCGTACGGAACAGGACTCAGCAGCTCTGGACAAGGGAAGGGACTGGTTCAGCATGGTTTTGAGAACAACAAGGTGTGTGTGGGGTGTCCTCAGTGCTGCCCCTGAGTTCCCAGACCAGCCAACCCTTCATTCTCCAGGCTGACAGGACGAACTGACAACTCACTTACTCAAAGTACTCAGCAGCAGGTGTGGTCCCGAAGGTGTCATTGAGGCCCAGGCCATCACTAGAGTTGCTGGCATGGGCGTCGGAGCAGTTGGGGCTGTTCCAGGTGTTGTTGCAGTGGATCCAAGGGAGGTCCATGGTGAAGGAGGAGAAGAAGTAGTGCAGTGCCCAGGCGATGATGACGTTGTAGAAGAAGCCCACGTAGAAAGAAATGAGGATGACGGTGAAGCCCACACCTGGTGACGACAGCAGAGCGGCCATCAGCACGATGTCCCTTCCCATCATCTACTCACTCTGAGTTGGTGCACAGACATCCTTTGCATGCCACAACACCTTGAAACACACAGGAAGGGTGGGTACCAGACCTCACTCTGTGATTACAGAGAAGGAATCGCCACTTTTTAAAATCATCTGTCTCTTCCAGAGATATCAATATGTCTCAGAGAGACATAGAGAGCCAGAGGGGTCATCAAAGGCCCTCAAAGAGTATCTGAGACTACCCTATAAACATTCAGGTAGCCCTGAGGGTCAGCCATAGATACACTAGACCATCTAGTGTTACCCATAGCCATACAGAATAATTAAGTAGAAATAGTAAAATCCAAACTGTTTCCCTCAGAAAGCCTTCTCCTATATAGAATTAATCAAGATCAAACAACCCCACACTGCAATTCCATGCACCAAGCTCCTTAGGAGGAAGGTTTTGATTTACAGTGAACTCATCAGGCAGCCATTTTGGGAAGCCATGCTGTTTGTCAGCCATGTTGCCAAGAAGCCATGTTGTCAGAATTCACATTTTCCCAAATCGCACAGCTGAAAGTTTTCCCTGAAAAGTGGCTAATGATGAACGCCCCATTTGAAACTTTTTAAGGTTAAAACTTGGTATCTTAAGTCCTTAGCTTGAGACTTTAGGAACTCAAAAACAAAACAAAACAAAACAACAACAAAACCCTTTGATTATGTACTATGTTAGAATATAAGCACAATGTCTG